>NC_069394.1:60528333-60842916 GCF_027475565.1 Acinonyx jubatus
TACTTACAGCCTAACTTCAAAGGCAGGAATGTGATGTGAGGTGGGGGTAGGATAAGAAGAGTCCAAACATGAGATAAGTGGATAGACTTCCACTCTAGAGGAGACCATCTGGGAAGAATGACTTCTTGTTTTCTGTGGCTTCATAAAACTCTTACAAGTAACCCTAATGCATGGGAGGCAGATATTTGGAAGCAATATCACAGACGATTGGAATAGAGCGACTGAGCCCTTGTTGCTGGTGCGTGTCACTAATGCACACAGAGGAAGCTTGCTTTAGGGCTGCTGCCAGGAGAGAGCGAACAGCTCTTGACAAGTGCTTGAGGATTACAAAGATGAAAAACAGATGGGAGAAGGGTCTGAGATGGCGGTGTACGAAAATCATGAACCCACCTCCTACCATGGACACGCCAAATCTACGGCTACATATGGATCACATCCTTCTAAAAGAAGATCCAAAAACTAGATGAACTGCTCTTGACGACAAAAGATAAAACGACCACATCTGGATGGATAGGAGAGACAGGTGCATGGTTTCACAAAGTGAAATAAGACAGAGAAAGACAAATATTGCATGGTTTTGCTTACATGTGGAATACAAAACACAAAACAAAAAACCAAATCTAATAAAACCCAGATTCACTGATGGTTGCTGGAAGGAAGGGGGTCTCTGGGTGGATGAGTGGGTGGAGTGTTGAAAGGGTGAAGGGATTAAGAAGTACAAACTTCCAGTTATAAAATAAGTCATAGGAAAAGTGAAATTAGTCAGAAAGAGGCAAATATCATAGGACTCCACTCATATGAGGAATTTAAGATACAATACAGATGAATATAAGGGAAGGGAAGCAAAAATAATATAAAAACAAAGAGGGGGAGAAATCATAAGAGACTCTTAAATACAGAGAACAAACTGAGGGTTGCTGGAGGGGTTATGGGAGGGAGGATGGGCTCAATGGGTAAGGGGCACTAGGGAGGACATTTGAGCACTGGGTGTTATATGCAGGGGATGAATCACTGGAATCTACTCCTGAAATCATTATAGCACTATATTGTAACTAATTTGGATGTAAATTAAAAAACAAATTAATTAACAAAATAATAAGTCATGGGGATGTATTGTAATGTAGAGCATGGGGAATATAGTCAATACTATTGTATTAACTCTGTATGATGACAGATGGTAAGTGGATGTGGTGACCATTTTACAACAGATACAAGTGTTGAATCACTATGTTGTACACATGAAACCAATATAATACTGTATGTCAACTAAACCTCAATAAAAAAGAAAAGAAAATAAGAGCAGATGGAACACAAGGATGCAGGTGCTGAGGAGGGCTTATTGGAACCAGAGCTGACAGTGCCGCTAATGTGAGAAGAGCATTAGTTCTCAGCTATGCCTGCACAGCAGGACCACTTGGGTTATTTTAAGAGAGTCACACCCCAGATGAAACAAGTAAAAAATATCCAGGAAGAAGACCAATGCATCTGTGTTTTTAAATCACCAGGTGCTACCAAAGTGTAGACAAGGCTAAGAGCCAGTTGGAATCTAAGAAAAGGTAGGAGAGAGGGGCGTGGGGCCAAGCCGCCAGGGGGAATGCAGGTAGGAACATTCAGGCTGATCAGGTAGTGTTTGGGGGAGGTACAATTTTCTAAAAGTCAACTATATTATGTCAGCATCATATTAAGCATTGAGTGCATGCAAGTACAAGGGCATGCCCTCGTAAATCAGTCCAGCCCCTGTAAATTTGTTAGGACCATGTTGCTCAAAGCCAGGAAACCATTGTGGCCTGGTGGGGAGTGTAAATGGCTAATGGTAAATGTTGAGTTTATCTTGGCATTATTGGACTTAAAATGATACAATGCCACTTAAATGGAGAAAGACTTATTTAGGAATTCATGAGCAGCCCCTGCCCCGGGCATTCTCGGCTGGTCATGAGGGACTCGCCTTCTGAGGCCACTCTCTAGAGAAGGAGAAACTCATTACCAGGGTCCAATAGAAACCTGGTTAACAGAAAAGACCGTGTGGAAAGGGTGCAGTGAAAGTGTGGCTAGACTGTCCACTGTGGAATGGAGCCCCAAGGGAAATAAAGTTTAGGACGCTCTCACTGAAGAAGTGAGGGATGCTGAACAAAACCAATGCATACAAAGACTCTTGGCCTATATGACCCACACAAGCCATTAGGCAAACTGAGGCTGTTGGGTGACCACCCTCAATTTTCATTCATTTCTACCTGCAACACGTACCTTCATCCCACTCTCTTATTTATTCACTCATCAAAGATGTAGTGTTGACCATTTGCTAAGATTCAGTATCAGCCTTCAGAGAGCTTACCCTTTATCAAGGGAGATTCTTGCACTGCTTCTCCATGCTCAGTGAAGGAAGAGCCTCTACTCTTGTCCAAGACCAACCCTTCCACCTATGCCCTTGACTCCATCCATGACCTTGACTCCAAACCTTTGGCTTCCTCCAGGACCTTTTCTCAAACTCACCCTTTCTCTTCTTTTTCTCTTCAAACACTCCTTTTCTATCGGTTCCTTCCCCTCAGCATGTAAGGAGAGAAATATTTCCATCTTCCAAACCTCTCTTGACCTTTGTTCCCTACAGCCACCACCAAATTTTACTCTTCTTCTTATAAGCCAAAAACTTCTGGAAACCACTGTCAATACTTCCTTATCTCTATTTTCTCATCTCTCATTCATTCTTCAACTCAGCCTAATCTGTTTCCCATTCTCTTGTCTCTCATATCCTTCCTACAGCCAAAAGGGAAATTTGCCCAATCTCAAATCTGAGCATCTCTTTTAAGGTCACTTAGGACAGAGTTCAATTCCTGAGTTGGACATAGGAAGCCATGCCTCCTTACCTAACCTCATCTCTCCCTAGCAAATGTCTCACTTGATACTCCAGCAATCCTGAACTTCAGTGCTTCCCCCAGGCCTTTTCTCATTTCTGTGTTTTTTTCCTACTCTCTTCTATACCTAGAATACTCTAACCCTTCTCCTTTCCCAGCTTTGCCTGAATTTTCCTGCACATTCTTTAACACTCAGCTCAAATATCACCTCCTCCAAGAGGCTTTCCCTGATTCCCCAGACATAGCTGGATAAGTGAACTCACCTCTGTGTTTCTGCAAAATATTGAGAGTATCTCCAGGATGTTCTTATTAGCTAATATGCTAATTATCGGTTTGCATGTCTATATTATTGTTATTTGCTTGTATGTCTGTGTTCCTTTCCAGACTGAGAATTGCTTTAGAGTAAAGAGGTTTGAGAATTTAACAATACATTGAAGACTCCAAATAGAAACAATTATTACAGTACCATGCTCTGTCTTCTACACATTATTGAAATTTTTGTTTAAACAACTGCTACCTCTAAATACAGGCATTATAGTTATTTCAAAAGAACTACTATACTGGAAAAGTTATGGAATTAATCTAAGAGCTTATTACTTAAAAAGAATGGAATATGGCTTTTTGGGAGAAGAAGTATACAAGCCTTAGAAAATCTAAATAAAGGTGAAAATTGAAAAACAAAGACAATGTGACAAATACTTAAAGAAGGCTACTACTATTACAAAATACCATGGCCAACGGTATGTTAATACATTTGGAAATCATAATTAAAATAAACATTTTCTGGAAAACTACCAAATTGATTCAGTATGAAGCTTATAATGTGAATAGACTATCTCCAAAGGTCAAATTTAAACACTTGTCAAACAGTCTACATAAAGTACTTTGGATATCTATAAGTAAATTATTTAAATATTTCAAAGAAAATTTAATTTCTGTCCTCTTAAATTGTTTCAGAACATATAGTATGATTCATAGTTCAGTCTAACAAAGAAAAAACCAAAAAGGTATCTTTAGCCCCAAAACAAAACCAAAAAACCCCCAACACATTTCAATTGAGAATATATATATGTATATACATGTACATATGTATATATATATGTATTCCAAGGAATATATATAATTGAAAATCCAAAGAATATCGGCTAACAAAATGTAACTATATGTTTTAAATATTATGCCTTGATTGTAAATGATTTAAGGAAAATGGGGTGATTCCATACCTGGGAAGTCATTAATATGTGGTATCTCAAACTTGGAGGAATATCTACCTATATTTTCAATTCTATCACAAAGATAGAATTTTCAATTCTATCACAAAGGCATTTGATTAAATTAAATACTATTTCTAAGAAATTCTCTTTTAATAGAATAATGGTCCTTAAACATAATGAAGAGCTTCAAGTATGGACCTTAATAAATTTACATTTTATGCATTTTTAGAGAAAGAGCCAATGGTTTCAATTTTGTGTCCTGGAGAGAGACTGTGGCAAATTGTTTTGAAATCCAAGTCCCTTCCAACTTTGTGCTAAAGAGCCCACAATATGTCTTGCTGGATATTTATGCAGTTATTCTGCTAGGTTGCAGTGCTTTAACAATAGGTCTAGATGATTGAAAACTCTGAAATGCTTTTCCTGTAAACTATGTCTGTATAATTCTGGAGCTAAGCAATATCTCTATAACAATTGGGCAACTATCACTTTCCAGAGCAGAAAAAAAAATTATATAAAATAGTGATGGGACAGAATTTATATAAAAATGATTTAAGGAATTAGAAATATGAATTTTCTCTGTCAATTCTCTCCCAGGAGGAATCCAATAGCAGTCATGTTACCTTTGCTGCATAAAACCATCAATAAAAGTTGAATTACTAAAATACCTTAGAAAAATCTGATGGACAACCTCTCATCTTCTTAGTGATCGTTGATCTTGGAATTTGAAAGTGACAAGTAATCATTTCCCTATGTACGCTATCCCCCCTACCCCAAATCAAAGCCAATTAAAAAACACAACACACTAGTGGAGATGAAAAACATTAGTTTACAAATCGATCAAGTTAAATGGGGATGTGAGGCCACATTAGACTGCCATATAACTCCCTCACTGAGGTTAACTTTCCCTCCATGCCTGTGAGATTCTCCTGTTGTCGGCAGAGCCAAGTATGGTCAACTTATCACAAAGAAGAGATGGGGAGCAGTCTAGCCTGAAAAACATACTCTTACACACTCCTTTCCCTAAATTCACCAACAAGATCATTTCTCTTCCCATGGGAAAAGGTGAGTGAGGTACACCTCTCAGCACTAGAGAAAAGGGATAAATTCCTAATTTGTAGGCTGACAGAGAGTACAGTTGATGCTACCAAATTTCCCATCTTCAGTAAGTTCTTAGAATACTTAGAACAAGTCGTCATTGATCATTAAATGACTCCATGGTTTAAGATTATACCTAATTCATATGCTTAAAAACAAACAAACAAACAAACAAACAGTGGCTTAAGCAAGAAGGAAGCAGATTTCTCTCATGAAAAAGAAATTCAGATGTTTTTAGTACAGGCTGGTTTAGCAGCTTCATCATCATCTAAGGTCCAGCCTCCTTTGTGTTATTCTCTCTACCAATCCTCTTCCGTATGGCACAAGATAGATTCTAGAGCTGGAGCCATCATACAAAACCCATATTCAGTGTAGAAGGAAAAAGAAAGAAAGAAGTAAACAAGAGTATGCCCTACATTATTATAAAAATTTCCTCAAATCATACACAACACTTGTATGTTTAATTCCTTCGCCAAAACTTAGTAACGTGGCTGTCCCTAGCTACCAGAGAGGCAGGGAATGTGCCCAGTTAACAGTGCTTATTATAAAGCAAGAAGGGGAGGAGGTGTTTGGGAGGCCAGGAGCCAAATCTGTCATGCCAATCAGGCAACGGTGAAGGAGTAATGACAGAGAGCAACCCAGCTAATCTGAACTGAAAAGTTCTTAAGCTATCAATTTCTTTCACATTAAATTCTTACTCTTACCTATTTTTAATAGCATATAGTGATATAACAGTTTCAACTGTAAGTCAAACTCTTCATAGGACAAAAGATACTCGTTTTAGTCATATGATATTTGCATCAATTTCTCCATTCATATTTTAATGTCCACAGTGAAGAGAAAGTAAAAGAGTTTATATTATTATAGTAATGAAAAACCAACCAGATCTGCATACATATGGCAACTTTTTCCTTTATACTTATAAATAACTTTTTTTGGGTGGGGGGACCACTATGCATTTCAACTGTCTATGTCAGGTTAAGATCAAACTCTTGAATCTGAGCCAGTCCAGGTTTTCATAGAGTTAAAGTTAGATTTTATCCAATCCTAGGAAAATTGTTAACTAACCAACCTCTAAATGTGAATTAAAAGAGAAGGAACCTAGAGGTTGATATGAATGAATCCCTTAGTTCTTCCCACTCCCAGGGGGCCTTATTCTTACACTCATATTCTTATATTCTTATTTGGTCCGATTAACTCTGAGCTCAGTAGACATCCTGGGACTAAGCTAACATACATTCAAAATCTAGGGCACACCAGAACCTTTAAGGCAATACAGCGGCAAGAAGGGAAGATTTTTTTTCAAGATTTTTCTTAATGTTTATTTTTGAGAGAGAGAAAGCGTGTGCAAGATGGGGAGGGGCAGAGAAGGACAGGGAGACACAGAACCCGAAGAGGGCTCCAGGCTCTCAGCCATCAGCACAGAGCCCAACAAGGGGCTTGAACGCACAAACCACGAGACCATGACCTGAGCCAAAGTTGGACACTTAACCGACTGAGCCACCCAGGTGCCCTTGGAAGGGAACAATTAAAACATTTTTTTCCAGATGCTGTCACATTGTATTAAGCCAAAGTACACACTCATCCCTCAGCCTGGATGACTGAATAGTAATCCTGACAAGAGGGCACTGTTTCACTCATCTGTAAACACCATACTCATGCTTCCACAGGAATCATATCAGAGCCACCAAACTTCAGTGTCTAGTTTCATAAGACAGCCACAACTCCTACAGAACATTACGAGCCACCTTTGGTTACCTGACATTTCAGGAGACTAATTAAATATCAGCTTCAGTTTGCAGCAAACGAACTGAGCTAGCTCCCAGCAAATGTCAATCCCCATGAAATCCTAAAAAAGGACAAAAAACAAAGGACAAAGAAGGTGACATTTTTCCATGTGGTGTCTGGCCATGTCTAGTTCAGTGGCCCTAGGATTATCCAGCATACCCCCCAAATGGTAATCATTCTTACTTTTTTATGGCTCGGTCTTTCACTCAGGAGGCATGGCAGTGGCAGTATATTTGCCTGGAGTTAAGAAATCTCAATTAAAATCCCAGTTCTTCTCCCAACTAGAGATACACCTTGGATGAGTTTCTTAATTTACTTCTCTGTTTCATACTCTAAAAACTCTAAAGGTTGCACTATGTAGCTTTTAATCGCATTTTCAGTTCAGAATTCTATGATTTTGAGTACTTTCTGAGAACTCATTCCTTGGATGATACCTAGGAGTAATATACGTCCGCATTTCTAAATTTCAAAGAGGCAATCTTGCTCTAAAGGAAATGGGTGCAACACTGTATGTAATGTGGGTTTTGTTACTACCACTTGTAACTCTCCAACAAGCAATAGCTCTTAGTTTTTTATTTCCAAAGTAATAATTTTTCAATACACGTTGAAATGTGTCCTCAAAGAAAAAAATTTGCAGAGGATTTCTTAAGCACACGGTGGAAGAAATGGGATAGTGTATCTATCGGCTCCCTTAATTTTACAAACCTTAACACCCTTCCTGCTACAACACTAGGAAACTGTTGCAGGCAAAAAGAAAAATACCTCCATTGAGGAAGAACAAGGAGGGCTTTTTCAAGAGTAAATAAAGTCTGATAAACTTGGTATAAAGTTGAAAAAAATGCTGGACTGCATAACAGCACCACCCCATGAATTCTTCCTCGGATGAGTGAGTCTATGTAACCACACACCAATGGGCAAGGAGAGCAGTACATAGTAGTTTCTTTCACAAGGAGGGAGTAGGAATAAAAATATTAGATTGAACTTTATGGCCGATTTTGTAGGACAATATTGGAAATCAGATATGCCTCGGCCAAATATTTCTGCTTCATACGTGTGGGTATCGAGTGCCAATTCTCCTGGAATGTGGCACTGGGCATCAAGAATGCAGAAATACTGTTATCCTTAGTAATATCATGTCCTTAGTAATGACACCGTGAGAAGTGTTAGGCTGGACCTCCACAGGAGGTATGACCACAGCAGAACCTTCAAAAACACTCCAGACCTTGAAAGAGGGGGTTGAGGGTAAGGAATAGTGATGAAGCCACAGGGAGTACACAGGGAGGCTTAGGGCACTGCTTAATTTGTATCTATTGCACTAACATTAACTAGAACCCCAGGTAAACATGTTGAAGAAGAGACAAAAGTATAATTGCAACTCTGTTCCATTTGGGAAATAACACATTTGAATACTCCACCCAGGAGAATGGAGTGCACAATGCACAGATTATTGATAGAGAGGCAGCTAATGATATCATCATTCCCCACCCTGTGGCTCCTTTCCTCATACTTCCCAGCCATTACCAAGATGCTTTTCTTAGAACTTAGTCTCAGGCCCTCTGCTTTCACTCCTCCTCATGCACCTCCAAGAGCTCTTTCCATTTACATAATTTTGTCTGATTCCCTACCCGCTAGAAAGCCCTCTCATCTCAGCTTCTGGTCAGTCTCATGGGTACAGGTACTTCTTTCCTGATTAATTTCACCCATGTACCACTCCATTTTATATCCTATAAATGTTAATAAGATCTTTAAACGCCTACTCCTTTGTAAGCATTCTCAGTCTTCTTGATTTGAATGCCTTGTGTAGTTCAACAGAATTGTGAACTCTGAAAGTGAAAACTTCATATTCTCAGGCAAGCCTGATATAAAACTGGATTCAGAGAAGAGATCACATACGTGGAAGTCTGCTTATTATTATTGATTCGTAGAATGATGCTTCACCTATCTAGGACTCTGGCTGGAAATCTCAAACTTCTGGGAACATAACTAACAGACACAAAATAAGATGAGAAAAAGTATCGAGAGAATCTAAGAAACCCAAATAAGTATCATAGTATCCAAACACTAAGGCTAACGAACATTTCACATGGGAGGCCACATCTGAACCCATTTCTGCTTACTCTGTATAGAAACGTAACAAATTTGAGTACCTGGTTTCCACAGATTAGAAACTTTGGTCAAATTAATATAAGCAGGCACGAAACAAGAGGGTTAATATGGCTATTATATAAATACCAAACATCTAAAGAAAAGGCAGAAAAAAATCAGAATGTAACATGAGACTTCAAAAGAGCAACTTCAGGTTCTTTAGTATAGTGACAAACAGTAGGACTTTCAACTGATTCTGTGGTAATGGCTATATTAAAATTCAGAACAATATTTGATACAGATGAATATATTTTCAACAAAAGTTAAAGGTAAATAGCTTTTACGGTAACTAACAAAACAGATTTTAGTCTGTAAAAAATCATACCCAAAGGTTATTTATTTACTGATTTATTAAGGTTTATGGCTGAAAGTCATAATGTTCAGTCATCCAGAAATTCTGCTCTTTAGATGGACTTATCGCCCAAGGATTCTAGATAACCGAATTGCTGTTTAATTATTAACCTACTCAGTGTGAGCTTAATAAACACTATTTATTATTACCTGAATGACCAATGTAAAATAAACTTCCATTGTGTCTACCTAGTCTAACCTTTGGGGAAGAACGTGAAGTATGAGAAATTTTATTTTCAATTGTGACAGGGTCATAGGTCACATAGATAAAGGGGAACGGACCCAGTGACATACAAAACCCAGTTTGACATACAAAACCCATACATACAAAACCCAGTTTTGTAAAACTTTCAATTTCTCTATCTGTATTCATAATGACAAGCTGTAAGTATGATACCTCTGAAGAGTGAATGAGAAACTTCAATCTGGTAGTTTACCAGATAACATCCAGGCAGACCATATGGTTGTGGGGGTGAAGCTAGTAACTAAGAAAGCCCACAGAGATGGATCGATGATCACATGCAGGACTGTCAGACCGTTTCTGGGCAGTGGAGGAGCCTTTCCAGCTCAATCTGGCGGTTACTCTGCTGTCAGGGCCACTACTCACCATGACATTAAGCAGCAGACTGGAAGCAGACAACAAGCAGGGCTCTACCATGGCACAGCCACCCAGAGAAGCCATTTCTCACCGCCAGACATCATGGCTGAGGGGCACCCTTCTTCACTTAAAGGGGGTGAAGACTGGTCTTAAAACCTGGTCTAAGAATTACCATTAATCGCAACAGCCTCTGATATGGAGCAGAAACAGCCCCAGGACACTTTCACACAAGATAAGAATAGCATATGACAAACAGACTATCTGGGAAGCATAGCAAAAGCGAACAGACACATTTCTTAAGTATCTCTCAGTTATGGGTCGAATTATGTCCTCACCATCATCCCCCTAAATTCACATGTTGACTTCCTGACATTCAGTACCTCAGAATGTACCCTTATTTGGACACAGAACCGTTGCATCTATGATGAGTTAAGGTGCAGTCATACTGGAGTGGAGTGGAACCCTAATTCAGTGACTGGTATCCTTATAAAAAGGGGAAATTTGGAGCCTGACACAGATGTATCAGGGAGAATGCCATATAACGAGGGAGGCAGAGATGGGAGTGAGGCGTCTGTAAGCCAAGGAATACCAAAGATTGCCATCAAACCACCAGGACCCAGCAAAGAGCCATAGGACAGATGCTCCCTCACAACTTTCAGAGGAAACCAACACTGCTGACACCTTGAACTTGGACTTCTAGCCTCCACAACTGTGAGGCAATAAATGTTGGTTGTTTATGGCACTTTGTTATGACAGCCCTAGCAAATGAATACATTTATTTAACCAGTTCCTTAGGAAGTATTAAAACTACCAGAATACTACTGTACAGAATTTGTAATTATATTCATATAACTCATGTATGGATAAATAGGTGGAAGAAGAAAAAGAAATAGGTGAATAGGTTTTAATTGTTTCTAATTATCTCTACATTTATATGTCTATCCATCTATTTAATCTCCCTCCATAATTAACTACATAGAAAACTGTCCACCAATCTTATCCCATATAGAGGCATCAGTCATTCTCAGCGTCCTCTCTCTGGTGCTGTAGTACATTCCAAAAAGTGTTAAGAGGCATTTGCATTCCAGACTCTGTTGACCAATTAAATAGTGCCTCTCATGGACTGATGCTTCAGCCACACTCCTGCTGGGGGTATTACAAGTCACATCCAGGAAATTAAACAACTATCTCCTGTGCAACCACTATGTATAAGGCTCGGGCGGGGGGGGGGGGGCACGTGGGGACAGCACATACATTAGTAATTAACTATTAACCTGGATATTTATAAGAATACAGATATCATTTTTGCAGCCATTCATTAATGATGCCTTGGACAGGAAAAAGACTCTACCTTTGTTATAAGGTAGAGCCATATCACAGGACTTCTTTCAATTTATGATAAGTTTTGTGTTTCCAAGGTCTGGAAAAACCTAATTACAGCATTTAGCTCCTCCTTACAAAGGGGTCCAGTCTCTAAGGGTCCCTACTTCCTGGACATTCACCAAGTGAAGCCCTGTCACCTAGAAACACAACGATTAATAAAGTCATAGGTAGTTTATTATTGTATGATTATAATAAATCATACCTCTTCCATTTTAAAGATTTTTTTAAAAATGTTTATTTATTTATTTTGAGAGAGAGAAAGAGAGACAGAGAGAGCAGGGAAGGGGCAGAGAGATAGGAGAGAGAATTCCAAGCAGATTCCACGCTGTCAGTGCAGAGCCCAATGCAGGGCTCGAACTCACAAACCACAAGATCATGCCTTGAGCTGATATCAAGAGTCAGACATTCACCTGACTGAGCCACCCAGGTGCCCCATACCTCTCCCATTTTAAAGGGCAATTTTCTCAAAACCCTTACAATGTGCACTGCTTATCTTCATGTACATTGTGAAAAAATATTTATGTAGTTAGGGATAATTTTATCTTGAAATATTCAATACATTTTTTTCTACTTATCTCCTTCTTTTGTTCATTGACTTTATGGAAAATGTTTTATGAAACACTTTAAATGTCATATCCCCTCTCCTGTGTTCAAGAAGCCCATAGGTAATGAAAGATTTTCACATGGGCTAACTGGACTTCACTGGAGGGACTTAATCTTTGCTCCAGGATGGCCCTCTGAAGATTGGCTTTTTAAACATCATCACTTAACTACAATCAATAAGTCGCTTCCTTACTTATACACCAATGAAACTACTTCGTGAAATTGTTTGCTTTACTGATGGGATGGGAAGAGGTGCCAACTAGCAATCATAGGATCCGTGAGCAAATATTATTAAGATTCTGACTGAAAGATTATTAAATCTGAATCCTTTCATTAGAATCCAGTATTTTGTTATAAGTGAGTTACTATCAGAGAAAAGGGAATGAAAACCACAATGAGATACCACCTCATACTAGTCAGCATAGCTAGTATCAAAAGACAAGAAATAACAAGTGTTGGTGAGGATGTGGAGAAAAAAGAACCCTCACACATATTGGTGGGAATGTAAATTGGTGCAATCATTGTGGAAAACAGTATGGAGTTTCCTCCAAAAATTAAAAACAGAAATAGATCTACTGGGTATTTACCCAAAGAAAACAAAAACACTAGTTCCAAAAGATATATGCACCTCTATGTTTACGGCAGCATTATATACAATAACCAAGATATGGAAGCAACCTAAATGTCCATAAGTAGATGAATGGATAAAGCTGTGGTATATATATATACAATGGAATAGTACTCAGCCATAAAATGAATAAACTCTTGCCATTTGTGACAACATGGGTGGACCTAGATGGTATTATGCTAAGTGAAATAAATCAGACAAAGACAAATACCATATGATTTCACTTATATGTGGAACCTAAAACAGAAAAAAAATGAACAAACAATAAGCAAAAAACTAAAAAGACTCTTAAGCACAGAAAACAAACTGGTGGCTGCTGGATGGAAGGTAGGAGAAAGGTGAGATGGGTGAAGGGGATTAAAAGGTACAAACTTTCAGTTATAAAATGAGCCACAGAGATGCAAAGGACAGCATAGGGAATATAGTCAATAATACCGTAATACTCTTCTAGGGTGACAGATGATGACTACATCTACCATGGTGAGCACTCAGTAATGCATAGAATTTGCATTTACAATTTGCAATATACACCCAAAACTAACGTGTTAAAAGGCATATATCTTCTCCCCTTTTGAAAAGCCTTCTCTTGCTATTCTTTATTCTAAACTATACATGTCTTAATTCAAAACGGTTGGGCAAATTAAAGAAATATGGCAAAAAAAAAATGTGGCAACTGACAGTGCTGGGAGCAATAGGGAGTAGAGGACTGTAGGGGATGGAGCTTCTCTAAAGCCTTTAGCTTTGGGTTGCTCCATGCAGGAATGCTAGCCCAGGTGAGTGTCCTGCTTTTAATGTCAAATCTTTACACTGTGCCAGTTGAACAAAACATCTTTGTGTTTCTATAGAAAGATTATTTCTTGCCTTCAGGATGTTATAATCATCGAATAAAGTGTGATAATAGAGGTCGACAGGAATCTATAGAAAACGGACTCTATCCACCCTGAGCGGGGTTTGGAGGGGAGCAGGGGATGGGTGGAGGTGGTTGGTTCTGACAGATGATCAACCTTACTTTGCATGATGCTTGGGGTGGCCCGACATGGAAGAAGACACAGGGATGATATGAGTAGAGGGCAGAAGAGAAGCCATGCAGGTATGTGAATAAGACCATGGAAGAAGTGGCTGTGACTCTCTATGCCTGGGGTCCAGGTGAGGTGGCGAGAGATGGAAGCTGTGGGTAGAATTTATGGAATTTGTGCTGAGCTGAAAGATTTAAAATATTGCCATTCTCAGTTGTTTATCTTCTTTCAAGGTCAAAACAAGGATTCTTTGCTTTTGGAACTTTGCGAACCAGCCAGCCAGTGGGGACATGCACTTTTAAAAACTGATACAGAAGATAGCCTGTTGATTTATCACAGTTTTGGTGGAACATATCTATAGCTTAATTGAGTTTTAATTGACATAAACTTCACATTTGATTAAAATTATAAACATTATTAACACATGTGTAAAACTGTCACCTCAGTAAAGATAATGAATATAAATCTTTCACAAAAGTGTCCTCGTGACCCTTTGTAATTCCTTCTTCCCACTCCTCACTGCCCCACCCTGTACGTAGGCAACCATTGATTGGTCTCCTGACACTAGGGATTAGTTTGCATTAAACAGAATTTTAAATAAATGGAACCATATCATACGTACCCTTTATCATCTGTTTTCTCTCACCCAGCATAATTAATCTGGCATTGGTCTATGATGTCACAAGCATTTAGTTCCCAAATCAAGTATCTGAAAGTTTCAGTCTTTTAAAATTTTATCCATTCTAGTGGGTATAGTGATGTACCATTGCATACTTGCTTCTCATTTCAGTAATGACTAATGATGTTGAATGGCTTTTCATGTATTTATTTGCCATCCATTTACCTTCTTTGGTGGGATACAACCATTTAGGGTCATAGGCCCTTCCAAACCAAAACCACTTTGTAAGAAAAGATTCTTTGACCACAGACTGATTCTGAACTGAAGCTTAAGATACCGTTAACTGATGAAACTTCACATTGGAGCACCATGAATTTCTGGCACTGATGTATGTTTAAACTCTGTGTTTTGATTGACTTACGTATGCTGCTTTAAAGAATTAGTGTTATTTTTGCATGGATTGCTCCAGACCTTAACTGTCTGGCCCCCTTTTATGTTGTTGAATAGCCCCTTCCTAAAACCAGGTTCTACCCTTGGATGCCTGGCAACAAGTAGGTGGCAACGATAGCCTGGTGGGTTTCCAGAAAGGCCCAAGAGCCACTCAATATGATGGCAGGAGGCAGCAGGACACATGGTCAGCTCATGCAGCTGCTGCCTTTACTGGGAACCTCCAGTAAAGTTCTGTCCTTCCCCTGGCCAGATAAAAATAGCCAGACTCTTTGAGAACCTATACTTGTTCAGGAAATCTGCTTCCCTATTCCACCACTCCCCTTTCTCCACAATACGATAAAACAGGTCTAAGATTCAGTTCTTCCCCAATACCTAGAGACTCTGCCCCTTCTAGTAATTGGGTCCTGGGAAGCCAGGAGCCAAATGAAGGCTTGCCTGTGGTTTTATACATACTCTGTAAGTTGTATCTCTGTGTAAATGACCTGCTATCTAGAGAAAATGAACATGTTTTATTTTAAAATTAGTCTTTCATCAAGTTACTACAGGTCAGTAACTAATTACTTTGGGTTTTAAAATTCTTCTGTGAGGGCTTTATACTAGGTAGTGTCTCACACTCCTCCCAGCTCTAAACTCCCCACATTTGTAAACCTCAGTTTATGGAGGTATAAAACTTGTCACTGTTCACAGCTCAAGGCCTGGCTGTTAGTTCTTTCTTTCCCCCTCTCCCTTCCTATGTAATGGAAACATCTGGCACAGAAATTAAACAGTATTAGGAGTGTTGACTGAATTTTTTAAATTTGTCAGGACATGATCTGTGACATATGTTTTTACGTGTTTAAATTTCTCAGGAAATTTCAGTTGGCACTGTTGTATTACCATTGTTACATACAGGTTATTATATTATTTTTATTTTGAATTACTCATGTTTGCTATTTCCTGTTTTCTCATATAAAGAAAATTTTCTCTGAGGAGAGACAGGATTTAGAAGTCAACAGGGTGGCAACCATCCATTGGCTCCAAGAACTGGTGGGAAAATTTTTCTTCTAAAATGGAAAGTGAGAATTGCTTTAATTACTATAAGAGGGCTATCATTTTGGCAGAAATCAATAGTGTTATAAATATCCTGGTATTTAAAAAATTCTATGATTTTTACCAATTATTTTCAATAATCAAATAGTTTTTAAAAACTTAACAAAAAAAAAGTCTTCACATACCCCCACCATTTCAACCCCACAAAGGCAATAATTTTCAATTTCTTACCTAATTATTTTATCTCCATATCACAAAATGTTTCTTGATTGTACACTTCTTGATTTCTCAATTTTAGTCCTCTATTAACGGTTCAAAATTGAAAATGAGGCATAAGCTCTTTTTCAGTTTCCTACAATAACACATACACTTCCTAAACTTTAGTTGATCATAATTTTACCTTAGCAGGACTATAAATGTTCTTGAAAGCTGAATTTTTTTAATATACAGTGATTAGTTTTCCTTTTCTATACATTCTATTCTCACTGGAATTAATACTTGTCCTATTTTTATTTGCTAACTTCTCTATGTATTTATTACTTCTTTAACCTCCAACTCTCCTTTAGTTGTATAAGTCAGTATGTCCAAACGCTTTAGATAATCTATCAATTTTGTCTTGAGCATGTTTCTCTCAGAGCTTTTGGACTTGCTTCAGTCTGGACTGTTTTTTTCTTAGTCCTCCCGCACAGGGTCATTGTGGGGTGGGTCTCCTCTCCACATTGTCCTGGGGGATTAGCCTCCCCTCTCCTCCTGTCCTCAATCTCCTGTTTCCTGGATTCCATGTCTTCTTCACTCCATTCCCTGGGTATGGTGTGGCAATCCTCTTTAAGCTTCTTTAAACAGACAGCATGGGAGGGGTGCCTGGGTGGCTCAGTCAGTTGAGCTTCTGACTTCGGCTCAGGTCACAATCTCACGGTTAGTGGGTTTGAGTCTCGCTTTGGGCTCTGTGCTGACAGCTCAGGGCCTGGAGCCTGCTTCGGATTCTGTCTCCTTCTCTCTTTGCCCCTCCCCCTCTCACGCTTTGTCTCACTCTGTTTCTCAAAAATAAATAAAAAATGTAAAAAGAAAAACATTTTTTTTTAAATAGAAAGCATGGGAGATAACATCTTGAGCTTGCTATTTATCCTATATGACCATTTAATTGATAGTTCTGGGCTTAAAATTTCAGTTTGGAGATGTACTTCTTTCAAAACGTTGAAGGCATGAATCCATTATCTCCAATGTTCCAGTGTTGCTGTCAAGAAGTCTCTTCTCACTTTTTATTTATTTTGAGAGCGCAAGTGGGGGAGGGGCAGAGAGAGAGAGAGAGAGAGAGAGAGCGAGCGAGCGAGCGGGGGAGAATCCTAAGCAGGCTCCACACTGTCAGCAGAGAGCTGAACTCAGGGCTCAAACTCAAGAACCGTGAGATCATGACCTGAGTCGAAATCAAAAGTCAGATGTTTAATCAACTGAGCCACTCAGGCGCTCTATCTTTTCCTTTTTAAAAATCATTTTTCTTCCTTTTTATAAAAAATATTTTTCCTTTCTCTTTGGAAGCTTGTTTTGTTTTTGGTTTTTTTTGTTTGTTTGTTTTTTGGGTTTTTTGCTGTTGTTGTTGTTTTGCAGTTTTGCTCCGCTTTTATATACTGTGCTGGGCACTTGGTGGGACCTTTTGTCTGCAAACTCCTATCTTTCTGTCCTCTGAAACTTTCTTGAACTACTTTTAAAAGTATTCCCCCCTTCCATTTTCTCTTTTTCCTTTTTCTAGAAGCCCAAATATCTGGATGTGCTCTACTTACCTTATTTTCTTGCTATTTTTCATCTATTTTTCTCTGTCCTACTCAGTAAGATTTTAATATTATTTTCTAAACTTTTTATTGAACTTTAAAATTTTCTGAAATGCTCTATTACATATTATTCCAGGAATTTTTTCTTTGAATAGTTTCATGGACATGGTATCTTTCTTTTCTCTCTTCTATATTAGTGTTAGTTTTTCTTTTCATTTTAATCCTTTCTTCCCTCTTTTTATCTCTATGCCATACTTTTCTCGTGTCTATTTGTTCATTTTGGCTTCTTTTAAATTTTAACATTCCCTTACATGCTTGGTGGTTCTTGGCTGTCTACTCCTATTGAAAAGCAGAGCACTAAAAAGCTGACTGAAGCTGAATGAATGTTGGAGGGCTTGCTGGCCACGAGCTTCACTAAATACTGACATGACTGGGTTTATTGTTGTTGGCAAACACCAATATCAGTGTTTTTAATTTTCTTCTTTGAGCTGATGAGACTTCGTAGAGAAATATTTTACTGGATGCTGTGGTGCATTCTTTTATTCAGGGCCAATGCACCTATCCCTTGCTTGCTGCATATATCAGCTACTGAGAACTCAGAGCTTCATTATTCACTAGGGTTGCCCTGTGCCACAGGAAACTGCCTCATCTAAGGTTATGCTCCAACCCAGGTGTCAAACCTTGGTAAATGATTGGCTGTGGCACAAACACAAATTTCTGACTCCTTTCCTCAATTTGGGGCACTTCTGAAGAGATATCCCAGAGACAGAATTGCCCATAAGATTGGCTAAGTCTTCAGCAGCAAATGTGCTGAGGCCTGGCTTTTACAAGATTTGTCCAATCCTGCCTTCACTTTCTTGCAGTTTTGTCTCACAACTGCCTTCCCCAATACACCTTCTGCATCCAAATGTCTCAGAGTCTGTTCCCAGGGAATTCAATATAAAACAAGTATCTTCTAAAAAATAAATAAATAAATAAATAAATATAAAATAAAATAAAATAAAATAAAATAAAATAAAATAAAATAAAATAAAAATAAAATAAAAAACAAGTATCTTCTAATCTCCTCTTGAGGACAATATCTTTGGCTGCCAGAGATCTGGCATTCCAATGGAGAGGAAAGCTGGGGTTTTGAAATTTGATAGATAAAAATTTACTTAATAAATCATTTATTTATATTTACTTTCAACTGAGCTATCTTTCTCTGCCTGATCCACATGTATCTTTTTTATCATATCCAGAGAATAAATTTCTCTTTTTTTCTAGGACGGTAAACAGACAATTGCATAAATGTGTGTGTGTGTGTGTGTGTGTGTGTGTGTGTGTGTGTGTAAATGTTCCACCTTAGATGGTGGGCTTTACTTTTCAGACAGACTTTCAAATAATCCTTCAGTCTATCTTTAAAAGCATGTGTGTGAGGGGCGCCTGGGTGGCTCAGTTGGTTAGACGTCCGACTTCAGCCCAGGTCATGATCTCACGGTCTGTGGGTTCGAGCCCCGCGTCGGGCTCTGGGCTGATGGCTCAGAGCCTGGAGCCTGCTTCTGATTCTGTGTCTCCCTCTCTCTCTGCCCCTCCCCCGTTCATGCTGTCTCTCTCTGTCTCAAAAATAAATAAACGTTAAAAAAAATTAAAAAAAAAAAGCATGTGTGTGTGTCACATCTAACAACACAAGAAACTGAATGTATGTCACATTTAGTTGGTAAAATTTTGTAAATAAATTTCACTATATTATATGCTTTGTTCAGATTAACTTTTATTGTATTATATGCCTTTCTTCATTGGTTTTCTAAAATCACAGAGGCTCTGGGACTTGAGTAGTTTCCCAGAAGCTATTTAATCTCTTTAGGCATATTGCTTACATTATGGGTTAAATTGTGTCCCCTCCAAAATGCACATATTACAGTACTAACCTCCAGGACCTCAGAATGAGACCTTATTTGAAAATCGGGTGCTTGCAGATGTGATTAGGTAAGATGAGGTCATACTAGGATAAAGTGAACCCCTAATACAATATTGGTATCCTTATAAAAGGAGGAAATTTCAACACACACACACACACACACGCACGCACGCACGCACACAGAACACAACTTGAAGATGAAAGCTGGGAGCAGGAATGCCAAAGATGGCCAACAAACAACAAGAAGCCCTCACAAGAAACCACCCCTGGCAGCACCTTGATTTCAGATCTCTGGCCTCCTGAGCTGTGAGGCGATACAATTTTGCTGTTGAAGTCACCCAGTTTGTGAAGCTTTGTTTTGGCAGCCCTAGCAAATGAATACATTTACCCACTAGAGTATCTTAAGGAGCAAACCCAGTGCCCCAGCCAAGAGGATATTTAATAATGCCCAGGGGTCCCAAAGAGTGCTGACAACCAAAGTGAACAACCTGGTTATAGAGTCCCCCTCGACACTTATGAGTAAGAGTTCTTTCCTTGCTCAAGGGTATTACATAGATCTCTAGCCCTTGAGGAGCTAACAAAAGATAAACAGAACATATTGTTTTCACACGTAAAGTTTCCTGAATCCCAGAATTCTTTTTTCACTATTTAAAAATTGTGGTAAAACACACATACCATAAAATTTACTATTTTACCCATTTTTTAATTTATAGTTCAGTAGTCAGTAAAGTACATTCTCATTGTTATGTAGCCAATCTCCTGAATTCTCCCATCTTGCAAAACTGAAAGTCTGTACCCAATAAGCAACAACTCCCAGCTTGGCAACTAGCATTCTACTTTCTGTCTCTATGAATTCAATTACTCTAGGTACCTCATATATGTGGAATTATACAATTTTTGTCTTTTTGTGCCTGGAATATTTCATTTTGTATAACATTTTCAAGGTTCATACATATTGTAGCACGTGTCAGGATTCCGTTGACTTTTAAAGTGGAATAATGTTTCACTGTATGCACATGTCACATTTTGTTTATACATTCATCCTTCACACACCTGGGCTGTTGTGAATAATGCTGCTGTGAACGTGAACACGGATGTACAATATAATCCTTTCTAATTAATGTTGCTTTTGCTCAGACCCTTCCTCAAAGGTCTCCAAATGTCTTTCTTCCCTTTGGTGTTTCATTGAAATTTTCTTTCTTCTTTGTTTTCTTCTCCCAATTTCTCTGTAGCTCCTTACTGCATTCATAGGCTCAAGAGGGATAGTAAAGCAATGAAGCCTCAGTAGTTAGCAGGGTTTAGCTAAACATCAAAGGGACTTGTGCTTAGAATAACCCAGGGCTTTGGAGATTAAGGGATCTGGTACATATAAATTAATAGGGTTTCAGCTATTTTATGGATAATGTTTTATATGGCTGATTTTAGAAACTTAACCACAATTTGTATTGAATTTTCTGTAGCAATATACCGAGTAAATATTTAGGATAAAATTTCTATTCATCTGTGTATTAGGGCTGCAACTTGTAATTAATTTACAACTTAGTGGTATTTGTAGAAACAAAATATTTTAGAAATAATTTTAGCTATATAGTAACAAAATAATATGGGTATGGAATTGAATGCTGCCTACAAGTCTACAGTAATTTTAAAATAAGTACAATATTTTAGGCACTGAATGTAATAAGAACATTACCTCTTAATACATGCTTTAAATATTCTACCATGTTATACTCACAATGAAACTATGGGGTGAGCACAAGCACTCCAAACCCCTTGGCAGGGAGATCTAGTCTTAGAGAGAGTACATAGCCTACCAAATCACACAGATGGTCTGTATCAGAAGCAACCCGGTCTGATTCTGCTTTTGGTGCTCTTATCGCCATGGTAGATAAAAAGGCACGAAAACTAGGTGAAAGAGGGAGGAGGTCTTGGCATTATAGGATGGAGAGGGAACCCCTTCATAAAGTTTTTCATTTTAACCTTTGACTTCATTCACTAATATGAAAAAAAATACATCTTTCAAAAAGACTCTTAAAATTCTCTACATGTTATAGAGTCACCACAGTGTAAATTAGTGTTGTTCATTTTCCAAGGACGATGAAAACACCTTTCTGATCTGTTACTATATATCATCGCTCAGTTATTTAGCATGCCATATGGCCTCTCTACAGAAGCAGTAGCATAATACATGAATATGAAAGACACCTGGAAATCACAACAAGGTATTTAATTCAAGTTTTATACAGATCTTTGATCTTTAAAACACAAACCTATTTCCTTCATTATGATATTCTTAAACTCCATGTTTTTAACTTCTGCCAAAAAAGCCTCAATGCTTTCTAATAGAACCTAGTTTACGTGACCGCATGTCTAGATGAAGTGTCGTTCTAACTAAAATTTGGTAGAATCATAACTCAGAAAAGCTTAAACTGAGATTTTTGTAGTGTAGGACCCGAGATCAACATGGTCTTAGAAAAGAATCTTTTTAATGGGCTTAATTGCAGGAACTCACTTGCCAATTCCCTTGCTACTAGTGTCACTCCCCGAAGAAAACAGTATGAAAATGATCTGAATCCAAGGAAGAAGGGGGGGATGCTCTTGGAAGGCTAATGGGTTTTAAAAGCCTCATCCTCGTCATCTCTGAGTACCCTGACTGGCAGCATTAAGCATCTGGAAGATGAAAAGCGCTCTCTGAGAGCACAGTTTTAACATTATTAACCTTCTCACATTGAATCAAGGGTTCTTATACAAAAAAAGTGCTGAAGAAAACCTCAACCCTGATGGGTAGTGACAGTGTAGGAACTGGACAGCAACAATAACTGGAAGCAGATGCAGCAGTGAAACAATACACAGTTCTCCTAACTGAGTTCAACAGCAATAATAAAGGGCAGAGAAGAAATTTCTCAAGGCCGGCTGAGAGCGTATCGAACCCTCAGAATTTATTTGACTAATTCCAACTAAGAGCGGTAAATGTGTCGCTGTGAACCACTGCTGGTCCGTTCTGTCATTTGAGTACGTCCAGTCTGCTGAGACACTAGAAGCAAGTCTCTTCTCGATATATTAAGTCATATTCCAACATTTTAGAAGAAAGAATGTTTACTTTCACAAAAACCACACCCGGTAAGGGTTCTTTAATGAATACTTATGATAAGGACATCCCTTATCCACATTCTTCATGAACATTGACTTTTGCAGTTTGAGCAGGGCAGAGCAGTGCAGAGAGTCTCTGGATGGAATGTGGCAGTCCCAGGTGCACACAAGTGCTTTTTTAGACCCACCTCAAGAAATTGTCTCAGGATTCCGAGCGCTTTCTAGGCCTGACTCTCCAGAATTCATTATCTCTCCTTTAAACTATTAGCCCCAGGGGCACCTGAGTGCCTCATTTGGTTAAACACCAACTTCAGCTCAGCTCACGATCTTACCGTTGGTGGGTTCCAGCCCCACATCAGACTCTGTGCTGACAGCTTAGAGCCTGGAGCCTGCTTCAGATTCTGTGTCTTATTCTTATACTTAAAAGAGGCTGAAAAAGGCATATGTAAATATATGTCTTTATGTGAGATATGGCTACACAAGTCCAAGGCAGGCATAACTGGCATAGAATCTTCACTTGGCTTTCTGATTCCCTGACTATCTGCTATTTTTTGCCACTTTATAGGAATCCGTATGTCTTTCCATCTTGCTATTTCCTAGAGAAAATGTTAAAAATGCCCATTCGGAACTTAAATCCAATAAAGCAACACAAAAAGACCCCAAATCTCTTGGTTCAAACCTCTAAGACCCCCACAGATCTCTGCCACTCAGTTTTAGATTCCAAGCAGGTTCTAGTTGCAGGAGGTCAAAGCTGACACCCCAGAGCTTCAGGGAACGGCCTGCCCATCACCAACTCAGTACTCATCCTGGAAAGTCTATGAGTGTTTGTGCCGGTTAATCCTCCCTCCCTGTGGTATTCCACAAATAGAACTGTGGAAGAGTTATGATTTCCAATGACCTCAAAACATGTGGTGGTAATAACATAAAATGTGCCCTCACACCATAAAAGGGTACTTTTCTCCAAGCAGTGAATAGCAAAGACTCTACTGTGACATTCTTATTAAATTTTTCAAAATACATAATTAGAACACAAATCTTTTTTAATCTCAAAACACCCAGATAAAACTCAAAAGACTAAATGAATTTAACAAAGTAAATGAAAATTAAGTGATTATCAAAGGACACTAAGAGATTTATTTAGCCTTTTGTTTTGCCAAGGGTTTTCACTTTTTTAAAGTGATAAATTGTAAAGACCAATAGGATAACTATTTTTCATTAGAAAAAATTTTACATATATTTTCATTAGATTCTATCTCTCTTTACATTTTTATTTCAATTCCAGTTAGTTAACGCAATACTCGTTTCAGGTGTACAATATAGTGATTCAACAGTTTCATACAACACCCGGTGCTCACTACGATAAGTGCACTCCTTAGTCCCCATAAATCTCTTTCACCCATCCCCCTGCCCACCTCCCCTCTGGTAACCATCAATTTGTTATCTATAGTTAAGGGTCTGTTTCTATAATTCTTTCTTGCCTAAAATGCTGATCACCAGAATTCTCCATGGGAAAGAAATCATGACAAAAAATCTCTATTATTAAATCTCAAAGCTTTATTAACTTACCAGTCTAAGAAATAAAAAAATTGAGGGTAAAATTCCAAAACCAAAAAGAACTACCCTGGCTGAAATTCATTATAATACAGGCTTTGCTATGAAAGTTATTTCTGTGTTTAAACAGATGTGTGGCATAATAAGCAATACAGTTTGGGTTTCTGTTCCTGGTTCCTAACATAGCTCCTAAAATTCTATAATTTCCTGTGCTATAGGGATGATAAGAATACCTTTCTAATATTTGGTCTTTGCTCTTATCTGACCTAGAGCTCCTAAATCCTTTGGAATTTCCTGGGTGATCAAAGTGTCTTTTATTTTAATGAAGTGACTCTTGGTAGGGTCCTAAGTAGCTATAGGATGGGAGCTGCATAAAATCACTTAGCTCACTAAAGGCATTACAAGAAATAAGAGCAAACTGAAGTCTGTTGTATGACACTCCTGGATTGGAAATGAAGCAGGAACTAGAAAGCCAGTGGGAACCTGAGTCTCTAGAGAGGTCAGAGATTCTGCAGCAATCCCTGAGGATGTCCAATAGATTCCCACACTCTGCATTGCTTCTCTATTAGCATCAACTGTTTCCTAATACTCTGTCAGCAAGGACTAGCATAATACTCTTCTCTAACTCAATAGGATTCATATATTTTTGTAAAGTTGTTAAGTTTCCAGGGTGGCCCCGTAGGGGTTGCCATAGTGAGTTAGAGGGAGTTGAAAGAGGGTTTGGGGCCCCCTACCCTTGATACAACCAGAGTAGTTTTATGTTTACCCATCACATACTGGGACTGTGAGAAAACTTTTGTTAGGACAATTGTTGCTGGGGGAAAAAGTCTGAAAACTTTTAAGCTACCTCTGCTTATTTATAGTTTCTGTTTTCTTGCCCTTTTCTTTTTAATTGTCTCATATGGCTAAATCAAATCTTTCACCCATGGACATGGCCTCTCACATCTCACTTCAGGATTTTACTCTAAACATATTTTTGGTTTCTGTGTCCACTGCTCAATATCTCATGCTTTTGGCATTTTTTTAATTTACATTTTTCAAAGAAGAAATATGATGGACACAGTCGTTTCCCCCCTTGCCTTTCACTTCCCTTAAATTCTTGTCTCTAGTCCCCTAAGCTGTAATTGTACAGTGTATGCACAGGGCAAATCTTGGCTATCTTGAAAATGACCCATGTGTCTGCATGTACTTTCTAACATTGAATCATACCTTAGTGTGATTCAGTGTGTGGGACAACTATTTTCTCCTAATGCAGTATATTATACTTAGGGGGGAAAGACAAAACAATGGGTATCAAAAAGTGTTCACATAGTTCAAATAATAACATTACAGAAACTTTGGAGTAGGGGAAAGATTTTTCATTAAAAAATGCCACTGATATATTCAAACAACTGATTATACAACTGTAAACTGTGTTTCTAAACGTGTTACAAGGTTTCCCCTCTTATTTTTCTTGGAAAAATTGTTAATAGTTAAATAAAATCAAGTATTTTTAATAAAAGAAAATTTAGAATATTACTAAAGCTATTTTGAATACTAATATGAATGGGATTTATTCTTCTACATAGTAAAAACAGGATTGTTTTTAGAAACAAAAAGATAATTTGAAGTGCCTAGGAGACTTCAATTTACTACAACACATGTTGTCACAAAAATCAAAGGTTCTGAATAAATTATTCATTAAAGGTCCTGGTTACCTCCTTCCCATTATTATATAATTTGAGGAGTTATTGCCCCATGGATTCCTGGGGCCACAATGGATTTCAGGGAGTGCATGATCTACTGAAAGTAGTATGCTTTTATTCATGTATTAATGTGTATTTTTTTCCTAGAGGAATAGTGTATGATTTTTGTCAGAGTCTCAAGGGAGTCTATAATTCAAGTACAATTCAAAATAACCTCTTTTACTCTTTCATCATTGCTTAATTGTGTGTTTGTATGTATATACATTATATGTGTATGTACATTATATGTATACACACACACACACACATATAATGTCTTTAAGACAATTTAGGTTGGAATCTCTGTAATTTGCAACCAAAACCCTCAATTTATCAACCCTATATTCTTGTCCTCAATTACTTGGCTTTGTGAAGACCAAAGCTTGGCCAAGATAAGTTGTCTTTCATTTGCTGGAACAGATTATATAAGGGGAAAAACACCAACCTTGTGCTAGTATTGAACATCCATGAGTTGATTTTCTTCTCATCAGCATTTCACTTTTTTTTTTCTGCCATAATAACTGTAGCTGTTTCCTTTCCTCAGTGGTTGTGGTTGCTTACTTGACATTGCAGACTTAACATTACTCCTTCCTGAAAAGTAAAGAGGTCATTTTTTTTTACCTTCACCCTCTAGGGCATTCTTCTATATATCATCCTTTCTCGTTTCTGGCTTCTTGCCCTAGCAAGGGAGAATTCTTAAATAAGGGTTCTGAAATTCAACTCTGTTGAAGAACCTTTGGTTCTTCACTAAGGCTTCTTGGGAGAGATAGAAAAGTCATTCCCAGGAATCATATGAATGAAGCACTGGATACTACTCTTGATGACATTATATAAACCTTCTTTATGAGGACGCTAACTGGGATTGACTTAGCACCACTCCTCCCTCTGTAGACATTTTTTTTCTTATTATACTTAATAATGGGAAATTGTATACATTCTGCAAAATAGATGGAATAGGCATGTGGTCATATGTTAGTAACAGCAGACTAACCCTCCCGCTGAAACAACTAGAAAAAGCCAGATAAGTTATGCAAACTAGATTTTTAAAGGTATTGTTGAACTGTGGAAGCAACAGGATGAAATTAACTGAAATAGAGAAATAAATCCATTACAAAGTAAACTGATGACAGTCACGTTTTTTCTCTGGAAGCGCTTGAAAATTCTTAGCATGGGCTGAAGACAAACTTGAAAACACACAGAGGGCCTTTTCAGGAGAAAAGGGGACAAGCAAAGCTTTTAGTGGTTACATGGGGCTGGAGTAATACATTGGGGAGAGACATAAGGGACTCCACTGAATAGCAAATTTTCCCACGGGCCATTTTCTGATATCTAGGTCTGTATAGGAGACTGGCTGAGAAGGAATACAAAACACTTCTAAAAGGCAGAATGGGATCTTGCGTAGTTTTACTGCCTAAAAACAATAGCTAGTACCCCTTAAGCTCCTTGACAAAATGTAGAGCCATGTGGGGTAAAGATCTAAAGAGATCACCTGAGCACCTCTGAAAGCAGAAGTAAATCTACAGTGTTTCAAGATTAAGGAGGCAAGCACCTCATCTCAATTAAAATCCCAGAAGGACACTTCTTTAACATTGATATGCAGCAGACCTAGAATCAGTCTTATTAAAACGGCAATTCAGGCATGACTTAGCACAATCCTTGACTGAATTGCGATGTTCATCCTTTCTCCTTCTTTTCCTAAAAAAGGAAATATGGAAACCTCTCCGGTGGGAAATTACATCAACTAGAACCTTTATGGTTTTTTTAATACTAGATCCAATATGGTTCTTTATGGTTCTTTTTTTTTTTTTTTTTTTTTTTTTTTGGCCTCACATAGAATCAGCAATTACTAGACAGAGAGCTGACCCATGAATGACCCAGATAATGGGGTTAACAGACAAGGGCATTAAAATTCCATCAACATCATTAAGACAGGGTTTAATTGGTGCAAAGTAGACAAACTGAACGGAAGGACTAAATAGATATGCCAGAAATAAGTCTACACAGATCTAGATACCTGCTTTATGACAAAATGACCTAGAAGTACACTAGACAAAAACAGCTTTTTAATAATGGTTGTGGATAATTAGATGTTCATATGCTAGACAAGTGTATTTTGACTCCCCACCTCACACCATGTACCAAAATCAATACTATATAAATTGTAGATGTCTATGTAACAGATAAAGTATCAACATTTTTAAAAAGAAATGTCAGAAGTTATCTCATGACTCAGAGTAGGCAGATTGTTTAAAACAATACACAAAAAGCACCAAAGATAAAAGCAAAAGTTGGCAGAGTGGATGTTAAAATTAAGAACATCTGTATATTAAAAGACACTACTGAAGAGTATAAAGATAGCTCACAGAGGTGGGGGAAGATAACCTCTTACATATAGCTAAAAAAAGGGGTCTTATTCAGGACATATTAAGAACTCTTACCAATCAGTAAGAAAAACATATATATATATATTATATATATATACACACACCCATATATATATATACACACCCATGTATACATGTATATATATATATACACTCAAAATATTGAAAAAATACTTCAATATATATGTCACAAAAGTGCATATCCAAATAGCTAGTAAATGTAAAATGCCCAACTTCACAGTTACCAGGGAATTGCACATTTAAACCATGTGATATCACAATATTCCTGCCAGAAATAAAAAATGAAAAAAATGGAAAATACTGAATGCTGGCAGAGATGTGGATAAATTGGAACACTTGTACACCACAGATGTGAATGTAAATTAGTATATTGTTTTGTAAGACAGTGGCATCTACTACAGCTTAACATATACATACCCTATGACCCAATAATTCTACATATATACTCCCACAAAAAAAACCCATGAACATATATTTTCCAAAAGACATGAAAGAAAATGTTCACAGTGGCACTATTGTTAACAGAAAAAACCTGAGAATTTAAAATGTTAAATAGAATGGATTAGTAAATGGTGGCATACTCACACATTGGAATAAATGCAACAATGAAAATGAATGATTTACAGCTACATAAAACAACTCCAAAATATCTCAACGTAATATTGAATGTAAAACCAAGCCATGAAAGACTGTTTCATTTACAGAAATCACATAATTAGGCAAAGATAATTATATGAGAAGCCAGGATGGTGGTCAACTGTGGGAAAGTGGAGTTAATACTAAAAGGGACACAAGTGAGGTCTTCCTGAGGTTCTGGTAATATTTTGTTTCTTTATCTGAGTACCAACTACACAGGTTAAGTTTGTGAAATATTCCCTGAACATTACACACGCGCGCACACACACACACACACACACACACACACACACACACTTAAACTCTATGTGTAAAATGTCCCTGATTCCTATGGATCTCTATGCTAGAGTTTTCTAGTTTTCTTAAGTGTTTTTCCCACATTTTATTTTTTGTAATGATGCACATGAGCAATTATGTTTGATAAAATTGCTTTTTAAAAATCAGTATTTGAATTTAAAATTGTAAGAAGGTTCACATGAATTCAAGTAGCAGAAAATGGAAATTTACCTTCCTGTAGCAAATTATAGCTTTGTGGATTCAAGTGATACAATAATACATGGCCATGTTTATCACTGTGGTTTGGATATTTATATAAATGAATTACAGTGCTTCCTGAGCACAGGATGTTTAAACCAACGATACTCTCCTTTAAGATGACAAAAGGAACTTATATTATCATGACCTAATTTTACTCAACGTGTCTTGATGTTAGGAGCCTGAGTCATCATTGAAAACATTGGCCTACGCCCCTGAAATACAATGGTATTCTCATTCTGCTGCTTCATTATTGGCATATAGAAATGCAACTGATTTCTGTACATTGATTTTATAACCTGAAACTTTGCTGAATTCATGTATCAGTTCTAATAGTTTTTTGGTGGAGTCTTTTGGGTTTTCCACAGAGTATCATGTCATCTGCGAAGAGTAAATGTTTGACTTCTTCCTTACCAATTTTTACGCCTTTTATTTCTTTGTGTTGTCTGATTGCTGAGGCTAGGACTTCCAGTACTATGTGAACAACAGTGGTGAGAGTGGACATCCCTGTGACCTTAGGAAGCAAGCTCTCAGTTTTTCTCCCATTGGGGATGATATTAGCTGTAGGTCTTTCATAGATGGCCTTTATCATGTTGAGGTATGATCCTTCTATCCCTACTTTCTTGAGAGTTTTTATCAAGAAAGGATGCTGTATTTTGTCAAATGCCTTTTCTGCATCTGAGAGGATCATATTGCTCTTATCCTTTTTTGGTTAATGTGGTATATATTACATTGACGGATTTGTGAATATTGAACCAGCCCTACAGCCCAGGAATAAATCCCACTTGATCACGGTGGGTAATTCCTTTAATGTACTGTTGACTTTGATTTGCTAATATGTTGAGACACATGAAAATATGTTCAATATCACTCACCATAAGGGAAATATAAATCAAAACCACAATGAGATATCACCTCACACCTGTCAGAATGGCTAAAATTAACAGTTCAGGAACCAACAGATGTTGGCAAGGATGTGGAGAAAGGGGAACACTTTTGCATTGTTGGTGGGAATGTAAACTGGTGCAGCCACTCTGGCAAACAGTATGGAGGTTCTTCCAAAAATTAAAAATAGAACTACCCTATGACCACACAATTGCACCACTAGGTATTTATCTGAAGGATGCACCCCAATGTTTACAGCAGCCCTATCAATAATAGCCAAATTATGGAGAGGGCCCAAATGTCCACTGAACAATGAATGGATAAAGAAGATGTGGTATATACACACAATGGAATATTACTCAGTGATCAAAAAGAATGAAATCTTGCCATTTGCAACAACATGGATGGGACTTAAGTGTATTATGCTAAGTGAAGTCAGTCAGAGAAAGATGAATATCATATGATTTCACTCATATATGGAATTTAAGAAACACAACAGATGAACATAGGGGAAGGGAAGGAAAAATAAGACAAAAACAGAGAAGCAAACCATAAGAGACTCTTAAATGCAGAGAACAAACTGAGGGTGGCTGCAGGGGAGGTGGGTGGGAGGAGGGACTAAATGGGTGATGGGCATGGAGGAGGGCACTTGTTGGGATAAGCACTGGGTGTTATATGTAAGTGATGAAACACGGGGTTCTATTCCTGAAGTCAATACTGTACTGTATGTTAACTAACTTGAATTTAAATCAATACATTTAAAAAAAGAAAAAAAAGAAATACAGTGGTGTTTTCCTGGGTAATTTTTTAATTAATAAGGTTCCATGGTGACAAAAGCAGAGGAGTACATTTCCAAAGCTGTCAGGACTGATTCTTCTCTCACTGTAATTGGCTTCAACAACAGAACATAAGGAGAATGTGGAGGAGCCTCCTGCTAGTTTGTTTTGTTCTTGAAAATATGGGAAATGAGTTCTACTTCCCTCAATAAAAAATAAAGCCAAAATTGGCGGGGGGGGGGAGGGGGGGGCTAATCGCTGCTTGATTTTGATTGGTTTTTTCCTCTAGCACTCAGGAGACATCTTACGAATTTCTGTCATTTTTAATAAAAAGAAAAAGTAGTGAGATTTTTGTTGTTGCTGTTTTGTTTTTATAATGAGTTACTAATATTTTTCCTGTGCCACCATTGGCATTTCGATGAGAAATTGGGAGAGACTATGCATTTGAAGGGATGTTTTTAAATGCAAATAAAATAAAGGCTTGTTTTATTGACAAAAAGTACAGAGAAAAGGGGTTCTGGGGTTGGTTGTGTAGCTCCACAACTGTGTCACGGACAGTAGAACCTGTCTTCTGTGTCACCCTTAGCATGCCGTCTTCCATCCAAGCAGTTTGCCTTATGCTACAAAACAGTTGCTGCAGATCAAGGCACTAAATCCTCACAGGACAATAACCAAAGCTAAAAGAAGTAGGTAAGAAGGAAGAAAAGGGCCTTTCATCAAGTGGTCCTCTCCTTTAATCAAGGAGAAAATTATTCTCAAAAACCCACTACTCCCTAGCCAAACTCTTTATGTCTCAGGTTCTAGGTGTTCATGCTCAGAGGAATTACCATGATCGGTTTAGCCTTATTATGGCCTCGTCCCTGGGGCTCACTGAGCAAAACTCAGTATTTTCTTTTTTCTTTTTTCTTTTTTTTTTTTAGTATTCTAAGTAACCTTTACAACCAACATGGGCCTCAAACTCATAACCCCTAGATCAAGGGTTGCATACTCTACCAACCGAGCCAGCTAGGTGCTCCAAAACTCAGGATTTTCAAAGAAAAAATTGCAATGTACATCAGGTAGGCAAGTAACAACATATATTCTGGGTTGCACTGTGGCTGTTGGCCATGCACCATTTTGAACAAAAGTCTTCAACCTGAGTTTTCCAACATCACAGTCTCTTATGAGATGCCACATGTAGGTCAACAAGAAAAAAATAAAAATAATTGTTTCTTAATATTTTAATGCACTGACATAATACCTGTGTATATATTTTAATGGTAGGCTCACAGATCAGGTCACATATTGGAATATAAACTTGCTGTAGCTGAATGAGAAAACTGAAGTGAAGATAATATTTGAACAGACATTTTCAATTCCACAATAACACTACAAAGAATCGGTAGAAAGAGATGCCAGCAGATGAATGCAAATTCGTCACCACCATGCAAAAATAAGTACAAGCTTATGAACCTCAGGTATTTCACCTTTGTACCCCAGATGATCATGTTATTTCTGTGAAATCAAAATAAAATAACACTGTCAAATGTATCAGAGAATCCCAAAAGATAGCACAAAAGTACACCAAAGGAAAAAATCAACATTTGAAAATGGAGATTCTATGTTGATTACTATTCCGGAACAAACACATCTGAGTTTATGTCCTCCCCAAATATTTATTTCACTTGCTAAGATAGCTTTCTTGGTGTTTTAAATTTTTCATATGCCTAAACACCCTTGGGAATAGGCAACAACACTGTAAAACAGTGACGAGGCAACTTTACAGAAAATCAGGCAACATCTGGCAATATAAACACATGACCATAATGGAAGACTAACATCTGCTCAGAAAGAAAATTAGCTGCTGAAACACTGTGTGCCAAAGTCTGAAATGTGCAGTGCACCCTTTGTACTTGTGTCTGGTCAAGTTGGCCAGCATCTTGTGGGAGCATGCTCTATAAGGGGAGTAGATTTTCGGATTTTCACTATTTGAACAGATGAAGGAATTGGATTAGAGGATTTCCCTGAATGGGGCTGGAATCCTCATTTAAGGTAGCTCACCCAAGAGAAAAATATTAATCTGGAAATGCAGGCTGCAGGAGAAAAAGCAGAAGGAAGATAGCACTGGGGAACAACAGGAGGATGGTAAGACAAGATAAACAGAGGATGACAGTTCCTTCTTGTGGGGATTCTTGGATGATTTCAGGGGCTCCTTCTTAGCCCAAGCTACTACTTTGTACCACATTTTTTCCCTACCTCACCACTTAAAGAGGCAATGCACCACACCCACATGGTGGGGTGCAGGTGGCATTCCTTAGGACATCATTCTTGGCTCTCCTCTCTCTTGATTCTAGATACGACCCCAAAAGGTTTTAGTTTGGCTTACAGTCTTCTTCTTTCCCCACCTGTTCTTGCCCTTTTCAGTTGCCTTGGGAGGTGATTCTGGTGGGCACCGTTAAAGCTTGCTGATGGGCACAGACAGAAGACACCAGCAGAACACTGAAGGACGGCAGGAGAGAGAAGTCAAGCGGTTCTTTCCTGCTTCCTCCCTCCTTTGGTGCTGTCTCTCGGACACTGGCCTTGTTCCTAGCACTCTAGGCCCTGGTGGGCTTGGCAAACTCTCTTTCTTTCTTTCCTTCAGCTCTAGCAGGCTGTAATGCTTCCTGGTGCATTTTTGCTACCCAGTGGAAGGTTGACAGTCCGTTGTTGGTTCTCTTAATACTAACCTGCCTCTACAAGAAGGCCTTTTATTAAAGTTTCTACATTTGAATCATCTGTGGTAATTCTGCTTCTTTCTGGGACCTTGACCACACAGCTGCCATTTCTCAAAATTGGGAAAGTCCCTCTTAGGAAATGATACTTGACAATACCAGGCCCATATTCTCACATCAAAAAAATTACTTACAGCAGGAAAACAATCTGACCTTTTCGATCAGTGCTTCTCAAACTTTAGTGAACCTGAGTATCGGTTGGAAGTCTTATTAAAATGAATAGCTGGTTATAGGAGCTCTGAGGCTGGGCCTGAGATTTTGCATTTCTAACAAGCTTTCAGGCAATGTCAGTGTTGCCAATCCATGAACTACGCTTTGAGTAGCAGGGCTTTAGACGGATGTAGTCACCCACATTTGCCACTCTCAGTGATGTTACTTTCACAGTACTTTTTCTTCCTCCACCAATCCTTGCTCACTTATGATACTACTTTGGCTTATAATCTTTGCTCTACCTATTCACTTTGATTGATTTCCTTCACTCTGATGATGTCAATTGTTCCTCAAATTCAGAGCTCTCCCTTGATTTTTAGATGAATGATACCATCCACCACCTAGAAATGGAGTAATCCCAGAAAGGAGTTCCCTTTCATCTACCCACATTCAATTGCTTAGAATTTTTGCCGTTTCTGCCTCCTATGAATCTTATCCATCTGCCAGGCTCTCCATGTGCATTTGTCATACCCCCAACCAGACTCTTACCATCACTTGCCTGTTAAAAGCTCCTAACCTATCCCATCTGTAGGTTGTCTTCAACCTATTCTTCAGATCATCACCAAACAAATTTTTCTAAGAAAATTGAATGTTATATATATATTTTTTTGGCGGCAGGGGCAGGGGTGGCGGTTACAATCTACAGGATAAGAAAGCCCTTAACAATCTCACTTCCACCTTATGATGCAGCCACTCACCTATCAATTTTATGCTCCAAGAACACTGAAAAACTTATCAGACTTCCAGTCCCTCAAGCCTTTGTCCATTCTGTTTCTTCTCCCTGATATGCCCTACCCACCATCTTTTGACTCCTGTAAACATACCTATGTGCTTTTTCCCTTAGAAGAGGTCTTCAGACCAGAAACCATGCCTTTCTTTCTTTTATTCTCTTTTCCTTTTATCTCCAGTATCTAGTCCAGAAGGTCTTCAGCAAATGTTAATTGAATAAACATATCATTTAAAACAGGGGATTAATGTTTGACCATGTATTTATTCCAATTTGTCCACTAAGATTTATCTTAAATGTTGTTACATGGAAAATAAAACTGTGATATTTCTCTTGATTTCAATAGTACGGAAGTGATTTTTAAAGAAAGAGGGTAATAATCTTCACCCTGGCTCTCCATTTGGCCTTTATTAGAGATTAATTGGTTATCTCCCTTGGATCTGTGCTTGGAATCTCTCAATGAGGGTGACAGATGATTTGTCCAATATTAACCCTAATTTGGATTAATTTTGTACCTTATTGAACATGTAAGCAGTCATAATTTGTTTCTTTTTCTTCAACCACAACACGGGAAATTTATATCTAGAAGGATTTCCTCTTGGGCAGGCAATTTGCCTGGAAGTATTTATTGAGCACAGTCAGGATGAATCAGACTATCAAGTCTCAGTGTTTACAGATAAAAATAACAATTACATGAGCAGAGCAATAGAGGGAGTATTTGAGGCAACTTGTTGATGCACAGAGACCATTAAATGTTAGAACTGCCAACCAAAGATGCTACAGAACCTCTATTCATAACAGTCCTTAAAAGGAGTATACACTGACTTGGGAAAATCACTCTACCATTCTATGCCTTAATTTTCTCATTTGTAAAATGGGCAAAATAAAGGACCTACTACATAAGTTGTCATGAGAATTCACTGAGATAATAAAGTGAAGCACTTAAATGAGATAATAAATATAAAACCTGGCTCACTGTGATCATTAATAAATGTTGCTATCAATTTAGTGAACAGTTTTCCAGTAATTACTGTTGCTTCATCACTCTGGAATAAAAAGGAAGCATAAAGTATTATTTCCCTTGTATTACAGTGACTCAGTTAAAAAAACACTCTAGTCATGTCCCCAAAGGCTGGTCCTATTCCCAAGAACCTCAATAAAGCAACTTTGACTTTAGAAGAGTCCAAGATTTAATGCTTCTCCACCTGAAAGGTTCATAAACGTTTTGTTTTGCATTGTGATCCTAATGCTCTCTCCTATTACTGATCATCAGCATAATAAATAAGCATTTTGCAATCCTGCTGGTAAAACCCAGATGACTATGCTGCACAGCTCTTTACAGTTTAATTAGCATTTGCTCATACACAGTCCAATTTGTTTGTAACATAACCCAGTGAGGCTGGTTTTACTATTTCCATATTGTGTATAAGACAAATTTAGAAAAGATACATGACCAATTAAAGGTCACAAAATTGTCCAATGGGCAAGCTGCGACTCAAGTCTTGATCTTACTTCAAATCCCATGTCTAGGTCTCTCGGCCTAGAAAAGATTGGTTTAGCAGAGCATTTGTGGGATCTTCGGTGAGTAGACGGTGCTTTGGGCATGGGTTTGCTGACTTCTTAATGAGGTGACAGACCAACATTTGCAGTGTCCTCTGTATTAGGGTAGAGTTGTTTTACTTTCCAATGTGGAATTATTGCATTTACTTCATTCCTGGTGAATCCACAAAAACAAAACCCAAAATGAGCAAAAGCAAAAGGCAGGTTACTTGTTTTTTTGTTTTTGTTTTTGTAAGAACTCAGCATAATAGAAGTTTAAAATAAATGCAGGTCATTTACCACTTAAGTTTTTGAGCTTCTTCTCATGGAATACATAGTGAAAAAGTGTTCCGTTTCAGTTTGTAAGGGTATCAGTGGTTGTATTACCAAATATATTTAACGGGCCAATTTCTGCATCACTTTCGTTTCTTTGAGATTTTGCTATTCCAGAGAATGCAGCATTGCATTTTAAGTTTTGAGAAATTATTTTCTTAGTAAAACCACGATTTTGCCCTCTGCCACATCCAGTTTTGCTAGTTCCTAAAAGCTATTTCTTATCCTTCAGAGATTTGGTATTGTATATTAAATGTCTGTTATTAAAATGTTTAATATTGACAATAAATAACTAAAGCATGTTATTTGGTATAAGAATTGAAAAAAATATTTTTTTTATTCGGCATACATTGAAATTTCGTTGTCATAGATTCCACAAGGTCATCATCATTCCTGCATATAGTATGATCTTCTATCATTTTGACATTGAACTTTAAAAACATTATTGGAGAGGCACCCGGGTGGCTCAGTTGATTGAGTGTCCGACCTCGTCTCAGGTTATCATCTCACAGTTTGTGAGTTTGAGCCCTGTGTAAAGCTCTGTGCTGGCAGCTCAGAGCCTGGAGCCTGCTTCAGATTCTGTGTCTCCCTGTCTCTCAGCCCCTCCCATGCTCATGCTCTGTCTCTCTCTCTCAATAATAAACATTTAAAAATTTTTTTAAAAATTATTGTAAATTACAACACTCAGCATGATATGTTAGTAATAATACTCACATGCATTATCATCATCAAATTTCCCAACAAACTTAGGCAGAAATGTCAGAATTGAAACTCCAGTAATTTTGTATAGAAATAATTTTTAATTTTTTTAATGTTTATTTATTTTTGAAGGAGAAAGAGACAGAGTGTGAGTGGGGGAGGGGCAGAGAGAGAGACACACACAGAACCTGAAGCAGGCTCCAGGCTCTGAGCTGTCAGCACAGAGCCTGACGTGGGGCTTGAACTCACAAACCGCGAGATCATGACCTGAGCCAAAGTCGGATGCTCAAGCAACTGAGCACCCAGGCACCCCTAGAAATAATTTTTAATGTTCAGAGCATAATCATTAATTTTATGTGCTTAATATCATTGTGATAAATATTAAATCCCCTTCTGATCTATAACCAAATCGCTTAAACACTAAAGTAAGCTGTACTATTGGTTAAAAAAATTTTTTTTAATGTTTATTTTTAAGAGAGAGAGAGAGAGACAGAGACACAGCGTGAACAGCGGAGGGGCAGAGGGAGAGGGAGACACAGAATCTGAACTAGGCTCCAGGCTCTGAGCTGTCAGCACAGAGCTGGACACGGGGCTCAAACTCCCAAACCATGAGATCGTGACCTGAGCAAAAGTCGGACGTTTAACTGACTGATCCTCCCAGGAACCCCTATTTATTATTTATCATAGCAAATGTGATATTATTTCCAATGTTATTACAGTGTTTAGCATTAACCAACACATTTAAATTCTTACACTGCTGTTTGCAAGGTTACTAGTGAGATTCTAGTTTCCAACAGTGAAAAGTTATCTTTTGGTTCTCATTTTCCTTACCATTTTGCGAATTTTGCAAAATTAATTTTTCTACCATTTTGAAATCTCTCATCTCATGGCTTTCTGGATGGCAGGATCTTTTTTCTCCTTCCTCTCTGAACACATCTCACTTTTTCCTTCCTGTGCTCTCCATTGCAAGGAAACCAGAAACCTTGAAATCATTCTATGATCTACTGTCACTCATTTCACCCTCCAATTGTCCTCCAATGTCTGTAGTGTTTATGTCCCAAACATCTAACATATGCTGTTCCCTCTTTATTTTCATTGCCACAGTTTAGGACATCTTCCTTGCCAACTTTATGGCCACTATGCCATCCTTACTGATTTTACTGACTCTACTCTTGTTATGTGTGTTTTATGCTCACAATATTGTTAGACACACAGAAAATGGAGTGTTTTTGTTTTTGAGAGAGAGAGCATGAGTAGAGCACAGGGGCAGAAGGGGGGGGGGAGGAGGAGAATCTTAAGGAGTCTCTGCACTTGGCACAGAGCCTGACACAGAGCTTGATTCCACAAACCAGGGATCATGACCTGAGCTAAAATCAAGAGTTAGATGCTCAACCAATGGAATCACCCAGGTGCCCCAAAAAGTTTATTTTTAAATATTATAGCTTTCATAAGGTAACTTGATAATTACCCTCTTTACAAATGTAATTTTCTTCAAATCATATCTATGGTAGACACAGATGTATGCTTACTGTATGAGGCATCTATAATAATTTATTTTAGATAATTCTTTTTTGGATAGGTCAGTGTTTTTTCCTCAATTTACTGGTATGTAACATATTGTAACAGATTAATGACAATGCTGTAATCTTTTATTTACTTTTCTTAGCAATCTTTTACTCACTAGGAAGATGGTAACTAGTTTTCTGAAAAAGGTAGATAATTCTCCTAAGAGAACTAACTACATTGTTACTAGTTAACCACTGTTAATTAACTACCACTGTTAATTAACTACATTGATTTGTGGTACTGCGTTATAAAAGGGTTATAGCAGGTGAAAAATTAGGTGATTACTTTTCAGTAACCAATAATCAAATTTTAAAACTGAAATTATGAAATCTTTGTGTTTACTCATTATTTATGTAAGATAGTCTAATAAAAAGGCATAATATTGACTCTTAGAATGAACTACCCCTTGTGTAATTATATGGAACTATATAAGTGGGTGCAACCTATGAACTCTGTCAGAAAAGAACAGTTCTGTGCTTGGACATTTATACTTGTGTACCCTGAGAAACAGGATGTCAATTTCCATTAATGAAGGTAAGAGTAATTTTTACTATCTTGTGACTTTCATAGTTTTAAAGGATAATGCGTGTATTTCAGAAGTTAGATAAGTCAAGTTTTCGGATATGAAAAATTGGTGTAATTTTAATTCTAATTTTACATCTGAAATGCTAGTTTGGGTTTCATCTGAAAGGAAGGTAGGCTCTCATTTTACATTTGATGTTATTTAATTTTAATATGATCTACTTCCTATCATAAATTGGATGAAATAAGAACTTTATTTTACAACTAATTGTATTTGAATTGTTTAAGTTATTGTTGTCCAAAATTCACTAAAGAAGCTTAAAACTCGACACCCTAAAGTTTCTCTCTTCACAGACTGGGATAAGTTAATATAGCCTTGAAACAGTAACAAGAATCTCTCTACAACTGAAGACAAACTGAACTATAGACATTATTAGTGTTAGCTACTTGAGACAAATTCAATAAAATTTTTCATATTTTAAATACTTTTAAATTTAAGTAATTTTAAATATTTTAAATAAAATAAAATAATTTAAAATAATTAAAAAATAATTTAACTAGAAAAGCTCTATATGTAATAAAGTTGTCACGGTAAAAAGCAGAGATGCTAAAGAGAAAAGAGCTTTCTTTTGTACTAATACTTCTCCAGCCTAAAATGATCCAGGTATAAATTAATTAAGTGTGTATCAGGAACACCTGGGTAGCTCAGTCGGTTAAGCATCCGGCTTCAGTTCAGGTCACGCTCTCAGGGTTCGTGGGTTCGAGCCCTACATCAGGCTCTGTGCTGGCAGCTCAGAGCCTGGAGCCTGCTTTGGATTGTGTCTCCCTCCCTCTCTCTGTCCCTCTCCCACTTGTGTGAGCCCTCTCTCTCTCTCTCAAAAATAAATATTAAAAAATTTAAAAATTAAGTGCATATCAAGTAAAGTTGCACCATACAGGCATTTTATAACCAGCGGGCAGCTTGAACTGTACTTTCAAATCTCATAAAGTAATACTGCTACTATGAGAAATCTCCCATCACCTCTCATTCACTGGCAGATATCATGGAAATATCTTAAATTTTGTTGCCTTGGGTTAAATAGTTAGAAATAAAAATTCACAATGTAAAGATTAATTTCCTCATAAAATTTTGGCTATTGCTTCAGGTTAAACAGAAATAAAAATTCATGACATAAAGATAATTCCATAATCTGATTAAGTTATGAACTAAACATTTATAAGAATATAATGAAAATAAAATAAATTTATATACCTTATTTTATCCCCAAATTTGAGATATTATTTGGCATGACACACTAACTTTTAGCAAGGGTTTCCTTATCTAGAAGGCCAATTTAACTAGCTTTTTAAATATATCACATTTTAAATAATCGTATCAGATTTGCATTTTTATTAATTGTTCCAGTAATCTCTGTAGACCATGGTTGCTAAGGACCCCGGGAATGGTGGTTTGGATAATCTATGCACAGCAATTGGTCTTCTGGGAAGCAGAGCAGAATTTGCTTCAGGTTTCTCTGTAACAAAGTACACTTTCTCTGATTCCCTGGTAGAAAAGAGCATTTTATAAGTGTCCACAGCAATGCGTGTATGTGTGTCTATGTGTATTTCATCTCACGATTTATCAGTATTAAGCAGAATTTTCTACCTGAGACTCAACTGTCACCAAACTAACGACACACCCTGGTGAGTAGTAGAATCTCATGCACATTAGTTTCCTCCTTTCCTTCCTGCTCCAATTCTCTTCTAATGTAAGTATTTCAAGACACGCTATGTAAAAAATTTCTCCTTTGCATACAATTTGGCATAAACAGGGTAGAATTTTTTAAAAATTACATAAAAAATAAGAGAAAGTGATTTGATTAAGACAGTTGTCTGAGTACTCATATATGCCTTATTTCCCATCTGAAAACCTATGAAATGGCAATATATATATATTTTGGCAAATAATGGCAATATATATATATATATATATTTTAACAAAGAGTAAATACAGTGTGTCTCACATCCATGAGATACAACCAGACCAACACTAAACCATCTTGCACACCTAGTAAACTGATCTGATCATTAGTGTAACAATCTGCACAACCTGAACCACAGAATTTAGCAGGTACACGGTGTGGAGGGGTGAACTTGGGGAGAGAGAAGCCAGAGAGGGCAGGGAGCCGCTTTTGTGTGCGGAGAGAGGACGGGGGGGGGGGGTGCGGACAATATGGGAAAAGCACCCCTCCCCAAAAGCAGCTGGAGAGAAAGTGGAAAATTGGAAACAGCCGCAGGGACTGAACTAAAAAGGGAGAAAGGAGAGGGTTTAAATTTCATTAAGACTGTAAACAGGGGGAGCACAGAGTCTGAAACTCTGCAGCTCGATACCTGGCAGTGCTCTGCTGGGAAGGGTGAATCCCCAGGAGCAGAGTGGGGTCTGGGAGGTTCTTGGGCCACACGGGAAGAAGTGGTCCCACTGCTGGAAGGACATTTGGTAGAAGCCGTGAGGCCACCTGGGCCCAGCAGACCCCAGAGAACAGCAACATTCACTGGTGCTGGAACAAGATCGTTGGGGGTGAAGCCTGGTGCCAGATGGGTGTTGTGGTTTTCCATAATCCCCAAAATGCTGCTGCTACACTATCTCGTGAACTTTTTCTGGGGCGGGCTGGTACCTGGCGACAGTCTCTGGGCATCAGCAGCAGCACAGTCCCGCGAGTGTTCCTGGGTACGACCGGCACCCGGCCATTGCTCAGTGAGACCCTCCGCAGAGGGGCGAAGCAGGTCAAAGCCGCAGTCCCTCTGAAGTGGGGGGCCAGGGGAAACAGCCGCATCTGAGACAACTTGGGAGGGAGGTGCTGCCTGGGGCTTGGTCACAGACAATGTGGAAGTGGGGAGCAGACGGAAACCAAAGATGAAGGACAGGTGCACGACTGCTGATTGGGGAGAACAGAGTTCTGATACTAGAGACTGGGTAGCTGGGTGACACCATTTTCACCACCCCCATGCCTGTGCGTATGCACCTACAAGTGCCACAACAATCCACCCCAGTAAGCTTAGCAGCGCCATCTAGTGGAGAACAAAGCCGTTACACTAAGCCCCACCCAACTGGGCCAACCTTGCTCTTCAACAACACAAGTCTCACCACCTGCTTGGTTTATGGACTATAAGGTGCTACATAGACTGACTTCTAGGGGAAAACAAAGTAATTTCAGTTGTATTTCAGTCTGTTCGCCGGTCCAACTATTCAATTTTCTTTCTTTGTTTCTTTTGTTTCTTTTCTTTTTCTTGAATACATAAAAAGTTTTATTTTCAATTTTTATTAAAAATATTTTTCTTTAAATTTTTTCTATTTTTTTTACTTTTGTGTAATTTTTTTCAAATTCTATTTTACTTCCATCATTTCATTTTAGTCTACCTTTAGTGTATTCATTTTTTCAAATTTTGAAATGATTTCCTTTTTTTTCCTCCTGTTTTTCTCTAATCTATCAAGCCACTTTCAACACCCAGACCAAAACACACCTAGCATATAGCATCATTTATTCGATTTTTTTTCTGTGTGCTTGTTTTTAATTTTTTAATTTTAATATTTTTTAATTTTAATTTTTTTTATTTTAATTTTTTATACCTCAATTCCTTTTCTCCCTTGAAAATGATGAAATGAAGGAATTCACCCCCAAAAGAAAGAGCAGGAAAAACAACAGCCAGGGACTTAATCAAACAGACACAAGCAAGATGTCTGAACCAGAATTTAGAATCACGATAATAAGAATACTAGTTGGAGTCAAAAATAGATTAGAATGCCCTTCTGTAGAGATAAAAGAAGTAAAAGTCAGGATGAAATAAAAATGCTATAACTGAGCTGCAATCTTGAATGGATGCTGCAGTGGCAAGGATGGATGAGGCAGAACAGAGAATCAGCGATATAGAGGACAAATTTATGAAGAATAATAAAGCAGAAAAAGAGAGGGAAGTTAAAGCAAAAGAGCATGATTTAAGAATTAGAGAAATCAGTGACTCATTAAAAAGGAACAACATCAGAATCATAGGGGTCCCAAAGAGAAAGAGAAATAAGAGTGGAAGGGTTATGTGAACAAATCATAGCAGAAAACTTTCCTAAGCTGGGGAAAGACACAGACATCAAAATCCAGGAAGCACAGAGGACTCCCATTAGATTCAACAAAACCTGACCATCAACAAAGCATATTATAGTCAAATTCACAAAATACTCAGGCAAGGAAAGAATTATGAAAGCAGCAAGGGAAAAAAAAAAGTCCTTAACCTATAAGGGAAGACAGATCAGGTTTGCAGCAGACCTATCCACAGAAACTTGGCAGGCCAGAAAGGAGTGGAAGGATATATTCAATGTGCTGAATCAGAAAAATATGCAGCCAAGAATTCTTTATCCAGCAAGGCTGTCATTCAAAAGAGAAGGAGAGATAAAAAGTTTCCAGACAAACAAAACTTAAAGGAGTTTGTGACCACTAAACCAGCCCTGCAAGAAATTTTAAGGGGGACTCTCTGAGGGGAGAAAAGATGAAAAATAAATAAATTAATTAAAATAAAATAAAATAAAAAGTAAAATAAAATATCAAAAGCAACAAAGATTAGAAAGGACCAAAGAACACCACCAGAAACTCCAAAGCTACAAGCAACATAATGGCAATAAATTCATATCTTTCAGTACTCACACTAAACGTCAATGGACTAAATGCTCCAATCAAAAGACATAGGGTAACAGAATGCTCCAATCAAAAGACATAGGGTAACAAGATCCATCCATATGCTGTTTACAAGAGACACACTTTAGACCTAAAGACACCTTTAGATTGAAAGTAAGGGGATGGAGACCATCTATCATGCTAATGGTCAACAAAAGAAAGCTGGACTAGCCATACTTATATCAGACAATCTAGACTTTAACATAAAGACTGTATCAAGAAATGCAGAAGGGCATAATTAATATACCATAATTAAGGGGTGTATCCACCAAGAAGACCTAACAATTATAAATATTTATGTGCCAAATGTGGGACACCCAAATATATAAATCAATTAATCACAAACATAAAGAAACTCATCGATAGTAATACCATAATAGTAGGAGATTTGAACACCCCACTCACAGAAATGGACAGATCATCTAATCAAAAAATCAACAAGGAAGCAATGGCTTTGAATGACACACTGGACCAGATGGACTTAACAGATATATTCAGAACATTTCATCCTAAAGCAGTGGAATATATATTCTTCTCCAGTGCACATGGAACATTCTCCAGAATAGACCACACACTGGGACACAAATCATCCCTCAGCAAGTACAAAAAGATCGAGATCATACCATGCATATTTTCAGACCACAATGCTATACAATTCGAAATCAACCACAAGAAAAAAATTGGAAAGGTAACAAGTACTTGGAGACTAAAGAACATCCCACTAAAGAATGAACGGGCCAACCAAGAAGTCAAAGAGGAAATTATAAATGTATATGGAAGCCAATGAAAATAACACACAACCTAAAACCTCTTGGATTCAGCAGTCATAAGAGGAAAGTATATAGCAATCCAGGCCTTCCTAAAGAAGATCTCAGATACACAACCTAACCTTATGCCTTAAAGAGCTGGAAAAAGAACAGCAAATAAAACCCAAAACCAGCAGAAGACAGGAAATAATAAAGATTAGAGCAGAAATTAATGCTATCAAAACAAACAAACAAAAACAGTAGAACAGATCAATGAAACCAGAAGCTGGTTCTTTGAAAGAATTAACAAAATTGATAAACCACTAGCCAGTTTGATCAAAAAGAAAAAGGACCCAAGAAAATAAAATCAAGAATGAAAGAGGAGAGATCACAATCAACACAGCAGAAATAAAAATAAGAGAATATTATGATCAATTATATGCCAATAAAATGGACAAATACCTAGAAACATATACACTACCCAAAGTGAAACAGGAAGAAATACAAATTTGAACAGACCCATAACCAGTAAATAAATTGAATTAGTAATCAAAAATCTCCCAAAAAAACAAGAGTGCAGGGCCAGATGGCTTTCCAGGGGAATTCTACCAAACATTTAAGGAAGTGTTAACACCTATTCTCTTGAAGCTGTCCAAAAAAATAGAAATGGAAGGAAAACTCCTAAACCCTTTCTATGAGGCCAGCATTATCTTTATTCCAAAACCAGACAGAGACCCCACTAAAAAGGGGAACTATAGACCAATTTCCCTGATGAATATGGACGCAAAAATCCTCAATAAGATATTAGCCAACCAGCTCCAACAGTACATTAAAAAAATTATTCACCACGACCAAGTGGGATTTATACCTGGGATGCAGGGCTGGTTCAATATCCACAAAACAATGAACGTGATTCATCACATCAATAAAAGAAAGGACAAGAACCATATGATCCTCTCAATAGGTGCAGAGAAAGCATTTGACAAAATACAGCATCCTTTCTTGATAAAAACCCTCAGGAAAGTAGGGATTGAAGGAGCATACCTCGAGATCATAAAACCCATATATGAATGATCCAACACCAATATCATCCTCAATGGGGAAAAACTGAGAGCTTTCCCCCTAAGGTCAGGAACAAGACAGGGATTTCCACTCTCACCACTGTTATTCAACATAGTATTGGAAGTCTTAGCCTCTGCAATCACATAACACCAAAAAATAAAAGGCATCCAAATCAGCCAGGAGGAGGTCAAACTTTCACTCTTCACAGATGATACAATACTCTATATGGAAAACCCAAAAGATTCCACCAAAAAAATGCTAGAACTGATTCATGAATTCAGCAGAGTTGCAGGATGTAAAATCAATGCACAGAAATCGGTTGCATTCCTATTCACCAACAATGAAGCAACAGAAAGAGAAACCAAGGAACTGATCCCTTTTACAATTGCACCAAAAACCATAAAATACCTAGGAATAAATCTAACCAACGAGGTGAAAAATCTATACACTGAAAACTATAGAAAGCGTGTGAAAGAAATTGAAGAAGACACAAAAAATGGAAAAAGATTCCAAGCTCCTGGATAGGAAGAACAAATATTGTTATAATGTCGATACTACCCAAAGCAATCTACATATTCAATGCAATCCCTATCAAAGTAACACCAGCATTCTTCACAGAGCTAGAACAAACAATCCTAAAATTTGTATGGAACCAGAAAAGACCCTGAATAGCCAAAGCAATCTTGAAAAAGAAAACCAAAGCAAGAGTCATCACAATCCCGAACTACAAGCTATACTACAAAGCTGTAATCATCAAGACAGTATGGTACAGGCACAAGAACAGACACTCATATCAATGGAACAGAATAGAGAACCCAGAAATGGACCCACAAACATATGGCCAACTAATCTTTGACAAAGCTGGAAAGAACATCCAATGGAATAAAGACAGTCTCTTCAGCAAGTGGTGCCAGGAAAACTGGATAGTGACGTGCAGAAGAATGAACCTGGACCACTTTCTTACACCATACACAAAAATAAACTCAAAATGGATGAAAGACCTCAATGTAAGACAGGAAGCCATCAAAATCCTCAAGGAGAAAGCAGGCAAAACCCTCTTTGATCTTGGCCACATCAACTTCTTACTCAACATGTCTCTGGAGGCAAGGGAAACAAAAGCAAAAATGGAACTACTGGAACCTCATCAAATTAAAAAGCTTCTGCACAATGAAGGAAACAATCAGCAAAACTAAAAGGCAACTGACAGAATGGGAGAAGATATTTGCAAATGACATATTAGATAAAGAGTTAGTATCCAAAATCTGTAAAGAACTTATCACCTCAACACCCAAGAAAGAAATAATCCAGTGAAGAAATGGGCAAAGACATGAATAGACACTTCTCCAAGGAAGACATCCAGATGGCCAACTGACACATGAAAAAATGCTCAACATCACTCACCATCAGGAAAATACAAATCAAAACCACAATGAGATACCACCTCACACCTGTCAAAACGGCTCACATTAACAACTCAGGCAACATCAGATGTTGGTGAGGATGTGGGGAAAGAGGATCTCTTTTGCATTGTTGGTGGGAATGCAAATTGGTGCAGCCACTCTAGAAAACAATGTGGAGGTTCCTCAAAAAATTAAAAATAGAACTACTGTATGACCCAGCAATTGCACTACTAGGTATATATCCAAAGGATACAGGTGTGCTTTTCAAAGGGACATATGCACCCCCATATTTATAGCAGCACTATCAACAATAGCCAAAGTATGGAAAGAGCTCAAATGCCCATCAATGGATGAATGGATAAAGAAGAAGTGGTATATTATATATATATACATATATATATATATATATATATATATATATATATATATATATATATATATAATGGAGTATTACTCAGCAACCAATAAGAATGAAATCTTGCCATTTGCAACTATGTGGATGGAACTGGAGAGTATTATGCTAAGCGAAATTAGAGAAAGACAAGTATCATATGACTTCACTCATATGAGGACTTTAAGAGACAAAACAGATGAACGTAAGGGAAGGGAAATAAAAATAATATAAAAACAGGGAGGGGGACAAAACATAAGAGACCCTTAAATATGGAGAACAAACAGAGGGTTACTGGAGGGGTTGCGGGAGGGGGATGGGCTAAATGGGTAGGGGGAATTAAGGAATCTACTCCTGAAATCATTGTTGCACTATATGCTAACTAAATTGGATGCAAATTTAAAAAAATAATAAAATTAAAATGGGTGTAAAAAAAAGATACTTAAATTAGCACAATTTGCTCATACCACTCAAAAATAAAGATAATAATACAATTATTTTGTTATCATCTACAGTTATATTCCTATGACAATCAAAAGAATTACCTAATGTGATATTTAAAAACAAAGTTAGCTCCTCTCAAAGAAAGTATTCCAAGTTCAGTCTGATGTTAAGTTATTGAAGAGCTTCTCTGTATCTTTTGTGCTAATTATGACCTTTGCAAATATTTATCTTATTTCTCTGAGTTGATCTGTGAGAATATGAACTTTATGAGTACCTGTAACAGACCCTTTTGCAATAAAGGCTGAAAAAATAAAAATAAAAATAAAAAGTAAGGAGTAAATACAAAGGTAGGAAACAAAAAACAATGCCACCTATAGTCTAGAAATGTTAAAGAACTCTAGAAAGATGGAAGGTGGGCAGGACCAGATCTATAGAGATATGAATAAAGGAAAACACAAGCATAAGCAAAAGTATACTGTGATGAGAAGATTGAGGGTGGGGGAACCACGGGCCACAGCATAAAAAGAGGTGGTCTTCAAGCATGCCTCACAGTGGTTGTTAATGAGGGAGAAACCATCAGAGTGAGGCTAGTCAGCACCTCTCCCCTCTCTGATTTGTGGTAGGCAGTGGACACAATTGTGTTTGCCCATCAGTGAAAGTACAGTGTGGGCATGGGACCCTGGAAGCAGAGCAATGATCTAAAGGGGAGACAGCTGCTCCGCCCAGAAGGGAAGTTGAGGGACACTGCATCCCTCCCAACAGGACATCTGGTCTCTACCACACAATCACCAGAGACTGACCTTGAATAGCAGAGGCAGAGGCATAGAGGTACCAAACACAAAAATGAGTAAATAGGGATTACTCAACAATTGAAGGAAATGAGCACTATTGTAAAGAGAAAAGGAGATCAGGACTTAATAAAATAAAATAAAAATGTGACAATATATTACATTTACAGAGACTTAACCAGAGATTTTGAAATAAAAATTTCTTCATAAAATTAAAAAAAATACTTGAATTATAGACATTACTAGAGAGCACAATAGTGAAGTGGAAGATCAAGTCAAAGAATTTTCCCATGATAGAGTATAAAGGGAAAAAGAAATTACACACACACACACACACACAAATGCATATATATATATATGACAGCTTAAGGTACAAGGAAAATGGGTCAGGAAATTTTAATATGTAACCAGAAAAATCAAACAGAATGAAGGTATATAAACATCTATAAATTCAGCTGGAAATAGATACCATCAATTCCCCCTTCTTTTGCCAATTTTACTTCGGTTGATCTCAGGGTGATGGCAATTATCCTTTCCCCATTCTCAGTCCATGCAATTCATTGACTCCCAAGTATGACTTTGTTGAAGGGCATGTAACTCAGACCTGAATAATCAGATCATAGTTTTTTCTGGATATGGTGACTGATTAAGATATTTATTTGTAACCTAATTAGAGCCAGCAGTACATCAGGAAATTTTGTAGGACTGGTAGAAAATTCAGTGATGATACCCATGGATGTATATGAAAGATTTCAGCCAGGAGCTACTGTAGGTGAGCCTTCAAAGAAGTGAAGAAATTTCTTGCTCTTGATGAAAAAAGAGAACAGCTTTGATGACATTGAGTTCCTGATCCATCTGGGTCTGAAGCTAGTTCTACCACAGGCCTTTTTAGTTTGGGGAACAATTAATTCTAGTTTGGGTTAAGCCACTTCTGATTGCATTCTTCTATTACTTGGTATGAAAAGACGCTTAACCTATGTAAAAATAAATAATGATAATAAACAAAATAAAAGAAAATTTCCCAGAGTCCAAGAGAGATAATCACTAGATTAAAAGTGACCACAGAATACAGAACAGGCAAACAACAGAAGATCACCACTGGATTGCATGATGGTAAAATTTCAGAATAAAAATCTTCAAGTTTTCAGAGAAAGAAATGAAATAAAGTGCCAAGAAATAAATGAGAAATAGATTGACATAATACACTTTACCTGAAAAAATGGATGATGAAAAGGGAGCAATAAAGTCTTCAACTTTCTAAGGGAAAATGACTTTGAAAGTGTTTTGTATCCATTTAAACTGCTATCTAATAGGAAGCCAAAATAAGGAGAGTGTTGGACATGCAAGGACTAGAAATTCTACCACCAACATAGTTGGTCTAGAAGAATTACTTACATGTGGATTCCAAAAAAAATTATATGAATTCAAGAAAAAGAATAAAGATTTTGAGAAATGGCAAAATAAAGTGTAATAACAATACAATTTATACTTGTCTAAATACCTTATAAAGTTTAATTTCTTAAAAATCAAACTAAAATACTGGTTGTATTAATACAAATAGAAGAGAAAATCAGGAAGAAGAGAAATGCAAGCATGCTAGCTTATTTTATCATAAATGGGGCAAGTTACAGACAATCATTAACTTTTGAGATTAACAAAAACCTTAAGTTTAAGGGAGTAACAACAATATCATATTATGATGACTTCTCATCAGAAACAGTGGAAGTCAGAAGGCAGTATAATGATATTCAAAGTCCTTAAAAACACACCTGTCAAACAAAAGTTCTCTATCCAGCAGTTTTCAAGCAGACCTGCCTTACCAAAAATATTAAAGAAAGTCCTTGAGATTGAAAAGAAATGACACCAGATAGTAACTCAAAATCTACAAGAAGAAATGAGTCCTGGGACTTTGGAGTGCGTAACATAAAAAAATAACTTATTTTAAAAACCTACTAACAGGTGTGCCTGGGTAACTGAATTGATTAAGCTCTTGATTTTGGCTCAGGTCATGATCTCACGGTTTCTGAGATTGAGCCTTGCAGCAGGCTCTGTGCTGACAGCATGAAGCCTCTTGGGATTCTCTCTCTCCCTCTCTCTCTGCCCCTCCCCTACTCTCCCTGTCCTGCCCCCCTCAAAATAAATAAACTTAAAAAAATGTTTAAAAAACAAAAACCTACCAATAAATGAGAATGGTTTGCTAAAAGAATTGTTGAACACAAAAGAAGGCAGTAAAGAAGGAACATGGCAGAAAAAGACATGAGACATGAAAAACAAATATCAAAATAGCAGTATCACAGCAACAATTACATTAAAAGTCAATGACTAAACACTAATTAAAAGGCAGAGACATCAAGCCAGATCAAAGAGTAACATCTAACTCTATGCTATATATAGAAATGCACTTTAAAGACACAGTCTTTAAGTGTTTAACACAAACAGGTTAAAAGTAAAAGAATGGAAAAAGATATACCATGGAAGAAGCAAATATAAGATATCTGGAGTAATGATCTCAGACAAAATAGACTTGAAATAGACTTTAAACAAGAAATACTACTAAATACAAAGAAATCTCATTACAATAAAGGAAAAATATAGAAGTGACAACTATAAATACGCATGCATCTAAGAACACAGGCTCCCTCCCCCAAAATGAGGTACATCCTGAACAGAAGAGAATAGACAATTTAAGTTATAATTGAAAATTCTAATACTCCCCTCTCAGTAACTAATAGAAGGATAGAAAACCACTAAGAATACAGAAGACTTGAACAACAGTATTAACTGGATCTAGTAACATATTCAGAAACTTGACCAAATCAGAGCAAAATACTCATTCTTTTAAGTAACAATCTCCAGGATAGACCACATGGCAGCCATAAAACATGTTTGAACAAGTCTATATTTGAATTTAGACAGATCAAAATCATAAAAAGTGTGTTCCCTGACCACAACCAGATTGGACTAGAATTCAACAACTGAAAGAAATGTGGGGAAACCCCACATAGTTGGAAATTAAACATTATACTCCCTAAAATAACCTGTGAGTAAAAGAAGAAACTACAAATGAAAACACAACAAATCAAAGTTTATGAGATGCCATTAACGCAATGTTTAGAAAGCATCACGTAGCTTTAAATGCTTATGTTAGGAGGAAGAAATATCTAAAATCAATAACCTAAGGTTACACACCAGGGATGTAGAGAAAGTAGAGCAAATAAAACCCAAAATAACTAGAAAGAAAAAGACTGGAAAGAAAAATGAAACCCAAAATAACTAGAAAGAAAAATGAGAGAGAAGAAACACTGAAAACAATGAAACCTAAAGCAGAAAAACAATGGAGAAAACCAATAAAATTAAAAATTGGTTCTTTGATATCAAGAAACCTGATAAACTATTAGCTCAGGAAGAGGGATGACGCAAATTACCAAAATCAGGAATGAAAGAAAGGACACTGTTATAGACCCTACAAGAATTTAAAGGATTGTAAGGGAATCTTATGAATAACTCTATGTCAATAAATAGACAACTCAGATGAACAAATTTCTTGAAAGGCACAAATTACCTAAATTTACTGAAGAAAAATATAAATTCAGAAAAGATCTATAAAAGAAAAGTGAATTGGTAATTAAATATATTCCCAGAAAAAAGCCAAAAGCCCAGACAACCCAATTCACCAGGCTGTACTGGTGACTTCTATCAGGCATTTTAGAAAGAAATAATACCAATACTATATATACAACTTCAGAAAATAGAAGGGAACATTTCTCAACCCTATCAGTGAGGCCACTATTTACGCTGCTACCAAAGCCATACAGAGACATTAGACAAAAGAAAAACTAAAGACCAATACTCTTCATGGATATAAACACCAAAATCTTTAACAAAAGATTAGCAAACTGAATTCAGCAACATATAGAAGGTTGATTTGGGGTGCCTGGGTGGCGCAGTAGGTGAAACATCCGACTTCAGCTCAGGTCACGATCTCACGGTCTAGTCCGTGAGTTCGAGCCCCACATCAGACTCTGTGTTGACAGCTCAGAGCCTGGAACCTGCTTCAGATTCTGGGTCTCACTCTCTCTACTTCTCTCACGCTCTGTCTCTCAAGGGGGAATAAACATTAAAAAAAAAAGTTGATTTAACATTAGAAAATCAATTAACGTAAAAGAATAAATGAGTAAAAGCACATAATCTCCTCAATAGTTGTAGAGAAAGCATCAGCCAAAATTTAACACCCTCTCATGATTAAAAACTCAAAGTAATCATGGAAGATATGTTCCTCAATCTGCTCATAGGTAACCAAGAAAACTCTAATTTAACATCCTACTCAGTGGTGAAGGGGAATACATTTCCCCTAAGACTGGGAAAAAGGTAAGATGTCCATTCTCTGAACTTCTATTCAACAATGCCCTAGAACTTCTAGCCAGTGCATGACAGTGGAGAAAAGAAGTTAAAGACATACAGTTCGGAACGAAAGAAGCCAACTGTCCTTACAGCAAAAAATATGATCCTATATGTATAAATTTCTAAGAAATCCAGAAAAAAGTTATTACAGTTAATTGGGAAAAGAACCAATTTGGAGAATTTATACTATCTGATTTCCAAATTACCAGGAAGCTACAAAATCAAGACTGTGTGGTACTGATTTACTTACACAGAGACCTACCTACTGATGAGTGGGATAGAATACCAAGTCCAGAAACTAAACCCATATTTTATGGCCAATTGATTTTTGATGAAGGTTCCAAGGCAATCATGAAGAAAGCGTAGTTGTTGTTTTTTTAACAAATGGTAACATTTGAATATCCATATGCAATAAAAATAAACTTAGACCTCTACCTCACACCATATGCAAAAAGGAACTCAAAATGAATCTACGTAAGAGACCAAAACCATAAGCCTTCTTTTTAACCTTAACATAGGCAAAGATTGCTTTATATGAAACCCAAAGCACAATCTGTACTAACCAATTAGACTTTTTATCAACATTAAAAGTTTTGCTTTTCAGAAGACACCAATAAGAAAATAAAAGCCACAGACTCTGAAAAAATATTTGTGGATCATTTATCTGATACAAAACTTGTATCCAGAATAAAGAAATATTACAACTCAATACTCAGAAGACAACTCAATTTAAAAAAGCAAAGTAAGTAAGAAGCACTCCGTGAAGACATATGAGCGGCTAATGAGGAATGAAAAACACAGACAACATCATTAGTCATTAGGGAAATGCCAATTAAAGCCACAAGGAGATACCACTCTATACACACTAGACTGATTAAAATCAAAAAGACTGCTGATACCAAGATTTGGTGAGGATATGGAGAAACTGGAAACCTCACACTGCACTCGTGGGCACGTAAAATGGCATAGCCACTGTGGAAAAACAGTTTGGAAATGTCATACAAAGCTGAACTTATCATACGACCCAGCAACTCACTACTAGGTATTTAACCAAGAGAAATGAAAATGTACATGTCCACAAAAAGATGTGCATGAACAATTTCATAGCAGCATTATTTACAGTAGACAAAAATTAGAAACAATCCAATGTCCATCAACTGGTAGATGGCAAACTGATACATGGTGAGAACTTCAATATTACCCTAAAGCATTCCACTTCACAGGTGAAATTGATAACAACTTGCAATATCTCTTGATAGACTGAGGGCGAGGGCTTCGTAGTTCCAGAATATCACCATGCTAGGTTACCTGCCCTTAAGTTCAGCCCAGTGTGGCCCCTATGCCAAGTGGTCCACAAATCTTTATTTAGTGTAGGATCTATGGCCAGGTCCTGGAGCCACGTGTGACAGGTGCTGGAGATTCCCAGGTGAATATGACAATCAAGGGCCTTAAAGGAGCACACAGATTGTCCAGACAAGAGACCGCCAAAGCTAAGTGCTGGCCTGTGCAAAGCTAATCAGTTTTGGAAAGAAGTTTTTTGTTTTTCTTTCTAACCTTGTAGCCTAAACATCACTGCAACAGTTTCAGAGGCTCCACTGAATGAACATTAAGAGAAGTGGCCTCTGGAATTGAGAGGAGACCCTACCACCCCACAATTTACACCCATGCCCTTGATTAACAAATGCAGTGCAGGCCCGTGAAGATAAACCTTTCAAACAAAGCTGAGGGTAAACAGCAGATAGGATTTACCTGTAACCTAACAAGTAACTTTTTCAGCCATTGAAACACCAAATCATGAGATAAGCATTGCCATCCACAGGAAAAGGAACCTGAGGTGCTAAGAGACCTGATCTAGTTGCTCAAACCAGTGCTAGGATTTAGTCCCCCATGGTTTGTTTTTTTTTTTTTTTTTTTTTTGGAAAGAGACGCTTTTCTAAAAACCTTATTTCCAAGTCAAAGAGCTAGACTTCTAAAATGAAATGAGAAACACAACCTCAGAAGCTTTGGGGGGGGGCATCCTAAAAATTAAAAATCTTCCCAATGTACCCAGTTATTCTCTCATTCTCAACTATCACCCCCCCCACCCCCACCCCCGCCTCCCTTCCTTCCCCGCCCCTCTCCCCGGTTGTGCGGGTGGGCGGTTCTTACTGTTTTTATTATAAAAGATTCCAGATTCCTTGGATCCACACTGGCCTGACACCATGACTTAGGGGGTGCGTTGCCGCGGTCGCAGGTCGGACAGGCGAGTCGTGCGTGCTCTGGGCCCGAAGCGACGAGCGGGGGACAGTCTCGGCGCGGCCACCCCTTCGCCGCGCGCGGACAAGAGGTCTGTGTCCCTGCCTCTTCCCGGTGTCCCTCCTGCTTCCTGCGCTGCAAGCGGCCCCGGGGCCGAAGAACCCCTTCCAGAAGTTCTCTCGGCCTCCGGCCGCCTCCCCACAATCTCTCGCCGCAGGTGCTCGCGCACGTGGGGAGCAGCTGGCGCAGGTGGCGACGGGGTGCGGTCGATGAGGCGCAGCCTGAGGAAGATGCTGAGCCCTGGGGGTAAGCAGGAGCCCCAGGGCGCAGTCTACCAGGGCGTGGAGAACGGCATGGACGGCCGCAAGGACTCGCTGAAGGTACCCTAGGCGCTGGGCGGTGGGGACGGGTCCGGAGCACGGGCCGGGGCGGCTCTGCTGAACTCTGCGCTCCTGCGTTCAAGGTTTCCCAGCCGGCTGCCCCGGGACCCGAGGGCGCCGAGCGCCGCGAGATGGGCGGGCGGGTTTCAGGGCGTGTGTGCGGTGCACTGGGGGCCCCGAGGGGCGCGTTAGCGAGGTGCCCCCGCAGCCTGCCGGGTCCTTTGTGTTTGTCCTCTGGTTTGCGCGGCCCGCCTTTGCTCACGGGCGGGCACCTGCGGCTTCGGGGACTTAGCCCAAAGTACCGAACATGGCGGGACTGGCGAGTTCCTCCAGGGAGTGGGGGCTTCTGGAAGGACTGTGAAAGAGGAGGCCGTTGAACGCAGGGTAGGTGGTCTTCGCGAGACCCCGAGGGCTAGGACGGGTTTCTGTTGTTTGCGCGGTTCCCGGGACACGCTGACGTCCGGAGAGTCAGGGCGCAGTCTGAGCGCCGAGGCTGTTGGGGGCTCTGCAAACCCGCCCCTGGCTGTCTTCACGTGGTCGGCGGGAAGAAGGGTCTCTTTTTAAGCGTTAAAACGTCCCAAGTGTGTCTCCCGTGCCCCACCTGGAATCCCTTTCCACGGTGGAATCCATGTTAACAGTTCCTTGTGTATTTTCCAGAGCGCACAGGGAGGGAGACGCGGGTTGCACAAATACACGCCCGTGACTTACTATGTTATATTTTAGAATAAAGTTCAGCACCTGGAGGTGTACTTCACTCTTATTCTGCAGCTTTATAGTAGTCTCTTGTATGAGTTTGTCATTCATTGGTCCAGCAAGAGTGGACAGGGTTTTTGTTTTGCATCACAGGTGAGATTGTGTCTGAGTGTAGATGCAGTTTTTTTTTTGTCAGTACATTTAGTGAAAATGCATGTATGTAAAAGTCCCAGCAGGATCAAGAGCTTTAATTAAAAAAAAAAAAGTTTATTGATTTTTGAGAGAGAGAGACAGTGCGAGACGGGCAGGGGCAGAGAGAGGCGGGGAGACACAATTCGAAGCAGGCGCCAGGCTCTGAGCTGTCAACACAGGGGGCTCAAAGGCATGACCTGAGCTGGAAGTCAGACGCTTAACCGACTGAGCCACACAGGTGCCCCAAAAGCTTTAATTTTGATTGAAATCACCAGATTGGCACTGCTGCCAATCATGTAAGTCAGGCACGTGTAGTAAGTCACATAAACTGACAAACCAGACTTCCCAAGGTGACTCTGTTTGCACCTCCAGATTAAACACTGACTTTTTTCCTCCTCCTTAGTATTAGAGTATTAACCGGCATCTATAGGGTTAACACAAAGACCTGAGCTCTCGAGTTGATTTCAAGCACTAGGATAATGTCTTTGGAATTAATATTATGGAATGGAAGAAAATTTTACATTTCAAAAATCGCATCCGAGATCCTTCACTTACCAATGTGGTTTTGTCTTAGATATTTACGGGAGGTTTTCTGCAGCACAAAGTCTCAAACTTCATTTTCTTCATGGTTTTTATTTAACTGTCTTTAGTTTTATTGCCTAAGTCAAGTGGAGCCATTTAGGTTATTAAGACTTTTAGAAGCCACAATAGAGCTTGTAGTTTGAGGGATTTATGTATTTTATTATGTACAATAATTCCAGATCATTCTGTAGAAATGTCAGTGGTGAGACTAATTACAAATAAGTACGTGTAATACTGTGGAGAGTTCTTACTCTAAGGATTTCCTTATTAAAAAGATATGGTGTATATTTTCTCCAGCATAGACCCACTATTTCAGGAGTACTAACAAAATCAAAGGATGGGAGAAACTTTACAAGATGAGAAATGTGGAAAAAGAACCATCTGATGCTTTTAGCTTTTTTCATGACTTTCTTTCAAGAGAATTAATTCATTAGCATTTGACCCTTCATTTGCTACAGTCTTTCACCTAGGTTCCCTCTTTTTTACTCCATTACTGCTTGTATGTATTTCACTGAGGCAACCTAGAACAAATGTATTTGATATCTCTGTTTTAAAGGGCTTAGAATTAACTTCTTTAAAAGTGATCTAGTCCATCATGTTCCATAGCTAGTCATATAGTTCAGAAATCAAAAGAATCTGAAGTAACTCTGTGACCATAAAAAACTATATTGAATGTATAATAATTTTCTCTAAATGACCTCCTTGGCTTACTTTCAGAACTTTCTTTAAGCAGTCTCTTCAAAGCCTGCCTTAACATATCATGTACTGAATTCAGACTGTTGAGCACATCTGATGAGCTTATATAAAGTACTTAGATGCTCTTTTGTCATTGTGAATTCAGCAGTACTTTGTGAGTGTCTGAACTTAGTACTTGTTCTCAGAGTGTGTAATTGGGTTTGTGTTAACCGCACATCGTTGAGCAGACATGTGAATTGTTCTTTCTGGCACCGTGGGGTGGGCAGTGTAATCCCTTTATTATCACTGGAAGAACATCAAATTCAGTGGCTAAAATACTTCCAAATGGAATTAGACAAACCCTGCCTTTGCTGGGTGAGACATTGAGAATTCGCTTATTTCTGTAAGAAATTCATTTTAAATTTATAACTGAATCTGTAAATTTGGAAATGGTTGGATGCTATTCTGTCCTTCATCCACTAAAATTATGTGTAGCTTACATAGAATTTAGTCGTTGACAAGTGATACAATGTATTTTAAGGACTGTCCTGGAAAAGTGATTTCTCTGGTACTATTCCATGATAACAGAGCAAAACCCAAAGTTCAAAATTTTAAGGGATTTTGTTTTATTTATTTCAGCCTGACATTTGATGAGTGAATGCTAATATGCTCCATGTTTATTAACTATGTTTTAAAATGCATTAGGTACAGCACACCTGGTTGGCTCAGTTGATTGAGCACCTGACTCTTGATTTCAGCTCATGTCTTGATCCCTGGGTTAGGGGATTGAGCCCCACGTTGGGCTCCACTGAGCATGGACCCTGCTTAAGATTCTTTCTCCCCCTCTCCACTGCTCTCTCTCTCTCAATAAAATAAAATAAGTACTTTAACACTTCATTTTATTTCATGTGTGTCAAATGTGACTAGTCATAGCTAAAGACAGAATTAAAGCAAGTACCTGGATCATCTGTTTGAAGAAGGTTTCAGCATTCTCAGGAAGTACTTATTCTACAGTGGTTTCTAGGACTATTATCTTATAAAACGTTTTGCTTTTGGTTCATGTGATGAAATATTAAGAAATATCTTCAGAAAAAAATCAGACAAATGTCTCATTTGGTCACATATTTGCAAAGCTGCAAGGGCCATTGAGAAATAATTTTAGTACATATATTACCATAGCAATGGAATGAGGTTCCATTAATTTTCCACATTGCTTTTTAAAAAGGTAGTCTGGGGGAAATTCTTCAGTGGATAATGATCCATTTGGCCCCACCTGCTGCTCTATAAGAGCTCTGGGTCTTATTTCCTTCCTTCCTCCACTGTCTCTTTCTGGCATACTTATTTACATGTAGAAAGTATCACAGAAAATAAGTATCCAAATGTGTGGTACACATTCAGTACAGACAGTGTGAGGAAAGAACTAACGAGTGTTTTTCAAACTGTTTTTTTTTTGTCATAGAATCCCTTTAAACTTAAAATTGAAGATTCCAAAGAATGCTAGTTTTGGGATTAGAGCCACCAATATTTCCTGTATCGGAAATTTTTTAAAAATGGAGGAAAAAAACGGGAGTCCATGGCACACATTCCAGCAACTGTCAGTGCTGTAATGTCCCCATATGTCCTGTGGCCTGTTATTGGGCACTTTTGAGAGACAAAGCAAGGCCAGGCTAGAGAATAGCATCTTGTATTTCTCATGAAGGCCTCAAGGAGGAGGGAGAATTAAGGAGGGCATTGGATTGGAAACAAGAAGAGAGAGAAGGGCACGCTTCACTCTGGTAGACAGCCTGGTTTAACTCTCGCTAAGTCCCCCATGAACACAGCACAGCGTGGGGCTAGAAGAGGTTAGCTTCTGGTAGAACACTTGTATACCATTCAGGGACATGCCAGGGTTTGGCTACAGCCTTATTTGGGGGCCAAAATCTGCAATTTGGCTTTGGCAAGCAAACATCAAAATACCTAATCCAGTGCAATTTCCAGTGTCTCCAAATTGGTATGTAATCAATACCATCATATCTAAGCAATATAAAAATGTTAGCAATAGAATAAGGTATTTCATTCATATTTATGGATCATACCTAGTACTCACTTTCAAATATAAGGGGGAATTCTAGAAGCAACTTTGAATAAATCTCTTATCAGTCAATTGAAGTATAATTTGTAAATGAGTATAATTATTTTGAAAATTCTTAATTTTCTATATAAAACCAATACTAAGAATTCTCCAGTAGTTGAATAGGGAACTAGATTGTCAGCTAATACAGGTAGTAAGAGAGGATACATTAATTAACTTTTAGAAAAATGGAACATACTTTTTGATCTGAAGTATTTATGAAAATTTAAATAATGCAAGGCAGGATAATAGAAACAAGTTTATCACATGAAGGCTTTTAAAAAATTTTGTTTGCTAGAGTAACACTAATAACATCAAATAAAATTATTTTTGAAGATTAGTTTTTAGTTACCTTAGTCTGTTTAGGCCATGAGATTTTCTAGAAAAGGTTCTGTTTGGGAATTTTTCATATCTTGTGAGAATCAAAAGCAGAATGTCAACACTGTCCCCACAAACTTTACAAGGAAGAATTATGATTATGATAAATCATCCTCAGTCCGATCATAATAAATAATTTAAAAAACAGGAAGAAAAGAGTGTTAAAGAAAAACAGGTATTCATAAAAGCTCACACTCCTCCCTTGGCATCAGTGGAAGTGAGCGTGTGCTTGGAGTTACACTTTTATAGGCCAGTGACAACATCAACTGTGCCAAAAGCTTACTGAGCTTACTCTACAAAGTCTGTTCTTATGGTTTATGATTAAAGCATTTACTGTATCAGAGTTCATTCTGTGATGATAGTTTTTACCTTGGCTTTACTTTCTACTGTATGTTGGTTTTTCCAACATTCACCAGTCAGCCAAAATATATATTCCATGCATCTCCGGTTCAAGTTCTCACTTTGCCATTTAGCGTGCCTCTGGGCAAATTGTGTCACCTCTCAGTGTCCTGACATCTGGTCCTAAGTAAGTGCACAGAAATGCTGGCATTTCCAGTGTGCAGAGAACAATGAGGAGGTGAACCTGACCTGAATTGGCGTGGTGCAGGATTCCAGTAGTCAGAAGAGGAGGAATTACTTAATCCCAGGGTGGTGAGTGGGCAGCTGTTTTAGGGTACTGACCACGTAAGTTACATGACTTGATCCTTGCATTCATGAAAATGTTTTTATCTAACCAAAATCCCCCATGCTTTAATTTAAGTACATTTTCACCTGACAAAGAAAACTTCTCTGTATTTTCACTATACTTACTATTTCTTAGATCATATCCCTTACAATTACTTCAAAACTTTTCAAGCATTTACTTGTACCTTCTATATGTCTGTGTGCATTTTGTGTTCTTTAAAAAATATTTTATCATAAGCATGATAAATAGTTTTGGATGATAGTAACCATTCAACAGTTAATCTGTATTGAGTTTTATATATACTTGTTGGAGGTAACAATTTTTTGTATGCTTCCAGGTGGTTTTTGAAGGAAGTACATGTAGATTTAACTTGATGAAGAAACGAAAGAAGTTAAGCAAATATGATGATGTGAACGCATCCCCTTTGCACCATGCTGCAGAAGAAGGTCAAGTGCAGCTGATGGGGATGATCATCAATGACTCCTCTTTTGAAGGTGACGAAATGTTATAATAAGTGCTACATAAGTCCATCATCCGTTAGATTCATTGGAAAGAGTGGTATGAGGTAATTTTGAAGAGCATATTAGTTCCAGATTATAAGGGACCTGAATATCTTACTCAGGAGTGTGGTTTGCCCTTTGGGCCAGTGTTCCTCAAATGTTTCCACTGAGGTCCATGCTGAATGTGGAGCCTGCTTGAGGTTCTCTCTCTCTCTCTCTCTCTCTCTCTCTCTCTCTCCCTCCCTCCCTCCCTCCCTCCCTCCCTCCCCCTCCCCCTCCCCCCCTCCCCCTCCCCCCCCTTTCCCGCTCACGTGCACTCTCTCTCTCAAAAAAAAGAATATATATTTCCACTGAAATACTGCAAAGGATGGTACAGATACCTGGGATGCTGTACAACATGAACAGATTTCTCTCATATGCATTTTATGTATTCTTCTCTATTATTTCCATTGAGGTCATTCTGCACTTAAATTTCATATCATTAAATAATATTGAGACTCCAAGAAGATGGAACATTGTCCCCTAGTTCAGCCTTGTGCATACACCGTCTTGTTGGAGAAACTCAACTGTAACAAGGAAGGGGGATGCCACAGAGATTTAAGCAGTGAGATGTTATGATAAGACCTTCATTATTTAAGATGATTCTATCAATATTGTAGAAGATAGATTGGAAGTGGAAGCCCAATGAGAAAGCTACCTTAGTAGCGAAGAAAAGGTGAGAGTCCACCAGGGTTTTGAGATTGGAATAGGGAAAAGAAAGAATCAAGAGCTCTTTTGCATGTAGAGCAGGCAGTGCTTGATAAGAGATTTGACGTGAAGAGAAAGTGGCAAGCGGTTGAACTGACTTTGAGATTCCTAATTTAGGAGATGAGGCTGATAGTATAGCTATCCAGAAAAGAAGGCATATGAAAAAAAAACAGGGGCGCCTGGGTGGCTCAGTCTCTTGAGCATACAACTTTGGCTCAGGTCATCTCGCAGTTCACAGGTTCAAGCCCCGTGTTGGGCTCTGTGCTGATGGCTTGGAGCCTGGAGCCTGCTTCAGATTCTGTGTCTCCCTCTGTCTCTGCTCCTCCCCCATTCACACTGTGTCTCTTTCTCTGTCTCTCTCCCTCTCAAAAATAAACGTTAAAAAAAAAAATAAAGAAACAACAGAAGAAAACTCAGAGTAAGATGTGAGGAATAGTGAATTTGGTTTGGTCATACTGAGTCTGAAAGGCCCAGAGGACAGCTACTTGAAAATGTCCAGTAGATTAGTAGATTAATAGCTAGTGTTCTAGTAGACTAGAACTCTAGAAGGAAGGGAGCTGCCCCCACAGGGCCAATGAGGCTGTGGAAGTGCATGGAGATCCTTTAGGAGGCCATGAAATTGCCCGCAAAGGTAGCTAAGGGTAGAGCACAAATACCGAGGATCAGATGGCAGAAGAAAAACCAACAAGAGGATGGTGAGATGTGATGGAGAAGATATTAATGGTACACAAGCCAAGAGAAGAGTTTTTGGATAGATGAGTAATGAGAAATACTGTATCAAAGAGATCAAATAGAAGTAAGATCCCAATAACCCTTATATTAAAAGGCCTCAGTGACCTTTGTAAAAATGATTTCTGGAAAGTGATGGAGATAAAAGTCAAATTCAAGTTATTTAATGAATGGGAATTTATAATTTTAAGCCCCTATTTAAGTTGGGGCTGAATGAAATACTTGACTGTCCTGATCAATCAAAATGATCAAAGAATGTGTATGAGTATGAGGGAGAGGGCGTGTGTGTGTGCGTGCACACTTGTGTTGCTGAGAATGAGGTACTTGGGTGAGTGAAAAGAATGGAAAGATACATTCTAAAAGGAGCAAAATGGGGGGTGGACACCTGGGTGGCTCAGTTGGTTGAGCATCTAATTCTTGATTTCAGCTCAGGTCATGATGCCGTGGTTGTGGGATCGAGCCCCACATTGGGCTCTGCACTGGGCATGAAGCCTGTTTGGGATTCTCTCTCTCTCTTTCTCTCTCTGCCCCATCCCCCGCATTCCTTCTCCCTCTCTCTCTCTTTCTCAATTAATACATAAATAAATAAATGAACATTTAAAAAGGAAAAGAAAAAATGCAAAATGTGGCTGCAGCATGGTTCCAGATGGTCCTCAAATAATATTTGTGACTGAATACTTTCCTCGCGCCTCAGACATAAGAATATTTTGCCACTAATTAAAAAGCAGACAGTCAAGTCTATTTTAGAACAGATGTAAGACATTGTGGTATGAAAGGGCATATTCTTAGGCTGAGCCCACAGGGTAAATAGTACAATATGTTGTATCCTAGAAATAAGTGGGAACCACTTATGGCATCAGGAGCACAGGCCCTAATTCCAGTCTTCTAGTTTATTAGTGATATGTCTTTTTTTCTCATTAACATTTTTTGAACCATGGCTAGGGGCCAAATACTCTACTAAGATCTTCGAAGACATGATTTGATACTCTTTTCCCCCAAACATTGTGAAATATATATATATTTAAAATTTTTTCTTTCCCCTTTCTTTCCTCCCTTCCCCTCACTCATCCTTTTCTTCTTCCTTCCCTCTTACCAAATTTGAATATACTAACACTGAGGTTCAAAGAGGTAAGGCAGTTTGTAGAACTCTGTACTAGCTATGTAATGTTAGCAAGGTTTTGAACTCTCCAGGGCTCATTTTTCTTTATCTTTCTGAAAAATGTTCATGGTTCCTTGTGGGCCCTTAGAGGGTTGGGTACAATAATGATTGTGTAGAACTTAGTAGAGTTCCTGGCATATAGTTTCTGCTTTTAGGTGAGCTCAATATTTTATAACTATCCCCAAATTCATACCACAGATAAAAGCTTGTAGCAGTAGGAGAATCTATTTCTTACAGATGCTGCAGACAGACATCTAACTCATTTGACAAAGTCCATGCCATTCGTCAGCATATCTGCTGTATATTCAGGTGTCCATTAGATGTGTCTTAAGAACTGAAGCAATACTTTAATTAACAATTTTTTAATGTTTATTTTGAGAGCAAGTGAGCAGGGGAGGGGCAGAGAGAGAGGGAAACAGAATCCCAAGCAGGCCCTGTACTGTCAGCATGGTGCCCGATGCGGGGCTCAAACTCCTGAACTGCAAGATAATGACCTGAGCCAAAATCAAGACATGGATGCTTAACTGACTGAGCCCACCCCTTCATTTTATTATACAGAAGGTGAAGCCTATGTTAGTAGCACTTGGCACTGAGCTTTGAAGTGAATAGGCATCAGTAGGTGTTGGGTATAGTCCAAGCAAAATCTAATCCTTACTTTGGTGTCTTTTTCTAGTGCTGAATGTGACGGATGATTATGGAAATACCCCTCTGCACTGGGCCACAGAAAAAAACCAAGTTGAAAGTGTTAAGTTTCTTCTTAGCAAAGGAGCCAACCCAAACCTCCGAAACAGCAACATGTTGGCTCCTCTTCACATCGCTGTGCAGGGCTTACACAATGAGGTGATGAAGGTAAGGCTTCTGCCATCTCCCCATCATAGCATAGGATAGGACCCACGTCCTGTGGTCTCTGCCTGAGCCAGAGTGGCCAACCTAACCTTACCAGAGCAAATGGAAATAGTGGTAATAATGTTCGTTTTACTTCTGACCAGCCAATGATGAATAGTGATTATAGTCTTGCTTTTATGTAGCAGCATTTTCTAAAAAGATTCATATATTTTAATTTATTTAATCATCATTAAAAGAAACAGAACATTGTAGTCAGACTGTTATTGTCCCCATTTCATTGCTGAGGAACTGAGGCACAGATAGAATGAAATAATTTGCCTAATGTTGCATAACTGGTTGGAAGCAAAAATTAGTAATTTTGTTCTCATTTCCATGTTTGTGAGTTAATGCTTTACTTTTTTTACCTGCCTGATTTAATGATGAAAAGGAAGACAGTGATGAGTGCTTCAGTGAACACAGAAAACATAAGTGTGATTTACGACTTTTGTTAGGATGGACGGCATGCCTTAGCGTCTGGCATGTCTTAGCAGAAGAAGAACCATACTTTCGGGGAATTTCTTATTTTTTCCAAACCTGCAGAGTGAGTTCTGTCAAATAGTGGAGATACTGGTGAATGTCTAAAGGGTAAGGTTTAGTCCAAGGCTTTTAAACTGCATCGCAGAGTTTCATAGACACATTAGAAGACACACATGCTTACTTAAAGGGCAATGAAATTTACAAATGGAATATGTTCCAGATATCCATTTCTATTTTTTAAATATAGTTTATTGTCAAATTGGCTTACATGCAACACCCAGTGCTCATCCCAAGTGGCCTCCCCAATGCCTATCACCCACTTTCCCCTCTCCCCCGCCCCCCACCCCCATCCACCCTCAGTTCTCTGTATTTAAGAGTCTCATATGGTTTGCCTCCCTCCCTCTCTGTTCCCCTTCCCTTCCCCCATGGTCTTCTGTTAAGTTTCTCAAGATCCACATATGAGTGAAAACATATGATACCTGTCCTTCTCTGACTTATTTCACTCAGTAGAATACCTTCCAGTTCCACCCACATTGCTGCAAATGGCATGATTTCATTCTTTCTCATTGCCAAGTAGTATTCCATTGTATATACAAACCACATCTTCTTTAGCCATTCATCAGTCGATGGACATTTAGGCTCTTTCCATAATTTGGCTATTGTTGAAAGCACTGCTATAAACATTGGGGTATGTGTGCCCCTGTGCATCAGCCCTTCTGTATCCCTTGGGTAAATTCCTAGTAGTGCTATTGCTGGGTCTTAGGGTAGATCTATTTTTAATTTTTTGAGGAACCCCCACTGTGTTTTCCGGAGTGGCTGCACCAGTTTGCATTCCCACCAACAGTGCAAGAGGGTTCCCGTTTCTCCACATCCTCGCCAGCATCTGTAGTTTCCTGATTTGTTCATTTTAGCCACTCTGACAGGTGTGAGGTGGTATCTCAGTGTGGCTTTGATTTGTATTTCTCTGACGATGAGTGACGCTGAGCATCTTTTCTTGTGTCTGTTAGCCACCAGATATCCATTTCTAAAGGAGGCAATTTGGAACCGAGAGTAAGTTTTCCTAAGGAAATTATACTGCACATAATGACTTGGATTTTGTGCTAAGCCACATATCTTACCCAGTTCAAGTTGCTGTAACAAAATACCATTGGCTGTGGGCCTTAAATAACAAACATTCATTTCTCACGGTTCTGGAGGCTGAGAAGTCCAAGGTCAGGGCACTAGCAGTTTCGGTGTCTGGTGAGGGATCACTTCCTGATTCACAGATGGCTGTTATCTTAGTGTCCTTGCAAAGTGAAAGGGGTTAAGAGAATTTTCTGGGGTTTCTTTTATATGGGCACTAATGCCATTCTTAATCACCTTCTGAAGGCCCCACCTCCCAGTACCATCAAATTGAGGATTAGCATTTCAACTTTTGAGGGAAAAATTTCTGGTCCATCATACCACATGAAAACTTACCTTGTTGATAAATTACCAAAGAAATCCTAGGGGTGTTCTTGAGCTCCATGCCCCTTTTAACCCAAACACTTTCCTCTCAGCCTCTTGGGTCCTTGGGTTCTTGAAGCCAAGCATAGAGGGTGTGAGGGGAGCCTGCGTTCTGCTTTCCCACTATAAATTGTATATAGCTCTACCATAATACTTAACACATGATGTTGTAATCAAATGTTCATTTGGTTTTCTCCTGCTCTGGCTGGTTATCCTTGAAGGAGGGACTGTGTGCAACTAATATAAATCTCTCCAGTTCTCACCTGGTAAAGGATGGCTCTTGAATAAGTGAATGAATGAGTGAATGGGCATTTTGCCCAAAGGAGAATGGAGGAACTTAGGTCTCAGCACCTAAGAAGATGGGTCAGGACAGCCCCTTGAAGAGGTTATTGAAAAGGCCTTTGGCAGTAAACTGTTTTTTAATTGTCTGCATTTATTTGTGAGCCAAATGCTCCTTCTCTACCATTTGCATTGGAAACTAGTGACTGTGGGGATTCCCCTCCCCACCCAGAGAGGCCACATATTTCCTCAAGGAACTCTTGTGCTTCCTCTGAAGGCTCTTTTCAGAAGCAAGTGCCCAAGTACTTAATTAATCTTGACTCTGAAAGTTTGATTTGGGAATTCAAAGGCAGGTAACAGTTGAAAGGCTGTTAATTAGATATCAGAAATCTTCAGATACAGAAAGGTATCACATAGAAATACAAAATAGAGTTTAGAAATAAGCCCATAACTGATTTGTAAACTAGATGGTGTATATAACAGAATTTCCTGGTGACACAAGAACAAGAAAAAAAGCTGGGTTATAAGAGAATTGAAATTAGTGGTCTCTCCTTTGCTTGGTCTTACCAGTCATAACTTCATCAAAAAGTGTCTCCAAACCCCTTTACTGAACCAGAGATGAAGAGAATGGAAGGAGGAGGAATTTTGGTGTGTTTATGTGCTTACAAACAAGCCTCTGGGGTTACCCTTCCCAGTTGCGCCCCTGGGTCTGGCTTGTACCCCACCAGCGTAATGTAGAATGCTTCTCCATTGTCTCCTTGGCTAGCCTTCCCCCAGGCCTTCCACCACTGCCTAGATGGTTGTAAAGTAGAAAGTTGTTATTCACATGTCACCTCGGGTTCTTGTGCAGACACCAGTGGTGTGTTTAGTGTTCCCTGGGACGCGTTGGCCTGGGGGTTAGCAGGTAGTCTGGCCTTTGTCCTTAGGGCTTAACCCTTAAGTATCCAGTGGTTTGAGCCTCCCATGAGGCTTCCTGGATTTTTATTAAAGGGACCTCTGGAGGCCTCACCTGCAAACCTCCAGACTTGCCTGGTCTTGAGTGAATCTGAAGTGGGCACAGTTTAGTTGCTCTCTCTGGGACCTCTGCCACATAGAATTTTACACAGCTTTATGGAAAACTGTGCTTATGGTAGTAAGCAATAACACCCTAATAAGTGCCATAAATCTATGGTCTCTGATTCTAAGAGGGCAAAGAGAAAAATCTTACAGACTTGGTAGGTTACTTTGCATGAGAATCTAGTGTTTGTTGAGAACAGAATGTGAAAGTGCCTGAGGTTCAGACTGAACTTGTGCTGTCATTCTTTCATCTGTCAATAATTTTCTACGTGTTCTTATGTACTAAAATCTCAATTTAATTTTGGTTTATGAGCAGAGTTAATTAGGAAGCCTAATTCATTTGCTGATCTATCAGGACACGTTCTATTAACAAGGAGTTCTGTGTGATTTTTTTTTTTTAAGTCAAGGTTTCTAGCAAACAGCTTATTTAATAAATTCTTCTTAAGCAATTTAATTGTAAGCACATATTATAGTTTTATTATAGTCTTACCATGAGAGAAAAGACCTCTAGGAGGCCAACTCAAAGATTTCTGTCTTGGGAGAGATGTTTATATGAGATAATTATTGTTAAATTTAATATAAAATGAAGACTGGTTAAAGATATATAGATTCTTGGCCAATAATCAGATAGAAGTCAGCCAGGTGAGGGGGCAACAGGTCGTTAAATTCCATCAGAAAAATTGCTTAACCATTTTATCAGGAATGCTAATTTATTACATCCTACAATAAATTTCTGTTCCAGACTAAGTTTGAATGAATTGAGTTAACCCATACCAGCATTATGTGAACTCTCTTTTCTATGCTGAAGAGAATGGAGTTTTAATTGACATTTCCCACAATACTTGGAACAGAGGTACAAGAAAGATGGCTAGAGAGGAGAAAGCAGCCTTTCCTCTCCCTCCCTGCCTCGCTTTCACTCTCCCTCTTTTTCTTCCCTTCCCTTTCTGCTCCACACTCACATATTCCAGATGGTTCCACAGATTTATTTTCTTGAAGATATTAGTCAACATAGTTCATTTAATACAAGTGAAAAGTATTAAGTGAGCTACATTTACTAGCATCCATAATTCGTATTCTATTTCCAGTTTCACAACTCCATATTGCCTAAATCGATGTGATATAGAAATCACCATTACTTCATCTTTTTGAGAAACTTACGTAGTACCAACTATGTTGTGCCAGATTCTGTGGGAGAAAGATGAAAAAAAGATGAATGAGGACATGGTCCCTAGCATGCAGGTGCTTATAATCTAATGGAAGACAAGTACCGTGTTTGGAAACTTGAAAGCTAACTTTCTGACCGTTATTCCCCTCTTTTGTGTAGGTCTTGACTGAGCACAACAACACTAATATTAATTTGGAAGGAGAAAATGGAAACACAGCTGTGATAATCGCATGCGCCAAAGATAATAGTGAAGCACTGCAAATCTTGGTTTGTGTTTTAACCCCTGTCCCCATCTTCTTTCTTTCCATTAGGATAGCATGAGTCATTGGCATTTATAACAGCTCTCAGCTTCTCTTCTTAGCAAAATGTAAAATGCAGAAAATGTCAGAAAAAAAGTTCTCCATGTTTTTGTAGTTATACACACCCCTTAAGTCTTAAGTCCATCTGAAATCGCTTACAGAAGGCTAACAGGAAAACAATAAGGAAAATACAAGTGAAAAGAAAGTATGGACAGCAGAAATGAATATGAAGCTGGTGGTCAGGCGAGACTACAAAATACAAAGTATAGTGGGTTGTGTGCTAGTAAAAGTGGATCTGAGCTTCTGAATGGTCTAGGGAGAGAGAAACATAGTCAACTACAAACTTACTGTTGGGCTCATGAAATATAAACCAAGAGAAGAAGCCATTCATGTTCGCAGGACTAGAAGATTCTCAGAAAGGGAGCCCTGCATGGCATAATGACCAAGGTCCTTAACCACAGCCCTAAAACAAGAGCCAGCCCTTTCTTCCTGGTGAGATTTTCTGATGTGATCCACAGAAACTCTGGAGATGCCCATCTAAATGACTGACTACATCGTGTCCCTTCTGAGTGTGGTATTAGAATTCCAGAAAATAGCTTTCTTTCAACTATCCCTTGATCACTTGTATGTTATTCAGGCCAGGTTATATATTTTTACCACTTGATTTTTTTTCTTCACTATCCCAGAGAGTAGGAAAACAGAATAAAAATAATTTTAGAATAGCTTTCTGAATATTTAAATTTACAAATATGTTCTAATGTGTTTGTTAGATGTTTTGGAGAAAAAAAATACATATTCCTATAAGATGTCATGATTGGACCAAAAAGAGAATAAAAATAAGTTAACACTCAGGCCAAGAATTTAGAAAAAGAGCCCCAAATAAAACAAAACTGTAATAAAGGAATAAAGTTGAAAACAAAAATTAATGGCTTTTGGGAAAAAGCCATTATCATTATATCATTATCATTATATGATAAGTCAAGAGTTGTTTCTTTGAAAATGATGATAAAATAGAGCTGTTTTTGGCAAGTCTGAATAAAACAGAAAAAGATAAAATGCAAATAACAGAGGACTTTATTTGGATATGATGGAGAATTTTAAGATGATAAAAGATCACTGTGCATAATCCTATTCTAAAAATGGATGAGTAGCTGAAAGGAATTGAAATTTAGAAATTAATTTAAAAATTAAAGACCTGTAGAGAACTATAAAAAAGTTTTAAAAATGCATTATTAAGCTCTGGAGCCAACTAATTTATAAGCTTTTGTAGATTTTACAAGTTCTTTCAAACTTTCAGGGAAAAGTTTCCATTTCAAGTAACTGTTTTATATCACTGGAGAAGAGCGAAAACCTCCAGATTAATTTTAAGAAGCAAAAGTAATAATAATTCCAAAATTGGACAGTTTTCCTCAAAAGAAAAATAGAGACCAGTTTTACTTGTAAATAAACATAGATGCAAAATCTTAAAAATACTAGCAAATTGATTGAAATAGTTAAGAGTAACACATAGTACCATGTTGGCCTTATCCAGGGAACGTACAGATAGTTCAGTATTGGATGGGAGCACATCAGTTGAGCTGAACCAGACCAAGTGTGTAATTACATCCATTTGTTTATTTTTAAATGGATAAAAATTTGTCTATAAGGTATTCTTGCAAATTTGTGAGGAAAAGAGAGTGCTCTACAGAAGATTGGCAAGGGACACATGAAGTTTAATTAATTTCTCTAATAATGAAAAAGAAACCCATTAAAACAATGAGATCATTTTTTCGTCTCCTAAATTGGAAGGACGAAACAACCTTGTTGATGTTCAGGGTTAGAGAAATTTTGATGAATCAGAGAATTTCATTCACTGTGAATATGAATATTTTTGATTTTCCAATTCTTGGAATACATTCCAAGGATATAATTAAAGCTATTACTGATTTTAATGCTAGTGTTACATACATATATACATATCGATATAGAAACATATCTATGTATATCTATCGATCTATCTATAGATCTATATCGGAGAAAACTGAGAAAACAAGTTTAGTAATAGAGATTTTATTGTATAAACTTTTGTGTATCCAAAAATGGAATATGTACTTAATAAAATCATAGTTTTAAAGAATGTCATTAAGTAACATCTTTTTAAGCAGTGTGATTACACAGTATACACGTAATTACTTTTGCAAAGAAATAAGACAAATGTCTCCTAAAACGTAAACCAACACTGTTCCTCAAAGGTGAGTTTCCAGGTAATATTAGCCTCTTCACACTATTCTGCTTTTTCAAATTCTTTACTTTTGTGAAAATAAAAGGCACTTAAAACTGAAGTTCATTGATGTATTAAAAAATGATAGTTGAAAATGATGGACTCAGATCAAGATAACATTAGATTCGGTTCTTCTATTGTCCTTTTAGCAGAGTATTTCCATTAATGAAAATACTTGATTTTCATAGTTTAACAAGAGTGCTGGTCTTACCACTTATAAATTTTACATAAGTGAGAGGAAAGAATCTGGGAAATATTATCACTTTATTAACATAAAGAATTGAGCATGGATATAGAAGTCATGGTAATGTTTTAAACATTTCATTAATTCCATTGAAAAATGTGTTGACTTTAGTTTGGAGTATAAGGATTGATTATGTTTATGTCCACATTGTTACTTCATCTTTGGAAATATAAAATGTCTCTAGTTCATTATCCTAGCCTACTTCCAAAATTACTTTCGTGCCTAAATTTCATAGTCTATGAAGCTTTTCTATGTAGTGTTGCCGAGAATAATGAAATGGTCTGGGAGAGGCATTTAATTCTTGTCTGTCCTTGTGATTTGAGGTTTAACTTGTGTCGTTTGACTTTTTTCTTTGACTCTAGTTAAATAAAGGAGCTAAGCCATGTAAGGCAAATAAATGGGGATGTTTCCCTATTCATCAGGCTGCATTCTCAGGTGCCAAAAAATGCATGGAAATAATATTAAAGTTTGGTGAGTAGAGGCTTTCGTACATTATATATTGTAAAGAATCCTATTCTGGTGGATGCTATTAATTTGAAAAATATTTAATAGAGTTTATACACCTGCTTCTATATAAATCTAAATGTCCTTTTTTCCCTAAAATTCCTCTTATTTATTTATAGTAATTGTTGTCTTGAATTGTTTTCTTCTAAAGGTGAGGAACATGGATATAGCAGAGAGTCTCATATTAACTTTGTGAATAATGCAAAAGCTAGTCCCCTCCACATGGCGGTTCAAAGTGGTGACTTGGAAATGATTAAAATGTGCTTGGACAATGGCGCACAGTTGGATCTGATGGAAGTAATTGTTCATATTCTACATGCTACTTTTATTTAGAATTGTCATAAATTAGATTCCAAAATGCTTTATAACTCCTTTACATTTAATTTAGATTGAAGTAGGTATTATTTTTTGCGGCTCATTGTAGAAGCAGAACAAGAAAACATCCCAAATTTCAGCCTAGCCAAAGAATTTTAAGAGCTACCCAAAACAATTGCAAATGCAAATACAGTACAGGTAATGATACTGATAATGATGGTAGAGATACTGAGATGTTAAGAGCTATCAGATTGCATGGAAACAAAATTGCTAGCCATGATTCTTATATTGATGCTTGATTTTGTTGACTTGGGAAGAAAAAACCCAGAGCTGAATTTAGGTTATATCCTTAAATTTGGACTTAAATATTGGTTCTGGTATTAAACCTCTTTGCAGAATGGGAAGTGCACACCCCTTCACTTTGCTGCCACCCAGGGAGCCACTGAGATTGTTAAATTGATGATATCTTCCTATTCTGGTAGCAGTGATATCGTCAATGCAGTGGATGGAAATCAGGAGACACTCCTTCACAGGCAAGTTTCCTACCTATCATTGTGAGTACACATTTTCAGTCTTCATGTATTAAATTGTACGCTGCCAGAAAAAGTTAGTGCTTATAGTAACAGATTCTATAGTTCAGAAGAAAATAACATAAAGATTCTGTGTTTCAGCTGGAATCTCTGTGTTCCTCTAAAATTAGAGCGTTAAATAGATTTTCATAAAATAAAATTTCCAGTGGCATGTTCTGGATCATTTCTCAGGCCAGCGGAATAGGCTCAAGATGAATTCTCTGTATGCGCAGGAGGTCAACAGACATGTCCTTTCCAAGCCTTTTTCTGATCTGTTTCGCTTCGTCATATGTGTCTTCTCATGTTTATTAGAGATAATGGAGCAGATACATAGGGGTGTTCCACTTTTCTCACCCCATTACCCTTTCCAGTCACTCTCACAATTACAAATGTTTTCAAAGCATCCAGTTTTAGGAAATGGTCACCAAGCACCAAACAAGATAAATGTGTGTGGGTTTTTTTTTTTTTTTTTTTTGAGGCTTAACAGAAATCCACATCAGAAAAAAAAAGCATCTGAAACTGTAGGCTTACTAGATGGTAGGATGGGAAACAGGCAATGTGGACTGAGTTCAATTCCTTTTGGAAGACAAGGATTAAATGCTTCCTGTGTGAGTGAAGGAGGTAGGCAAGATGAGTCTTTCTTTCTCTCTTTCTGTCTTTGTCTCTTTCTCTCCCTCTCTCTCTCTTTCTCTCTCTCTCTCTCTCTCTCTCACGCACACACTGTGAGTATGCAGAAGCCCTGAATGGCAGGAAAGAGCTGAGTATTCCCAATAGGTAACTGGACCAGGAAATCTACACTATCCCTCAGGGACAAAGAAACTCTGGCTACCAATAGAAGATCTAGTTCTCAACTAGGGAGGTGGATATGAATGTCCACATTAGTAAAAGCACCAGCCACAATGAGCTATGTGCGAATGGAAAGAACCTCCCACTTAGGATGTGTTTGCAAAGCAAAATTTCATAGCAATGAGGAAAATTTATAGAGGACAGCAAGATCAACGAAAGGGTAATTTGCTTCCAAGGAAATAGAAATAATAGAGCAAGCTGAAAATAATTTGAAAATAAGGCTATTTAAGATGTTCAGAAATTTAAAGGAAGGAATAATCAACTATGTGAAAATAAGTCGATTAAGATGACAGATTATTAAAAACAAATTGGCATTTGGAATAAAAGACTGGTGATATGAAATGGCTGATCAGAACAAAAACAAAAGATAGATTGACGTCCACACTGGAGAGTCTCAAATTGCTGCACCTTAGAATCATGGGGGTAGTTTATAAAGTCCTCATGCCAGTTCATATCCCAGATTACATCAGATTCTTCACGATGGTCTTAGGAACTTTTTAAAACTTGGTAACTATTTCCAGGTTATATCCAATTTAGAACCCCAGTGATCTGGATATAGTGAAAATGTGTGCATTTAGATCACAGCTTTAATGTACAAGTATGTATAAGAAGGAATTATTTAAGGAAAAAATCCATTCACCTTACCCATAAGTGTCTTTAGCCTGGTGACTACTCTAGTTGGACATACTCACCTTGGATTGGCTGTAGATTTCTTGGACCAATTCAGTCCAATTCTAATTAACCTAATACTTAGAATCCTGGAATATCCTTCTAATAGCCAGTGACATTTGGAGCTTATCTTGAACTTCAAAGGAAGGTTTGTTCTTTGGGCTAGAATTCTTTTTTTACCACAGTGCAAAGACCTCGGTACATTATTCTGGCTGAAACAATAAGCTTTGGAGTAAGGGGAATGGGGTGCCAGCCCTACCTGGCTACGTAACATTTGGCAAATCATTTACCTCTCCAAGCCTCAATGCTAACATCTACTGAGAATGTGCATTTTTAATGAACTCCCAGGTGGTGCCAGTGCTGCTGGTCTGCAGCCCACACTTCAAGTAGCAAAGCTCTAGACTGGGGGGGGGGGGTACAAGAACAAATCATATGGGGCTCATAATGTTATTATTCATTTCCCTTCAATTACTAAACAGGTTTAATGTAATTTAAATATAAAGCAACCTCTTGTGAATTTGGGGTGAAAACTGACAAACTGATTCTGAAATTTATATATGAGGCTAAGAACAGATGAGATAATCTTAAATAGGGACAAAGAAATTATATTTTAATACGAAACATAAGCTTTCAATTATTAGCATTAACATTTGCTATGGAGGCACTTTAGATTGAAAACTTTGGTTTGCTTTATTAATGTCATTTTGTGACTGGCTATGACATAATGCCACAATGACTTCAATTGTCCCCATAATTTGTTTTTGGCTTCATAAAACCTTAGGAAAGCTAATGCTTTGTTAACTTTGGTGAAGAGAGGGCATTTTGAATATTGCAGGTGAATTGCATGCACCTTGCATGCAACTGTTTTTTTTCCCCCATGATCACAGTGATAACAGCCTGTTCTTTTGTCGTTTACTTTAAGCTCTTAGGACAGATGTTACTACTCACTTCACATGTTCAAGATGATTTGATGAGGACATAACCACTTTACTAAAAGATGAGGAAGAAAATATTGTGATGTGTTTGAACTTTCTCGATTACTATTACTTTGAAAATATTACCCTAAATCACAATCAATTATAAATTTTGAAAGGCTGTTGATTTTCTAGCATTTTATTATGTTGTTAAGTGATAATATAAATAAACTTTTTGAGTATAGTATAGCTTTATTTTATATATTTTTATCAGTAGTACTTTATATGCGTATCATTCTCCTTTTGCAGAGCCTCGTTATTTGATCACCATGAACTGGCAGACTACTTAATTTCAGTGGTAACTATTCTATAGACAGTTTCTTGTTTTATTACTATTTACAGTTAGAAAATCATATAATTACATAATGGATTTTCAAAACTAAGCCATATTTTGTTGCTTATCAGCAAAAAAAGTTTACAAAAAGATGACTGACACATTTACAAATAGAGTATGTTGTATACGAATCCACAATGGCCGGACTTCATTACCACCAAGTTGGGCAGAAACTGTACCTGTGTTTTTCGTGTTGGGAGTTGGTGGGTACGTAGCAAGGACAGTTCTGTGAAGCAGTCCTCGAGGAGTGTTAGGCTTCACAGCTCTGCTGACTCTTCATGCACAAGCAGCTTGGAGAGGGACACAGGACAGGCAGTACACGTCACCTTCCACATTCTCTGTAAGCTTCCACCCCGGCTGCCTCAGCGCCGTCTTCCCAAGGATGGAAACTGAGAAAAATACTGTCCAGAGTTTGTTACAGCTGAAAGCACACAATCTTTTTCATTCTAAGAGGTGTACTCAGTTGACTTTCGAGTTAAATTTTAACAAGTCATTTACACAGATGACTATATGATGTATGTATTTAAGCCCCACCATATCAGCAATGAATGTAGTTCCATTTGTCGTGTTCCTCAGGTGTTTGTTGTCAATAGCAACTATTGAAATTGTGATATTTACATAGAGGAATCCTGGAAAGATTCATTATATGCCATAATTTTGTCATGCGTGGTTTTCTGCGAACACAGCTGTGTCTTTGCCTGGCAAGAGAACTGTGGCAGGAGCTCACTAACCAATATCAGGCTTTCAAAGGGGGGTACTGGTGCTGTCGTCATCTGTATTTATTGGTCCCCAAAGAACAGGGAAATATCCAGAGTCAGAGTTTAAGCTATTTTATCCCTGTCCCAGAGACAGAATTCTTCCCATGAATTTTTTTTAAGCTTTTGTTTCTGGTCCTGCAAAATATTATAACCGTAACACATAATGTTAAATATTGACTTATTAATTTAAAATCTATCTGTACGATATGATTTTTAAGTATACATTTTATCAGATATTTGACTAAAATTTTACTTTAGGATCTGAATTACTTCAGTTATTTAAGTTCATCTATTTTAGATGAAGTAGATTTTTTTAAGTGAACTATTTCTTGTGAATGTTTTAAAAATCCTATATGCAATAAATATGGATGATTTTTTTATCATGGATATTCAAAAAAAACTTTTTAATGTTTCTTTTTGAGGGAGTGTGAGTGAGGGAGGACCAGAGAGAGAAGGAGACACAGAATCCTAAGCATGCTCTAGGCTCCCAGCTGTCAGTACAGAGTTGGATGTGGGGCTTGGAACCCACCAACCGTGAGACGGTTACCTGAGCCAAAGTCGGACACTTAACTGACTGATCCACCCAGGCGCCCCTATCATGGATATTTAAAAATGTTTTCTTACATTGAGAACTAAACTATTGGTATAGGTCAAAGGATTTTAGTTTTATGATTTCGGTAATAACATTGATCTGTCACCAGATGTCAGTCAAAAGGTTAACACGTGGGGATAATTTGTTGTTGAAATTATAAAAGAATGCCTTGAGTTCTGATGCTACAAGATATGAATTCTAGGGAGATTTCAAGTAGTTATATAGTTATACATTTGAATGCTAGCCATATATGGACACTTTATTTCAATGAATTAACATTATTTACAGATTGCAGTTTGTAAGCTAATTTGTTCATAAACTCTTTATTTTAGGGAGCAGATATCAATAGCACTGATTCGGAAGGACGTTCTCCACTTATATTAGCAACTGCTTCTGCATCTTGGAATACTGTAAATTTGCTACTGTCTAAAGGTACCATGAGGGACCAGGCCAAGCTTTACAACTACTACTTAATTTGATATTAAACATTTATTAGCCACTTATCATGTGCCAGGCATTGGACCAGGTGCTGTGAATACAGAGATAAATAGAACACTTGCCCTGTCTAGAAAAATTGTTAAGTTCAGTAAGGGAGTGACCCTTAAAAAGATAATTTCGAACAATAATAGATGACATTTATAAAGCAAGTTTTATGTTGTGTGCATGCTGCTGAACATTTTATCTACATTCTCTCAATGATTAATCCTGTGATGTAGGTACTGCAACTGTCTCCACTGTAGGTACTACCTGATGTAAAGATAACAAAGAAGATAACTACTGTCCCTTTTTTTCTTGATATCTAATCTCTCCATCTTTATATTTTATGCTTTAAAAAGGTGAGATCTCCTACATTAATTAATGCAACAAATCATAGATTCTCTACTCCCCCCCCACACACATACACACATACGCAGTAAGGTAAATCCATTTTAAATACAGTTTTCTTTTGTAAATAAAGTTTCCTGTAAGCTAATGGTTGACAAAGTTTTAAGTAAAAAATCTTTGATTTTCTTAAACTGAAAATCAACCATAGGTCATGCTTTAAATAAATGAGTAGAAGTTATATTATGTTTTTATAGGTGCCCATGTAGACATAAAAGATCATCTTGGACGTAATTTTTTGCATTTGACTGTACAGCAACCTCATGGATTAAAAAATCTGCGACCTGAGTTTATGCAGGTAATGGATATATATGTGGATTTACATAAAGCAAGTCGGGTTCAGGTAAAAGATATATATGTGGATGTCCATAAACTGAGTTAGGTAAAATGATTTTGCTTACGGTTTTTATTATTATGAAGTCTCATTTTGGAATTTAAAAATTATTTTAAAGTAAAAATTCCATATTTTAATATTTACAACATGATGGTGATGATTATGATAATAAATTTCATTGGGGTTGAATTTTTCAAGTTAGAGAGGTTTCCTATATGCCCCATCTATTTTTTCTTAAGTTTATTATTTATTTTGAGAGAGAGAGCATGCATGGAAGGGGCAAGAGAGAGGCAGAGAGAGAGGATCCCAAGCAGGCTCTTCATCGTCAGCATGGAGCCCAGATGTGGGGCTCTAACCCACAAACCGTGAGATCACGCCCTGGGCCAAAGTCAAGATTTGAACGCTTAACTGACTGAGCCACCCAGGTGCCCTCTCTATATCCCCATCTATAATTTAGCTTTCCATCAGTATTTTAACTATTACAAATTACATATCAGTGGAAAAGCCAAGTATGGGAGTGAATTCATAATACTTAATCATCAATTAAGAAAAACTATTTGGGGTGCTTCGGTGGCTCAGTCAGTTAAGCGTCTGACTCTTGATTTTGGTTCAGATGATGATCTCACGGTTTTTGGAATACAGCCCTGCCTGGGGCTCTGCCCTGACAATGCGAAGCCTGCTTAGGATTCTTCTCTCCCTCTCTCCCTCCCTCCCCCCCCCCCCACCGCCCGACTCTCTCTCTCTCTCTCTCTCTCTCTCTCTCTCTGTCCTTTCCCCGCTCATGCTTGCATGCACTCTCTCTCTCTCTCTCTCTCAAAATAAATGAATAAGCATTAAAAAAAAAAAACTATTCAACATATTTCACTTGACAGGTTGAAACATTATCTCTGTATTTATATTCACCAGCTAATACTTATGAAGTGACTATTAGGTGTATCTGAAGTTCACCATATTTTTATAATAAATAGATTTTTAACATTGTCAAAGTCTTTAATTGAGAATAAAAATCCTTGTAGTTGCATGTTTAAAAGTAAAAATGTTTATTGATTGGACTAAGTGCTCATTTTCCATTCATTTTTTAATTTAATATTCATATAAATATAAAGTAAACCTAATTTTTAACATCTCCTTCCTTTTGTCTAATGGAACACATTAGCATTAAGTTCTTAAGTGTTATTTGGGACAAAAAAGTGAAAGGAGGGCTGAAGAGGGTGGCCTGTAGCGATGCTGGATTGAATAAGTTAAGTACACATCTTATTCTTAGGACTTTGCATAACCTTTAATATGGAAGTCTACATTTCAGGGAGACAGAGCATGCACCATCATCCAAATTAATTTTACTCTAGTACCTTTGAGTTACTTATATTTTTGCCCTCAAGGTGTACATATTGACCATTGGAAAATTCTGTCCTACAGGATAGTTTGAAAAACACTACATGAGCTTGAGAACAGTTATATTTAGAATATTAATTTTTTCCATAGATGCAACATATTAAAAAGCTGGTAATGGATGAAGATGATGACGGGTGTACTCCTCTACATTATGCATGTAGACACGGGATTCCTGTCTCTGTAGATAACCTTCTTGACTTTAATGTGTCCATTCATTCCAAAAGCAAAGATAAGAAATCACCCTTACATTTTGCAGCCAGGTAAGGGTCCATTTACCTTGACCCTGTGATCGTGCCTTCTTTCTGTTTAATATTTGCTTTGAAAACATGAAACCTAATTTTTTCAAGTTATGGGCGTATCAACACCTGTCAGAGGCTTCTGCAAGATATGAATGACACGAGGCTTTTGAATGAAGGTGACCTCCATGGAATGACGCCTTTGCACCTGGCTGCAAAAAATGGGCATGATAAGGTAGTTCAACTTCTTCTGAAAAAAGGTGCATTATTTCTCAGGTAAGGATATGTGACCAGAATATTTATGTATTTTTTCATTAGCCATTTTTTGGCTGTTTTTCTATTTTATTCTGAATTATGATATCTAACTTTGTCACTAAGTGCTTTTGTCCATCTTATTTAATTCTCAGAACCTACATGATTTTTCATATGTTGAACAGGACATCAGTTTTATTTCTAATTGACAATGACATCAAGGTTTATAGATTTGAAGACTTCATTTGAGTTCACAGAATAAGTGGCTTGGTGCAAAGTAGTTTGAGACACAATTCTTCATATTTTGCTTTGTCATGCTACTATCCTTTTATGCAGATACATGTACACACACACCCCATACAAATTCAAAGACTTTTTCATTCTGTCTGATGAACGATGGACGTGAAAATCTCTCTTTATGCTACAACACGAAACATGAAGAATTCCTGAATTTAGTTATACTTAAGTCTAACACAAGGAGCAAAAACAAATTAAAAATAATTAAACATAATTAGAAGATAGCATAATTAAATGACATCTTTGTAAAAAGCCAAGTTTTACAGAAGTGTGGTGAGCTATCTTTTAATTTTACCAATGTGGAAGCAAAGAGCTCATTAGGCTAATGTTCAAAACACACTTCTGTATCCGAGCACCAGTCCTGCAAGGTAGGGCTGCAGCTGAGAAGTGAATGCTCTGTTCAGTTCCTTTCTGCCTTCAGCGGACATGCGTGGGGGACCCCAAATGGATCCCGGCCAGACACTTGTTGCTTAAGTGCCTCACAATTGAAATGGCGAGGTGGCCCTTGCAACCTAAAATAGGTGCTCACTAGCGCTGAAATTAAGTTGTGTCAGGATCTCATACTTTTTTTTTTCCATCTGTAATTTGGAAGGATGACAAGGCTTCATTGTATTTACATCTTGAATTTCTGTGAGAGAAAGGATGTTTTCTAAAGGGATTAATAAGCGTCTTTGAGAGCACTGGAGGAATGATCTTTTCAGTCCTGAAGTCTTAGAAACAGAAGTAGCATTAAGCTAAGCATCTTAAGGCCGTGTATTGTAAAATATTATTAGCAGCAGCAGCAATTAGTGGCCATGAAGACTAATAACCACCATCATGGAAAAGTTTTGATACAATATTCAACGAAAGAATAAAACAAGATTTAAAATAGTGTGTATAAGTACATTATAGTCTTGAAAAATGTGTTTTTTCAAGTTTTACCCACCCACAGATGTTTGATGTGTTTATATACTTTTATATGTTAATCTACTAAATTAAAAAATATGTGTGAATCACATTATTGGAAGATTACTTAAGACCATTAGTCTTGAAATTAGCTCATTTTTAGAAATGTGTAATACGTATTTAGTTGCTAGAACTCAGATATGCATTTATTTTTTGTACTCATCAGACTCACCTTTCAAATGGGTGGCATTCCTTCCCAGGATTCATCTGAGAAGTGAATGAACAGTCCTTTCTTAACTCTTAACAGTGACCACAGTGGCTGGACTGCTTTGCATCATGCTTCCTTGGGCGGGTACACTCAGACCATGAAGGTCATTCTTGACACTAACATGAAGTGCACAGATCAGCTAGATGAAGAAGGGGTATGTACTGTGTTCTCCATACCTACCCAAAGTCTTGGCATTGAAGAAACTTCCAAAATTGCATGAAAGCATCCTTTCCAGCCATTTTATTTCCTTCCTTGCTGCATTCATAGTCTTTTGTTGGGTTCTTACTCTGCAGACGCTAAGTGAGGAATGAGTAAGAGGGGAACAGAATAAGGAGAATGCCAACAGGTGGGTGCATGTTGAGGACACCTCTTGAGTCTTGCAGAGAGTCCACAGGCCCACGTAGATTGATGAAAAAATTTTCAGTACTCCCTGGTGAACTGAGAAAAATGAAGAGGTCCAGGGTATGTTTTCATATAGCTAAGTGTATTTGATTTGAAAGACTATCCTTTATTCTGCTATAATATACTTCCTCTTTTTATGGAGAGTATTAAAATTCACATTCTTTCATGAAATGATAGAGGTAGAAGGTTGTTATTGCATTTTAAGATGTCTTTATGTGTCAAATTAAAGATTGGCAACCTTAGAGCTATTCCTGATTTTTAAAAAATTTCACCAGACTACAAAAAACCAACATCTGGAAATCATTGCTCTACTAAGACAAGAAACCTCTTAGAAGTATTCTGTGTTCACTCCAACATCTTTACTCTGAAAGTCTGTCATTTGTCCTTGCGGAATCATCCCAATATAAAAACAAAGTAAAACAAACCACTTGGAATTGCTTGTGCGCATACACACACACACACACACACACACACACACACACACACACCCCGTGTGTGAACTAGAAACTCCTTATTTGATGCTTGACTCTGAGCATTGGCTTTAAATTTTACGTATTTTGGTATTAAATAGTTGGGTTTGTCAATAATTTATTTTAAGCAGTTCAAAGATGAAAGCAGTACGATAGCCAAAGGATGACTAGCCATTGTCACTGGATTTTCTGTGTCCTGTTCTCTCTGAAAGAACACTGCACTGCACTTTGCTGCAAGGGAAGGCCATGCCAAAGCCGTCGCACTTCTTTTGAGTTATAATGCTGACATCGTCCTGAACAAGCAGCAGGCCTCCTTTTTGCATGTTGCAATTCACAATAAGAGGAAGGACGTGGTTCTTACGACCATCAAGAACAAAAGGTATGCTTTCTTCCTATCCCACTGTCATTTCGTGTCCTCTGGCACGAGGGATGATTTATAACCTGAAAGGAAACAGAAAAAGAATAAGTTTCAGCTGTTAATCAACATTTCTTAAACATCAGTTGTTGACATAAAGTTTTTAATGTACTCTTTGGGTAATAACGGACATGTTACTGAACTCTCTGGTTTTTGGTTTCCATTTCTAAATCGTGGGAGCATAGATCACCTTCATAACACTCATGTGACACTCATGGGGTTCGGGCATGGGTAGTATCTGGCACTATGGTCATTGTCTAGCACACTCTTCCCTGCTCAACCTGAATCTGCCAACACTCTCTTGCCAATAGGAATGTGAAAACCGGATGTTGGTGAAAATCCTCTCCGGGGTATATCCAGGTTGTTACTAGGGCCATCGATTGGAATTTCCCTTAACACATAACCTTTTGTGGTTGTGGGTTTTTATGCCATATTTTAAGGAGTTCTAATGATAAAGTTGGAGGGTAGTTTGTCCTAGTTTTTGTACATAAACTTTTCTGTATAATCACAGATATGCTCAAGGGCCCCGTATCACCCAGTTGTGGACACAGAGATGAGCCATTTCATATTCGAGACAGATAAGCCTGTGTTTTTAAGCATGGGCAATCTCAAGACCCACCCGTCACCAATGATTATTCCTTTGAAACACTAGCCAATGCAAGTGTGCAACCAGAAGTTTGCCACTGATTATGCAGATGTTCTAGATGCATTTTACTGATACTGTTAACAGAAAGTTTGGTACTTTTTGGAAGTAGTCTCCTATGACATAGATAGGATCTTGGAGATAAATGGTCTCTTCTTTACTTCCTGTTGGAGATTTATTTCCTCCTTGGTATCAAAAGCACCTTCTTATCGTGTCCAAACAAATGGCAGGGAAGAAAGGAGCAGACTCTGTAATCTCCTGGCAGAATCCATGCTTATTAACGTACTTGACACATGTTATTTTGTAGTTTAATTCAACACGATATATATACACGGATTACCCATTAAATATCACGTGTTCAGGCGCGCTGGGGGGGGTCAGTTGGGTGTCCGACTTCAGCTCAGATCATGATCTCACAGCTCGTGGGTTTGAGCCTGCTTCAGATTCTGTGTCTCCCTCTTTCTCTGCCCCTTCCCTGCTCACACTCTGTGTCTCTCTCTCTCTCTCAAAAATAAATAAACATTAGAAAAAATTAAAAAATATATCATGTTCAGTACTATGTTGCTGTTGTATATATGTGAATGTGAGTATCTCTACCCAGCATGACCAGCTCATACTATTTCATGATTTCAGGAGAAAAGAAGGTAAAAGCTTACCTTTTTAAGAAGGAATTTAGAGAAAAAGAACAGTGATTATATCCATCCTAGAATTTTCCCACATTTCTAATTTCCACTAATGGACAAGGACCCTATTAATGGTTTGATCTTGATTCGTGAACTATTGGTTCCATTGGAACAATTTCAGGTTTCTCCTAAAGGTATAATCTTGAATTTCAACTGGCATCTTTGTGGTGTAGAACAGAAGGATTATGACTTGTGATTGTTTTATTACTATCACCATTGTTTTTTGTTTTGTTTTGCTTTTTAATAGATGGGAAGAATGCCTTAAGGTTTTTAGTCATTATTCTCCAAGCAATAAATGTCCAGTTATGGAAATGGTAGAATACCTCCCTGAATGCATGAAGGTAAGTTCTACAGACAAAACTGATTCTGGGTATATGCTTGGCATATAATATAATATGAGGTTTTATTGCTGTAATCATAATGTAAATGTAATTTTCATTTTTAAAGTAAAGTTTCTAACAATAGGCTATTGATCAGAGAAGTTAGCCAACAAGTGTTTACTTGAATTAAAGAATGATGTTAGTTTTTATATGGAATATAGGAAAATATGGTCAACATTTTTTTATTAGAATAATCCAAATCGAGAACAGAGACTATTAATGGTGGTTGCTGGTGGAATACAGCCTCCAGGTAGTTTTTGGGGGGCACGTATGTTATTGTTTCAAATCTGCGTTAGTTGTTAATATTTAAAACCAGTATGCCTCTCTTAAGGATCCAGATATCTGGCTTCCTGTAAAAATCAGATCTGGTGAGGCAGAAACTTCCGGGCAAGTAGCAGCTGCTTCCTTGAGATAGGGCAAGCACTCTCCCATTTGATACATCCCACCTCTTCCTTTTTTTTTTTTTTTTAATGCGATTTATTATCAAATTGGCTAACATACAGTGAGTACAATATGTTCTTGGTTTTGGGGGTAGATTCCCATGGTTCATCGCTTACATACAACACTCAGTGCTCATCCCAACAAGTGCCGTCCTCCATGCCCGTCACCCATTTTCCCCTCTCCCCCACCCCCCAGTCAGTCCTCACTTTGTTCTCTGTATTTAAGAGTCTCTTATGTTTTGCCTCCCTTCCTCCCTATTTGTAACTATTTTTCCCCCTCCCCTTCCCCCTTAAGTTTCTCAAGTTCCACATATGAGTGAAAACATATATGTCTTTCTCTGACTGACTTAGCATAATACCTTCCAGTTTCATCCACGTTGCTGCAAATGGCATGATGTCATTCTTTCTCATTGACAAGTAGTATTCCATTGTATGTATAAACTACATCTTCTTTATCCATTCATTAGTTGATGAACATTTAGGCTCTTTCCATAATTTGGCTACTGTTGAAAGTGTGGCTATAAACATTGGGGTACATGTGCCCCTATGAATCAGCACTCTTGTATCCTTTGGATAAATTCCTAGCAATGCTATTGCTGGGTCTTAGGGTAGATCTATTTTTAATTTTTGAGGAACCTCCACACTGTTTTCCAGAGCGGCTGCACCAGTTTGCATTCCCACCAACAGTGCAAGAGGGTTCCCGTTTCTGCACATCCTTGCCAGCATCTGTTGTTTCCTGAGTTGTTAATTTTAGCCACTCTGACTGGTGTGAGGTGGTATCTCAGTGTGATTTTGATTTGTATTTCCCTGGTGATGAGTGACATTGAGTATCTTTTCATGTGTCTGTTGGCCATCTGGATTTCTTCTTTGGAAAAGTGTCTATTCATGTTTTCTGCCCATTTCTTCACTGGATTATTTGTTTATCGGGTGTTGAGTTTGGTAAGTTCTTTATAGATTTTGGATACTAACCCTTTATCTGATATGTCATTTGCAAATATCTTTTCCCATTCTGTCAGTTGCCTTTTAGTTTTGTTGATTATTTCCTTTGCAGTGAAGCAGCTTTTTATCTTGATGAGGTCCCAGTAATTCATTTTTGCTTCTAATTCCCTTACCTCTGGAAATATGTCAAGCAAGAAATTGCTGTGGCTGAGGTCAAAGAGGTTAGAGATTGGATCTTTCTCCATCCTGTTCCATGGTTTTCCTCTCGTCCAGATACAGTCCTATGCTTCCCCAGCTTCTCTTTCTCTTCCCTTTGTCTCTCCGCAGAACGGGATCCCTCCCCGCCTTGCCTACACAGCCTGTTTTCTCTCTCCCACAGTCATATACCTATGGCCCACCAGCTTGTCCTGGTGGGTCCTTAGGGACATCTCTGTCCCTCTGCAGCCCAGACTCTTGGAATTCAAAGTCCTTTGGCCTCAACACTTCTGTGTTTGAGGGACGAGGGAACTTCGGGTCCCCCTTCTTCTCCACCATTGGCCCGCGAGTCCCACCTCTTCCTTTTGTATACTCAGTCTAATGCCTACCGTTCATTGCCGTGTATTGTCATTTTGGTGCAGCTGCTCTCCTTGTAGTTGAGAGATATTTCTCTATGTATGCATTTACCCAAATTGTAAAGACAGAAACCAGCCCAAGGAGAGACAACATTTCAAAAACAGTGGAAAAGAGCTCTTAATGCTGGCACAGTTCATTCATTTACACTACCCCCTGGCTTCTGTGGGCCTCCAAGTGTGTGATTCTCTGTGCTGGATTGAACATATACCCAGCGTGTAACTGGACTTTCACTACAAGAGAAACACCCATGAACTGTTGAGCATGTGCGTGTTTAAGGATGTAGGTAAAAACCTCCTGAGAAGGTTGATATTTGAAGATTGGGACAAAGAATAATCAAAAAAAAAAAAAGATGCCTTTGGCTGTCATTCAGAGGGAAAATATATTCAAATATGGAGGAGGCAGTGAGACATAGTAAGACAGGGGCACAGGGACAAAATTAGAGCCTGATGGTCCTGGGTTTTGGTCCTGGCTCTTGCTACTGCTTAAGTGAGTCATTTTTTCCCTGAACTTCATTTTCTGCTTCATCTTCAAACAAGTGACACTGATACTGATCTTACAAAGTGATTACAAAAAGTAGAGGCAAGATACATGAAGTATTCAGGAGGGTGCTTGTCATACCTTGTACAACCTACTGTTATACTGCTTGTGTGGTTGGTTATTAGCACTACAGCTACTCACACTTAACAGTTTTTACTTGTCAGTAAGCACTGAGTATGTGCTAAGTACTTCACATGCATTTTTTTTCTTTATAATATCCAATAGAAATTGGAGCCCGTCCAGTTCATAGGTTAGCATTTCAAGTACTTAAATTCATCAAAGGGAACATAAATATTCAGGATTGAAAATGATCTCAGAATTTCTTAATAATTCTAGTTGTTGGAATCTGTCCTAATGAACAGAGATACAGATTTACATATAGTAATGTTTCATGTAGCATTATTAACAGTAAACAAAATATGTTAGAAATACTCACATATGGAAAACATGGAAAGGAACTTAAAAGATTACACCAAAATGTTAATAAGAATTACCACAATTGTGGGATTATGATTAGTTTTTCTTTTCTTTACATGATTATATATTTTCTAGTTCATTTTCGATAATTTGCTTGCATTTTAGTATTGTGAATTTGTCCTTAAATAACTTTTAGTTTAGCCTCACATCATACACTTGAGTAATTTACATAGTCCCTCCCCATGTTTCCACCTTCCTTTCTGTAGCTTATGCTGATTATTAATTAAAAAGGTCTCAAACAGTCTCAGACCTGCTTCTCTGGTTCTGCCTTGCACAGCACTACTGACTAGTTTTGTCCTTATTTCTTAGGGTGCTTTTTATGATCCTTAGTATCACTGCCTGGTCACCAACAGAGACTGAAAATTTTTTTTTTAATGTTTATTTATTTTTGAGACAGAGAGAGACAGAGCATGAACGGGGGAGGGTCAGAGAGAGGGAGACACAGAATCTGAAACAGGCTCCAGGCTCTGAGCTGTCAGCACAGAGCCTGACGCAGGGCTCGAACTCACGGACTGCGAGATCATGACCTGAGCCAAAGTCGGCCACTTAACTGATTGAGCCACCCAGGTGCCCGGAGACTGAAAATTTTTTAAGTCCCTCCGGGTGTTTGAGACTACCAGCAGGACAGGGGTGCCCTCCCAATGGGGCCTGGGTCCCTGTTTCTCTCCTTCATGAAGGGGTGCTGTCCAGTCCTCTATCCTTGCTTCTTGCAGGTGGGGTTGACCAGATGCCCCAGGAGTTTTGGGGGACACACTGGTGGAATCATCTGGAGCTTTTTGTGTCCAGATTCTTCTCCAGGAGAACAATCTGACTGGGCAGTATTCCTTTCTTGGGATGATGAATTTGGGCACCAGAAAGGTGCCAGCACACAGATTGGGGGTGACTGAAATAGTTTATGTTAACAGGGGCCCCACAAAAATATTTCTCCCTACATGTCCTAGAGGTAGCTGTAATGATCCCTTAAGTGTTCTCCCCTTTTCTCAAGCACCTGAAGGGCGTTCAATATTTCCTCATTTAACCTCTGTCCTTCAGTATGCTGTTCATGCTGCTCTGGGCAAATACTTTGTCAGTGTTGTTTAGCGAGTGAGGACAGAAACCAACACAGCACTCCATGCTGGAGCAGTATAGAAGATGAGATATAGGTGGAGCAAAGGAACCCTTTATAAGCTATATATTCTGTAGAAGGCCAGAAGGACATCAACTCTTGGGTAAAACTCACAAAATATTTTTGACTCAAATTTTAGTAAATGTGATTTCATTCTTAGGCATATTTTTCAGAATCACTAGGTATTTCTGAGACATGTGGTACTAGTTGAAAACTTTATATTTTAAACTTTGTTCCTGAATGACATGGATTATAGTTTATCTTTGAAGTACCAGAAATAAAGGAAAGGGAGAGGGGAGTGTCTTGGGTATAATTTTTGAAATGGGATCAAATCCCATCTCTCATTTCGTTTTCTGACCGATGTCGTAGCCATGTTTTCTCTCTTAAAGGTCCTTTTAGATTGTTGCATGATGCCCTCCAAAAGAGACAAGTCCTGCCAAGACTATTATGTAAGTTTGTTTTATCATGGTCATTGAAAGTTTATTATAATTCTTTAATGAATACTAAAAACAATGTTACTAGAGTTCCACAGTCTCGGAAGATGGTAATTACTGTCTTCATTTGTCATATGATTATATCCTCTGCTTGTGAGAGAATTTTTCCTTGGTTTCCCCCCAATATTTTAATTGTTTCTAATAGCATTATTTAGGATTGTTTCTAGTCTTTGTATTTTTTTGGGTAGTACTAACCTGAAGAATGAAATTCCAAAGATCTGAGTGATCTTTTGAGAATTCATCTTCTTCCATGACTGTGGGTTATAGAAGGTTACGTAACAGCCTTTCAGGATATTTTTTTTAATTAAGATGAAATAACAATCTACATTTCTTCAGACAAAATGACTCAATTTTATTTGAAATATTTAATTTTCAGAAGAATGGTAGACTTACGTATTTGATTTGTCAAGACCTGCTTTGGGGTGTATACTAGATTGTTAATGTTTTAAAAATTGTGTCTTCTACAGATTGAGTATAATTTCAGGTATCTTCAGTGTCCATTAGAATTTACCAAGAAAGTAACACCTGCACAGGATGTTACATATGAGCCTCTTACAACCCTCAACGTAAGTCCAGTGTTTTCACTATCTAGGTAGTTTCTACATGGGTTCTGTGTTTTGGTATGTTTCCAGGGAGGGGCCTGGAGAGAATTCCACATTTACAGTTTGATGTCTCTCTCTGCCATGTGTCCTAACCCTTTACTTTTTAGTGAAGAAAGCAGTCATTTTCCACGGATCCTTTACTTTAGTCCCCTTAAAGTTCTACACTCTTAATCACTTTAGTTCTAATGGTCATGTCAAACCTGCCTCGTTCAAAATCCAATAAACCATGGACAACATAGGCTGACAGTCAGTGCTTACTCCCTGACTCCATCCATCTAAATATAGACCTATATATTTAAGAGTTTTCTCCATGCAAGCCACAGGAAAATGTAGGGGCGACATTTTGCAATCACAGATTCTAAGTTCAATCTAAGGGGCTCCACGGTAAACTCTGACCTTTCAGAAGCTCTTTGATCCTTCTGGAGGAGTGATCCCAATCTAAAAGCAGGCCTAACATGCACAGTATGGACCCAAATTGCCCGAGAGACTTAAGACCAAACCAGCTCTTACTCCAAAGTGGATTTTACATTTCTAGCAGATGGGACAATAAAAGCCATGCAAGATGATCCACTGCAGTCTAAATCAGGGGTCTCCAACTCAAATACATAACTGCAGAGGAAAGACATAACTGATGAGTGGGCTCCTCGTCTAAAGGGAGAGCAGCTAGCAGCATCAACAGATTGGTGCCATGTGGGAATGGCGGCCCAGCCCTGTACACACTGGCAACAAATTAACCCTGTTGCAAGCAAAAGAAAACCTATTTGAAAGTGATTTCCAAATTGTGGTCTAGGGTCTAGATCTGTGTTGTCTAATACAGTAAACGCTAGCCATGTGTGACTACTTAAAATTCAAGGTTTATTTATTCATTTGCAGTACCCACATTGCAAGCGCTCAGTAGACTATGTGCCTTGTGGCTCTCATATTGAACAACACAAATATAGGACATTTCCATCATTGAAGAAAGTTCTATTGGACAGCACTGGTCTAGACCAATTGGGAATTTTTATTCACTTTAAATGAATTCATTTCTCTATATGGGAGCCTTTGACAGAGACCATGGTACCATCCATGAGCTTAAGTGATATCTAGAAGGCTTACTGAGTACTTGGAGTGGGAGGGATGCAGAGTCCTATGGATTTTATGCCCACAAGGTTGACAATGGAAACTAACCTCACACTGGCTCTATGCAAAACATTTTAGCTCTGCTGGAGTATGTCATGTTTTGTAGTTGTTATTTTAGTTCAGACTGAATAACAAAGTCACCTAAAAGTAACTATACTATAGCTCTACTTAGAATTTTTGTGTGTGTATGTGGAGGTTTTTAAATTATAATTTGAAGAACAGGCAATACTTCTACCAGAGTTTGTTTCCACCAGCAGAATAAGGAGGAAATAAAACTTTGTAGCTTCTAAGAGGAAATAGGCTTTGTATACTATAGACTCAGAATAATTTATATGACACAGGTTTGCTTGAATAAATACACCTCACTTAGTGGTTGACTTTTGGCATAATTGAATAATGCCTTAATAACATAACAAATCTCTCATTATATCTGAGCTGAGTGGGGTTCTTCTGGAAGGAGAGCTGGTCTGCGATAGGAAATTATTGTGCACAGAAGTCTGAGAGACTGGATGGACCTGTCAGTGCTTAGATTCAGGCAAGACAGAAACCAGTCCCTTGGGCCACTCCCTGAACAATTAGAACATTCCACATATCGCTTTCCTCTTCAGGTGGAAGCCAGGAGTTGGGGATTTTCTCTTGATCTCATTGTTCTGTGCTGGGAGAGGGGCTATGGCAAGTAAATGCCATGAATATTCCTACTGTTTTTGATGTGGTTCTTCTTGGCTACAGGTTCACTTGGGGTACAGGAACCTCTTAACTGGTTTCTGTATTTCTCACAAAGGCAATTGGTCCAGGTATTGTTAAGTTGTGATATGTCTTGTCTCCATGGGCATAGATGGTCCAGGACTTCCTATTCTACCATCTTGCTGATGTCACTTCCTCTGTGTATTTCTTGAATAATTAAAAATTGTTTTTAAAATAGATACTAGTAGTTCCCAATGATTCCTGAAAACTTAATCCACAAGCTAATTTAATGACTATGTGTACTCTACTATTTAAAATCCTTCTAGAGAGATAAGCCTGAGTTTCTTCAAGGAAAGAATGAGTGTAGCTCTTGCTCGTTTATTTTTAATATCCTTTCCAGTTGTAACTTTATGTAAGATTAAAGTGCTTATTCTATCTCAACTGGTAAGAAATTGAAAGAGACAAAATGAATCAAGTAAGTGCATTTATATAAAATGGTTCTAGCTTGTGGTTTTTTAAAAATACATTCCTGATATAATTTTTGATCTTTCAAATTTTCATAGTGTTACTTTTATAATATTAAAGTTATAAAACCAGCAAACAAAAAACTTAGTTTGTACTTAATAGTTTAATATGATTTATTTTTATTATTCTCAGGCAATGGTACAACATAACCGCATAGAGCTTCTCAATCATCCTGTATGTAAAGAATATTTACTTATGAAATGGTGGGTATTAAGCAGTATGTATGTATGTATGTATTTTTTTTTTAAGTTTATTTTTGAAAGAGAGAGTGAGCGAGCAAGTAGGGGAGAGGCAGAGAGAAAAACCCAAGCAGGCTCTGCACTGTCAGCATGGAGCCTGATGTGGGGCTTGAACCCAGGAACCATGCGATCATGACGTGATCTAAAATTAACAGTGAGATACTTAATCACCTGAGCCATCCAGGTGCTCCAAGTAGTATTTCTTTTTAATAATGTAAAGTCTCTTAAATAATATGTTTTTGATTTTTTTAAGTTTATTGATTTATTTTGAAAGAGAGTGATGTGGGGCAGGGGGGAATCCCCTGTCCGCACTGTCAGAGCAGAGTCCTACACGGGGCTCAAACCTGTGAACCGTGATGTGATGTGAGATCATGATGTGAGCCAAAACCAAGGGTTGGACACCTAACCAACTGAGCTACCCAGATGCCCCTGGACTTTATTATATTAATGTGTTACACTTTGAAAAAGAAATGTGTCAAAGGCAAATGTTTTGGTATTAAGAATGCTGATATTGTTTATTTTTGACATTCAATGAAATATTTAGGAGGTAGAAACCCTTGTGTGAGATATGAAGCATCATTCCTGGGCCTTGCAGTTTAGTGGACAGTGAAGTGAGAGGGGTACCTGGGAAGAGCAATCAACATGGAAGTCAGAAAATATGAGCTAAAGTCTCTGTTATTCCGTTAATTGGTGAGATATTTTAAGTAAGTCATGATTTCCTGGGAAGTTGAGATTCTTTTCTGAAAATGAAAAAAGGTGAATTTGAAGATCTTGGTTCTAAAGTTCAATGAATTTACCAAATAGATTTCTGAGAGAGATTATAACTACCTTTTCCACAGGCTATCTTAAGTAAATATTTTTTGTTGAGATTGTGATTTATATTTGTAGGTTGGCTTATGGGTTTAGAGCCCATATGATGAACCTAGGATCTTACTGTCTTGGTCTCCTGCCTATGACCTTTCTTGTTGTCAGTATAAAGCCAGGTATGGCTTTCAACTCAACTGGAATCATCAATGAAACTAGTGACCATTCAGAAATATTAGACACCAAGGTATTTTTGATTGGTCATCATATTTCAAATTTTTAAAATAAAAGATTATTACAAGTGTGTTTTTTTCCTCAGAAATGCTAACCTCATAGTAAATCTGAAATATTAAGGCTTTTATTATTATGGACTGTATGATTCATATGTGAACAATTTTTCCTAAGATCTTTTGTGAAATGCGAGGGAATATAAATAATTTGGTCAATAAATGAGTTTGTAAATTAATTTAAAGGAATTGACATATGAGATAGTAGCTTTAATACTGAAGTATATACTACTTTAAAATATGTCTACAATAAAGCAGATTTATGGCTGTCTGGGATTTTAGGAAGAGGGGGTCAGTCTTAGATGCATGGCTTCTGTTTGGGAGTGATAGAAAAAAAGTTATAGAGCTAGATGATGATAGATGGTGGCGATGGTTGCATAATATAGTAAATGTACTTCATGCCACAGAATTATACATTTTGAAATGTAAATGTACGTGTAAAATGTAAAACTTTTAAAATGGTAAATTTTATGTTATGTGTATTTTACCATAGTAAAACAAATTTTACATAGGTCTACAGATTCATACTCTTTTAGAGTTCATTTGGTGATTTTTGAACCTCTTAGGACATTATGAAATGAGTATGTGTCTTTATATTGGTATCACAGTAATTTTCTGTTTAAAGCAAATATAACGGTACATAGAAATGAAGCAGAAGAAAATAAAATAGTGGAAATTATGCAAAAGCAAAAGTGTTTTATTTGCTATCTTTCATAACTGTGTTTTACACATTTTTGTTTCAGAATTCCTATTCTATAAAAGTTTGTATGATTTTAGTTTTTTTATCAAGTATATTTGGATACTGCAAAGAAGTGGTCCAAATTTTCCAACAGGTACGTGATACATTTTATATCTCTAAAGTTGCAAATATTTTAATATGCAGAACATAAATTGCTAAATTATTATTGAACAATATATGTCAGAATAAAATCACATAACTTGACCAATGTATAGATTGGCAGTACCAAACATAAACTTTTCAACCGTAGAAATCACATGATTTTAGACACGATTCTTGCATCAGATGGTGCCTATTTGATAAATCTGAAGTAGAGATATTCTAGTTCTACTAGTCTGTGTGAGTCTGTCTACAAATGAACTTATGAATGACTTTTCTGTATTTTCTCTATCAGTTTGATATTTTGCTAACATGATAGCTGGATTTTGAATTAGGTATGTTTGAATATAACTATTTATAAAGAACTTACTTGGCCCATGGTTCCATTTCAAATGGGTCTTTTAATTCCTTTCTTAATAAGAATGATTTTCTTTACTGGATAAAATTCTCAAGTTATAATAAAAATTTGGGAACTTTTTATAGCATAATTTTTACTTCATACATTGAAATGGATGAACCAAGTTCAGATCAGACTCAAGAATTATGTGAATTATCTACAGGTCCTTGCTTTGGTTAATAAATGGCATCAATCTTTTATTTAAAGTCTTTTATTATTCATTTTTTTGTATTTTTGTGAATGTTATTTTTATAAGATATGTAACTTTTATAAGTACCTCATTTTATGTGAAAATTTACTTTTATATAAGCACATTGATACCTGCCTTAAAGAATGTCAATGACCATTACAATGCTTTGCATTTGTTTGGTACTATATATTTGCAAGTGTGTGTGTCTGTATATAGTTTCAGTAGATTGTCACAATTCTGAGAGTTAGACTGTATTGTTCCATTGTAGTATGAATGATTTAGGGCATATTGTTTAATCTCATCATAATTCTCATTTTTTATAGATTATACTCTAAATTGAACTATTAAGTTATATGATTTCTCTAACAGACTTGGTTTCCACATTTTTTAATTGATACTGAAATTGTCACCTCTATAGAAAATTTGATGTCCAAAACTTGAAATTTTTAATGATAGGAAATGACATCAAATTGTTACGGCAATTAAGTCTTAGCATAGGTCTCAAACCTCCTTAGAAGAAGCTTTAGTTCATTTGTATCCTGAGAAATCTATATGCATGTCCTTACACAGGCATAAAGGAATCACTAAACCAACCTGCAGCTCCCCAGGACTTTCCTTAAGAAGGAATGGACTCAGAGAAAGCCCACAAAGTTGTAGAATTTACTTAGGCATCAGATTCCCAAAGTGCCAATTCAACAGAAGAGATTGGGCCACCTTCAACACTGGTCCATACCCAGGGCTGAGTGTAGTCCAGGATGGCAGAAGCTGGCTCCTTGGTCCTAAACCTGTCCAGCTGCAATGCCAGACAGTTGTTGCTACTGGTCAACATTATATATATACATATACATATATATATGTGTATATATGTATGTATACACGTATATATATATATATATACACACATGTATTTATATATATATATGCACGTGTATATATATACATATATATATAATCATCCATAAGATGCTAGGTCCTGGTCTCTACATGTGGTAATTCTGAATTCTTTTTAACCCCAGAAAAGGAATTACATCTTGGATAATGCCAATGGAGCTGAATGGATTATCTACACAACAAGTATCATTTTTGTGTCACCCTTATTCATTGGTATACCAGCTTATGTGCAGTGGCAATGTGGAGCGATTGCTATATACTTCTACTGGATGAACTTCTTACTGTATCTCCAAAGGTAAAGCCAGCTTGAATGATTTCTGTATCCCTTAGACATTTTTAATATTAAAACAATAACTGTTTTAAGTACCATATTTATAATTGGCTTATTCCTTTTCCAATTGTTTTAGACTGTGGAGGTACTTTAATATGTATTAAGGAAAAGGGGAGGGAGGTTTGGAGTTCAGAGTATAGACCAGGATTTTTCAACCTTGGCACTACTGAAATTTGGGGCCAGATAATTTTTTGTTGTGGGGGGCTGTCCTGTGCATTGTAAAATGTTTAACAGCATCCCTGGCCTCTATCCACTAGATGACCAGTAGAACCCCCCTCCCCACCATGTGACAACAAAAAGTGTATCCAGATACTGCCAAATATCTTCTGAGTGGCAACATTACTCCAGGTCAAGACAAATCTAGATTAAATGGGGGGAGTAAATGGGAATAAAAGTATTGGCTATTCTTGGTTTTACTTGGTATTATTTGCTAAGCATTTACTTTAGATTAAAACAATCAAAATAAAGTGATAGGTATGGGGAATAATAGCGATTTAGGAGAAGAAAATAAGTTTAAAGAATCTAATTCTAGAGGGGGAACAAAGGGCAAAGCTCTCCTACCTCCCATACTTGTTATTTCACATATCTTAACATTTACCTCTAGTTATTGTAAAGATAACTTGTAATCGCTTGTGGTATATAAAAGAAGATGAAGGGCTAAGTAACTTTCCCAGGATCTCAACTAGTAAGTCAAGATGTAAGCACTTTTACCCATCTTTCCAACTCCAGGGACAATGCTTTCCCTACCATATTTTCTGTATGTCATGCACACAATGCTGGAGGCTTGAAGCCAGCTCCTTTAAAAGGACATGGTATAGTGGGAAGAGCAGTGGTCTGGACATCAAGAGGCTTCAGGGCAAGTCTAGGTACTGTCATTCCTTTGGCTTTGTCATCAGTGACCTTACCGAGTTACTAGACAACCCTTGGGAGCTAAGTTTCTGAGACCTCTGAAGTCCTTTGCAGCTTTAAACTCTTGTGATTCCCCCTTTAACAAGTTGTCTTTGCCAAAGGAAATGTCCACATTGGTGGCTGGATGGCACACCCATTATCTACCCAAACATTTCACAATGTTGGTTGCTGGGAAAGAAAAAAGAACCCTCAGGAGGTCATGAGGATGGTGAATAAACCATACGCAGGCGCCCTTCAGGTACATGAGCTCATGTAGGGTCTCCACTGGCTGCATCACCCATCTCACCTCTCAGATCCATTTATCAAGCTTTGGTAGCACTTTCTTTGATACTGGGAAGATTTTTCTCTCCTCCTTTGTGTGAAGTAATGCCTAGTGGTCAAGTTGTAGGACAAAGATCAACGTTAACAAGAAGGAAGAAACAGCAAAGCTGTTTAGTGAACAGTTTGAAAGTAAGATGACTATTCATGAATTCTGTCTCCTTTTTGAAAGCGTGACTCACCTGTGAAACCTAGTACCTAATGCATGATAAATATAGACATTGAATGAAATACAGTTTGGCCAGAAAAGTGAATATATAATTTTTAAATATGCCTAGATTTGAAAATTGTGGAATTTTCATCGTTATGTTGGAGGTAATTATGAAAACTCTGTTGAGGTCTACAGTCGTGTTTGTCTTTCTACTTTTGGCTTTTGGCCTCAGTTTCTACGTCCTCCTGAGTATACAGGTGAGGCACTTGCATCAGTACTTGATTCTGTTGCTGTGAATATTGGGAGTACATATTTATACTCAAATCTGAATGGCCTAGAAAATTTATAGTAATAGGACTTTATCTTTTTGTCTGATAAAATAGCCTTCAAATGATTTTTATCGCAGCCCTACCTCATGACTTTTTCCCATTGTCAAAAAGTTTAAATATAATGCATGAGTATTTGTTATATGTGTAGAAAAGATATTCTTGATGACTTTATCACCAATTTATTAGTAGTTCTTATCATTAGCCATAGTCCTGTGATTTAAAAGAGTATTTTAAATATGATTTTTATCATTTTACTCTTCAGAAAACTTTTTTTTCATTGTACACGTTTTGCATTGCATTTTTACCTTACCATCTTTTCTCAGGATGCTTTCAGCTCTCCATTGCTTTCTATAATCCAGACCTTCAGCATGATGCTAGGAGATATTAATTACCGTGATGCCTTCCTAGAACCATTTTTGAGAAATGAATTGGTATATCCAGTTCTGTCTTTTGCACAGCTTATTGCCTTCACAATGTTTGTCCCAATTGTGCTCATGAATTTACTTGTAAGTAATTTATCCTTGTGTTTTCTGTTTGTTGATCATTTGGGGCATTTGACAATGATCATTATTTTTAGCCTCCTTAATTTTCCTCCATGAAAGGAATTAGGGACTATTGTAAAATCCACTCATTCAACATTTATTTAGTACCAGACACAGCACTAAAGCCCAGGGGATGCCAAGATGCATTCACTTGGCAGATACTTATGAATAATCTAGACACTGATCCAGGTGCTGGGATACAGTGGTGAATAGACCAATACCCCGTCCTTACATTATAAACTAGTCATGGGGTAGTAAATAAATAACTATGTAGTATAATGTTATGGGAGTGATAAATGCTATCTATGAAGAACTATAAAGCAGAATAAGGAAATAAAGATAAATGGTGTGTACTGGTCTGGTGTTAGGGTGGGGGTCAGAGGTTAGGCAGAGACCTTGGGGGAATAAAGGATTAAACCTCATCTCTGCTCTTATATTTCTCATCGACCAGATATTCAAGTGGCAAAGAGCCTCTCAGGCATGAGGGCATCTGTGGCATTCAGATGCCATCTCTAAACCAGTTACAGGTTGAAAATCCTCAGCAGATGTGAACATGCCCTTCACAGAGAACCTGCTCTAGCCATGACCACGTTAGCCAATAAAGACAGAAGTACATCTCAGGTCCATGGAGAGCCCAAGCTGACCTGACAGTGCATGTTTTTTCCTTATTTATGTATATATGCACACATTCAATACATTTTCTGAGTGAGACTATGCACCAGAGATTGTCCTGTACAATGTTTCTGGAAAGAAAAAAAAAAATACTACTTAATGTTTTGATTCACTTACTTGATACAAATCCAGAGTTCTATTTTGATGACCTAGAAACATAAAGGATAGCGCTCAGAATAATTAAGAATGACATAAAGCCCACATTCTTCTCTTAGAATTGCTGACGTTTCAGAAGATAATTATCTAGAAGATTCGGCTTAGCATTAGTACATGTTAGTGCCATCTCTACCTGCATGTCCCAGAGGAAAATCAGTCCCAAAAGAGCCAACCAAGACTCCATGTTTTCTTTCCTTCAAACTTTGCTGCCGCCTCTCAGTACCATCTCCTGGTCCTCTAACTCAGATCATTGGAAGATACTCTAGATTCAGCCCTGCCCTTTGCTCAGTTCTTCCGGTAAATATTTTCCTCTTACACCCACTTCCATTTGCCTTACACCCTCATGGTTCCTCATCCATATTGCTGCAGTAGCCCGAACAGTCTGTCTCCTCTCACTTCTATCTAATCTTTCCTGAAATTGTCACCACAGTGATATTCTGATAAGGAAAAGCTGGGCCTGTCAGGCCTTTTTTTTTTTTTTTTCCTTCTATGCCTCTTCAACTCAGTCTAAACCCATCAGCATGGCGTGCAAGGATCCTCATGATCTGGGTCTTACCCAGATTTCATCCACCCCTCCCACTGTTGGCAAGATTTGCCTAGACATGTACCGTCAACTTTCACTGAGCATGCCCTACATTCCTTTGTGCCTGAGCTCCACACAAGCTGTTCCTTTTCCTCGAAGACCTTCCCACTTTGGGTTAATTCTTTCTAAGCTGTTAACACTCAGCTCTCAAGCATCAGATCTCCTGGGTAGACCTTCCTAACCAACACCCTCCACCCCATCATCCTATCTAAATTGGATGCCCCTTCCTCGTATTCTCAAAATTTTTAGGACACAAATCAGAAAAAGGTAATAAAACCTACTTCCTAGGTTATTAGGACAAAAGGAGTTAATACAAAGCATTTGAGGGACATCTGGGTGGCTCAGTTGGTTAATCGTTCAAGTCTCAATTTCAGCTCAGGGTTATGGGATTGAGCCCCATATCAGGCTCCCCATTGAGTATGGAGCCTGCTTAAAATCTTCTCTTTCTCCCTCTTCCCTTCTCCCCCAGTTATATTCTCTTTCTTAAGTAAAAGTAAAGCATTCAAAACCGTGGTTGGCACATGATAAGCACTCAGTAAATGTTAGCTACTATTAAATATTAGTAACTTATCTACTCTGTGACTCACAAAATCAGATGTCTTCAGATCTCAGGCAAGTATCTTAAATGGGTGAAGCAGTCAGTATGAGACTATTTTTTTATTTTATTTATTTAGTGTGTGTGAGAAAGAGAGGGAGGGAGGGAGGGAGACAGAGAACCCAAAGCAGGCTCCATGCTGACAGCAGAGAGCCCAATGCAGGGCTCAAACTCATAAACTAGGAGATCATGACCTGAGCCAAAGTTGGACATTCAACCGACTGAGCCACTCAGGTGCCCCAAGACCATTAGTTTTGATGGTGGCTGATATAAACTAGAGATAATGCCTACCTAAAGGCTTCCGCGTTAAAAATAAACATTATCCTGCCAAATAAAGTGTCTGACTGTAGATAGCTCTAAATGCTAGTCTGCACACCCTAGCATATACTCTTCACTGCTTATTCACTCAGTGACTATTCTGTGTATCCACTACATGCTCTGCATGGTTCTAAGCACTGGGCATCCAGTGGTGCCCCAAACAGAGCCCCTCTCATGGAATTTACTTGACTTTGAGCTTCTTGAGAGCGTCAGCATCCAGGAGGCTGGTCGAGCATAGACAGGTACTGGTTATCTAACAAATATGAGTCAGCTAATTTAAGTAAGCGATTTCATTTGGATTGAGTAGAGGTGAGCGTCCCCTCACCTAATTCTATCTGGCCACAGATTTCTAGATACAGTTACTGCTTTATTTTTTTAATCAAAGCCACACCCACCCTTGAAGTGTACCTTTTCCTGCCAAACATACGTAAGGTATAAATTCCCGCATTGCCTCAGTTTACTATTTTAACTTTTCTGTGTTGTCTGCTCACTCGTTTACCTAGATGCTAAACTCCTGGAATCTGCAACCATTTGCATGGCCACCCCAATGGCATTTGATACCATATGACCCCTGTCCTCTTCAAAAAGAACATTTTTATTTTAAATAATTTCAGATTCACGTGTCTTAATTTTTTATGATAACACTTAAGGTTACTGAACCCACCAGTGTGGCCACCAGTGTTACAAAGGTGTACAGATTTTGCAGTTTCCTGTAAGATGTGTTGGCAAAAGTATGTTAAGGCCACTAGTAGGCAGTTATATGCCCACTCCCCCACTGCAGCTAGAGAGACCTTTAGTGCATTTATAGGTGCGCCATTAAACTGGCAATGACTCAATGCTGTGTTGTACTTCAGATTGGGTTGGCAGTTGGTGACATTGCAGAAGTCCAGAAGCACGCATTGTTGAAGAGGATTGCTATGCAGGTAAGTCTTACGTTTATTTAAAACGTATTGAAATTAGCACCACCCTAATTTTCCATGTATAAGAATAGCTGATTTCTGAGAACAGGTATTTAAGACAGGTACTTTGTGAGTCCTAAAGCACCGCACCATACGGTACCTTGTTGTGCACGTTCTCTGGCGTGCCTGTTTTCATTAGTTTTTACTCTCTGACCACAGCATTTTCTCAGAACAATCTGAGCAGAGAAATTGAGACATTACCTGAGCTTTTTAAAATGTCAACATGCAGCCAACCAGTTAGCTATCTGCTAAATAAGAATTATCGCAGGTGTGAGGTATTCTGTCCTGTCACAGCCCAGCTCTTCCTAGGACCCCTTGATACTCTGGCCATCGCATTGCAAGCTTCCCACATAACGTGTTATATTGAAGTGTTCACTGCATCCATGAGGTTTTGTTCTTTTGTGACCTCCCTTACGTTTTTCCTTGGCTACTGAATCTTGTGAGGTGGTTCCTGTTACACAATGCAAAACTATTTCTATGCTCTCATTTGCATTGTGTTTATCAGATTTGAACGGGAATATCTGATGCTTCAAAAATACCTGATGACCAGTTGAACGTACACATTAAAAAACTTAGGCAAGTTCAAGAGAAAGACAAATTCATGTTAAGAGGTAACTCTCCCCTCACTCTTCACTGTTCTTTGTCACGCTTCATTCTTCTCTGTTACTCATTCTGCTATACGTCAGCACATATTTATTTCTAAAAAATGCTCCAGTACGTGGTATGTGCAGAGTACAACTGACCATGAGAACCCAGAGGAGTTAAAGGCCTGTGTGACCTTTGACTTCACTAAGTAAAATAAGTCTAACTGGAGAGCACACCAATTAAACAGTCAGAGTTTAAAATCTCAAAATCAACTTAGAACCATCCTTAAACTCTATGCTCTGTGACTAAGCTGCGTATTATGCAGAGGACTTGGCACATTTAAAGAACCAAAGTACATAAATTAAATGGTTAAAATATTAGGTACAGAAAATAAACAGTTATGGAAATGCTACATGGAAGAGTTGGCACGTGAACCAGATGTTGAAAGATGGGATTTAGAGGAACAGCAAGACTGGTCCAGAAAGGCAGGATCCAGCAGGAGCAATGGGCTAAAGGCGGAACAAGGAGAAATGGCTAAGGAAGGGTGAAGGGCACCTGGCCTGGAGGGATGGCTCCTTAGAGAGTATTAAGGTGGCCCAAGATGATAGAGCGCTTTATTAAAAAAAGAGCTAACAAATGAGGAAAACCTTAGCTTTGAAAGATAGGGCAGTAAAGGGTGAAGTGCTCCAAGTTATTTTGTTAGTGGGAAGTCATTACCAGCTCTTCCAAAGAATGGGAACAAAATGGGAGTAGTACGTAAGATGATCTATTATCACCTTAGCGGGGAAAGTTCAGAGGAAGGAAGAGCTAACTGACCAGTTATTACCACAACAAGGATGGAGTGTAGGACTCCAGGTAGGTGGATGAAGAGAGGAAAAGAGATGCAAAAAGGCCTCTTCACAGACATGTCATTACTTCATAACTAGTAATTCCTGAAAAGATCAAGGAAGAACAATATAAGCAACAGCACTAGATGTCTAGGGGAGAGCCACTAAACTGCAGTTTCAGTGCGGATGATTTGAAAAGCACAATTCTATATCAGAGTTGATCTCTCCCCTGAAACACAATGGCACAAAGGCCTATAAAGTAAACGGCAAAGCAAGTACTCCCGTGTTAGCGGTTCTTGTTTTGGATCACAAAGAGCATTGACTGGAAAACCAGGAAGCCATTCTCTTAGTTCTCTGAGTTTTTTTAAAGCAAATCTCTACATCCATGTACAACTCTCTATGTCAGACTTATAACCTAAGTCTGAGGCTGCATCAGAACGAGGGCATAAGGGGACAGGCAGCAGCACGTGTCACAGAGAGAGACATTCGTCTTCTCACAGAGTCGTCTCAGACCTAAGTGGGGACAGCACATGCTGGGAGGTCTAACAGTTACACAGGGACAGGAGTTGTGAGTATTGTGAGGGGCTTAGAGCTGTTTAGTTTTTAACATTTGGTGACCACAAGTCCAGCACAGGCTGGCAGCTGTAGACACTCCACAGATGTTCACGTCCAGGCCGCAAATCACAAAAGGAAATGCACAGAGTGCTCTTACCTTCAACACGGAAAACCTGCCAGTTAGAGGAGGTGGAGATGCTCCCTGAGCCCAGAGAAGCCATGGGCAATGGGTCCCACCAGACCCACCAAGGGGGGCTGCTTGCCATCCTCCCCAGGACCCTGAGAGAGAATATCTGGCAGGTCCTATGTGGAAAACAAATAAGGTTAAGACAAAACATGTGCTTGATCTGTTGGCAAACACCAGGCTTGAATAAATCTTTTTCAGTGAAGTTTAAGTAAGTGAATGATAACATGTGACCTCTGAAAAAAATGTTATTGCAAAGGGAAAGGAATATTGACCTTAAGACCCAAGGGGAAAAGGAACCTTGGAAGTTATTATAGAAACTCAAACATCTAATTGGTATTATTAATAAAATACAAGAAAACATAGCTTCTCTTGAAACTGGAACTAATATATAGCATGTTATGTGGTGGTAAGTGCTACAAAAATAGGGAAGCAATATGTGGAAGAGGGGCCCAAAGCTTTAAACATCTCACCATTTGTGGATGGAAGCCACTTAAATACCCACATATAAAAAAGCCTATGGTCTTAGCAAACTCTCATCTATATGGTAATTACAATAAACCATTCTAAACAAGAGACACAAAGGGCTATAAAAAAAGAGTGGAAGACAAATTTGGTAAACAAAAAGTTGAAAATATGAGAAACTATCAACTCAAGGTAAATCCATTAAATGAGACAAAGGATTGTTATCTCTGAAAATAGAAACTGTAGTCAAGATATGGGGCACCTGGGTGGTTCAGTCGGTTAAGCGTCCGACTTCGGCCTAGCTCATGATGGTTCCCGAGTTCCAGCCCCAGAGCAGGCTCTGTGCTGACAGGTCAGAGCCTGGAACCTATTTCAGATTCTGTGTCTCTCTCTGCCCCTCCCCCATTCACACTTTGTCCTATCTCAAAAATAAACATAAAAAAAAAATTGTAGTCAAGATACAGCATGGATAACCCATTTTGCACCAGATCGCACAGGGTGAAACGTCGATGAAGTACTCGTAGGTGTGCCGGTTGTAATCCTTTCAGTGCTTACCACTGTTTTCCTCCATCGAAGCATCATTTCCTGTCCTGCCACAGGCGCGCCTTCATACCAGCACACTGCGCAGTCGTGCGCATTTTCTGTTAACACCCCAGGGGATGGACAAAGGCTTTTTCTTATGGGCCCAGTGTCAGTCACAGCCCCTGAACAGTGAACAGCTGCTCACTTGAGTTGAACTTCTTTAAACAATTTGCCCCAACTGCATATTGCTGCCCCTGTCTTGTCGGTGATTGAGAGGAGAGATGGGAAACCTGGCCAGCCCAGCTGCGTGGCGTAAGGCAGGACACAGGAGTCGTTTTTCAGTTTACTGTACTCATCGCTGTCTCTGTGTAGTGTAAGGATTCTAGATACTTCTTAATCATTTCTCTCAATAAATCCAAAATGCGCTTTAGGTGGAACTTCATACCAGCTTAGAGAAGAAGCTGCCACTGTGGTTCCTACGCAAAGTAGATCAGAAATCCATCATCGTGTATCCCAACAGACCCAGATGTACAGGGTTATTAGTAAGTACATGTGAAAAATACCAGCGTGGAGAATGTGCTGCTGCTTGACATTCACTCGTTGTGTTATCCTTAAGGGTACCCTTCTATAGACTTTGAGTCACTGTGCCTGTGGAAAAGAAGGAATTGTGACTTAAAAAAAACAACAAAGTGCATGATTACCCAACAGTGTGAAAAGTGATGGGCAGTGGGAGGGAGACCTGTGCTCCTTCTTCCTAGTGGCTCATTCACAGCATCAGTGTTAAACATGTACCACATCCCTGTGAGAGCACATGGGTGGGTGGGTGGACTGACTGTACCTTGTAAGTATCTTTTTTTAAAGTGCAGGTGTACCTTTCTTGTTTTTCCCAGTCACCTATCATTTATATGCATGTGCAAATATGTGTGTGTCTATGTGAAAATATAGAGCACATATGTACATTCAGGTACATATATGCACACACATGCGCATGGAGAGTGTGCATTATAGAAAATACACTAGATATCAAAGACTAAACAAGGCCACTGCATTGTAATGATAAAGGGATTGTATTGAGAGTCAGAAGTACTGGATGCTAATCCTGATCATGCCTGGGCTTCCTCCTAGTTCTATGAACATTCTGAGTTCTTTGCATGTTAATTTTCCATGCTGTGGTCATAAAATGATAAAGTTGATTTGGGTATTGGCCTAGGCCTTATTCTAACTACACTAGCTCCCTGTATAATGTTGTTCATACCCGTGTTTGCAACTACTCACTCCTGAAACACAGAAGGCTTGGCATTCTTCCGGGAGCTCTCTTTGAGTTCCAGGCTCTTCTGTCCAACTGTCTACCTGACATCTTCACTGGTATGGCTCAAAGGTACCTCAAATTCAGCATATTCAGAATAAACTCTTCAAAAGGAACTCACAGTTTTCACTCCTCCCAGGTTTCAGTCTCCCTGCAGGGAAAGAATGACAGAGCCTCCTCTCTCCAAAGTTTCTTGCTTCAGTTAACATCACCACCATTCATTTGCCTGTGCAAGAGGTCATCCTTGACCTCCTTTTCCTCTCCTCACCCCTCACACCCAGTCACTCCCTTGTTTGGTTGATCAGTCTTCCTGGTTGGCCTGTGCAAGTTGCCATCTTCTCTTCCATGGACTCCTAGGATTGACTCATTGATTCCTGGTCATTTCACGTCCGCCCTTAATGCTTTCCAGTCTACCAATGGTTTAAAAAACACTAAATTTTGAAAACACACATTAAAATGGCATTTCTGAAATTTCCTCATGGGAAATTTCAGTTGTGCAGAGCAGTTTTAGAGAAAGAACTAATCCTGTGTGGAATACCACTGACGATGGACATTTTTCATGAGAAAATATAAAATGATTCAGTTTTACCTTTTCATAAATAATCCACCACTCCAATTTTCTCCTTCTTCTAGATTATCTGTAAATATCATACTTCCCTTTATTATAATTATGTATGAGTTTGTGTTACAGCTCTTTATACGTCTATTTCTCTCAAAAGACTGTGAGCGCCTTGAGGGTCATAGTCGTGTCTTAGAATATCTGTGGTGTGATCGTACCTGGCTCAGTAGCTGAATCATGGCGCATGTGCAAGAAATAGTTTCTGAATTGAGTTCAACCTGAGTAATAATGAATCTTTTATCCTGCAGGCTATATTTCATTTTATTTTTTATACCCAAGAAGAAAGGCAGGAAATTCCAAATGTTGACACATCTCTGGAAACAGAAATATTGAAGCAGAAATATCGGTATGTATTTTTCCTTATCTGTATTTGAGAAAACTTTTAAATAATGATGTAAGGTTATGTTGTATAGTTGTGTTTATTTCACATATTAAGTCGTACTTTTAATTGACTGATGTCATAGCATATTGAGAATCATTTGAAAATCATTTTTAGACCCAACAACTTATGTGCTGCAATTCACCAGTTTGCCAATTAGTGTTTTAAACCACATTCCCATGATCCATCCGGATTCATACATCAAAGCTTTGAAAGCTTTTGGAGAATTCCAAGAGAAGCTGTATAGAGTGTGCAGTGGTTGAGCATGAGGGCTTTAGAATCAACTGATCTGAGTTTAAGGCCCTCTTCAACTACTTCCTAATGCACTGACCTGGGCAAAGCAGTTTCATCTTTCTGTGCAACTGTGTTTTAATCTTTAAAATGGGAGCAAAAATAAACTAGGAAAAACACTTAAACTTAAAAAATATGTATTGCTGGGGCCCCTGGGTGGCTCAGTCAGTTGAGCATCCGACTTTGGCTCAGGTCATGATCTCTGGTTCATGAGTTCAAGCCCCATGTCCAGCTCTGTGAGGACAGCTCAGAGCCTGGAGCCTGCTTTGCATTCTGTGTCTCCCTCTCTCTCTGCCTCTTCCCTGCTCGTGTGCGCTCTCTCAAAAAATAAACATTAAAATATTTTTTAAAAATATGTATTGCTTACAAAGATTATAAGTACCAGGATGCTGTGACCTGAGCACAGCTCATCTGATCTAGGACACTTCTAGTAACCTGGGCCTTCCTGCACTCAGAGACTGAGAAGATAACTGAAAACAAGTTCATGAGCCCTGTATATCCTTTTAGGCTGAAGGATCTCACTTCTCTTGTGGAGAAACAGCATGAGCTTATTAAACTCATCATTCAGAAGATGGAAATCATCTCTGAGACAGAGGATGAAGACAACCATCATTCTTTTCAAGACAGGTTTAAAAAAGAGCAGTTAGAACAAAGGAATAGCAAATGGAATTCTGTGTTGAAAGCAGTAAAGGCAAAAACACACTGCCCTTAGCCTGCAACGGGGCTTCCTATCGTGGGGGCGGTGGTTTGCAGGACCCTATTGGGTCTCATTTCCAGTTTGGAAAGTGAGGAAAAAGTAGAAATAGGATTATGATTTCATGATTTGCAAAATGGTGGTTCCTGCATTCTTTGTAAAGAAACTACATCTTTCTCTCTTTTCATATTTTATGCCAGTTACTATGTATAGAGAATGTCTTTGCTAGCAAGTTCAAGTTGCACTTCACTCCTCATTATTTGAATGGGTAGAAAACTAATTTGGTAGAACACAAATTTTAATAAGAAGTAAATGCAACTGTTAAATGTAACACAAATGTTAATACTGGATTCCTGCTTGATAATTGTATAATATTCATATTACCTGATTACCTATTATATGATGTACAAGTACATCATATAATAAAATATTAGGTTATACCATTCAGGTACGTGTTTTTGGTGTTGGAAGAACCTGTGTGTGGAACCCTGTGTCCTCTGTTCCAACTATAAGAAATTGCCACACCCTTCTTGTTGCTCCTAACAAACCTGATGTCACTCTGAGTTGGGATTCAAATAGACCTTATGATATGCATGGGTTTTACTATGGATATAGATAGTATATGTTATTTCTGTATTTTTGGTTTGCTAATAATCAATCATAATAAATGTAAAGCCTATATAGTCACCTCACTGATAATTGTGTGAGCTTTTTATTGCAATTAGTTTGAGATTTATAAAAATGCTTCCATCACATATGGAAATAGAGAAACACACTACAAAAAAAAACTATAGTCCAATATATCTGATGAACATAGATGCAAAAATCCTCAGCAAAATGTTAGCAACCCGAATCCAACAATACATTTTTTAAAAAATCATATACTACTATCAAGTGGGATTTATTGCCAGGATGCAAGAGTTGTTCAATATTTGCAGAACAGCCAACATGACACATCACATCAATAAGAGAAAGGATAAAAATCATATATCATAGGTGCCAAAAAAGCATTAGACAAAGTACAACATCCATTCATAATAAAAAAAAAAATCCTCTGCAGAGTAGGTCTACAGGGAACCTATCTCAATGTTGTAAAGGCCTTATATGGAAAACCCACAGTCAACATCATCCTCAATGGTGGAAAACTGAGTGCTTTTCCCCTAAGGTCAGGAATAAGGCAAAGATGTCCACCCTCACCACTTTTCTCAACATAGTACTGGAAGTCTTAGCCGCAGCAATTAGACTATATACAGAAATGGAAGGCATCCAAATTGGTAAAGAAAAAATATAACTCTCATTCTGTGCAGGTTATATGACACTATATATACAAAACTCTAAAGACTCCACCAAAAAATTACTAGAACTGATAAATCAGTAAAGTCACAGCATGCAAAATCAATATACAGAAATCTGTTGCATTCCTATACACTGAGTTCAGCAGAAAGTGAAATTAAGAAAACAATCCCATTTATAATTCCACCAAAACAATAAAATATCTAGGAATGAACTTAACCAAAGAGGCAAAAGACTTGTACTCTGAGAACTGTAAAACACTGATAAAAGAAATTCAAGACAATGCAAAAGAACAGACCTTCCATGTTCGTGGGGTGGAAGAATATCATTAAAGTGTCCATACTACCCAAAGCAGTCTACAGGTTTAATGCAGTCCCCGTCAAAATACCAATAGCATTTTTCACAGACTAGAACATACAATCCCAAAATTTACATGGAGCCACAAAAGACCTTGAACAGCCAAAGCAGTCTTGAAAAAAACTAGAGAGATCACAACTCCAGATTTCAAGTTACATTACAAAGCAGTAGTATAAAGAGTATGGTACTGGCACAAAAATAGACAAATGGATCAGTGAAATAGGACAGAAAACCCAGAAATAAATAAAGTACACAAGTTAAATAGTCAATCTTCAATAAAGGAAAAATGAATATACAATGGAAAAAAGTCTCTTCAACAAATGATGTTGGGAAAACTGGACAGTCACATGCGAAAGAATGAAACTGGACCACTTTTTCACCATACACAAAAATAAACTCAAACTCACTAAATGTGAGACCTGAAACCATACAAATCCTAGAGGAGAGCACAGGCAGTAATCACTCTGGCATTGACCATAGCAACATTTTTCTAGGCACATCTGAAGCAAGCAAAGTAAAGCAAAAATAAACTTTTGAGACTTCATCAAAATAAAACGTTTCTGTACAATGAAGGACACAATCAAGAAAACAGGCAACCCACTGAAGGGGAGAAGATACTTATAAATGACATATCCAATAAAGGGTTCTAAAATCTATAAAGAGCTGATACAACTCACCACCCAAAAAGCAAGTAATCCAGTTTAAAAATGGGTAGAAGACATGGACAGACATTTCTCTAAAGAAGAGTTACGGATGGACAACAGACACTTAGATACTCAACATCACAAATCATCAGGGAAATGCAAATCAAAACCACAATGAGACATCGCCTTATACCTGTCAGAATGAGTCACATCAAAAACACAAGAAACAAGTGTTGGCAAAGATGTGGAGAATATGGAACACTTATGCACTATTAGTAGGAATGTAAATTGGCACAACCACTGTGTAAAACAGTATGGAAGTTCCTCCAGAAATTAAAAATAGAAATACCATATGACCCAATAATTTCACTCCTGGGTATTTACCCAAAGAATACAAAAACACTATTTTTGAAAAGATACATGCACCCTTTTGTTTAGTGCAGCTTTATTTACGATAGTCAAACTATGGAAGCAGCCCAAGTGTTCATCAATAGATGAATGGATAAAGAAGATGTGAGACATCCAAATTGGCAAAGACTTTATATTGAATATACGTTCAATATATACACAATATTTATATTCAATAATACACTGCATATAGCATGTGTATACAGTATATACACAATAGTATAGTGTATTGTTGAATATAATTCAGCCATAAAAAGAATAAAATCTCAGCATTTGCAACAACATGGATAGAGCTAGAGAATATTATGCTAAGCAAAATCAGAGAAAGACACCATATGATCTCACTCATTTGTAGAATTTAAGAAATGAGCAAAGGAGAAAGACAAACCAAGAAGCGGACTCAACTATAGAGAACAAACTGTTACCAGAGCAGAGATGTGTTGGGGGATGGGTAAAATAGGGGATGAGGATTAAAGAGCACATTTATCATGATGCAAAAAAAAAGCATCCATCACATATGCCCTTTTTGCTTTTGATATCCACCACAAAGTATGAATCATCACATACCTCATCATTGATCTTTTCAAGGTCCTTCTTTTTGTTTTATTCTTTTTTCCCCATTCACCCTGATTCTCACATTTATTCTCTCTCTTGCCCCAGGAGATGCCCACTCTAATGAATGCCTTTGGCCATGTATGTACCCTTGTGTTATGTTGAACAGTGTATGTGTTTGTATTTACATAGGTGTTATTACGCTAGGATTCTTCTCTTCTCTCCACTTGATGTGATGGCTACAAGGTACAGCTGTAGTACCCTCTGTGCATCTAGTACAAGGGTGCCGACAGATGTTACTCTCATTGCACATACCTCCGTTGCATGGGCTCATCTCTTCTCCACAGATGGACATCCTGGTGGCCTCCACCTCCTGCTGTCACACACATTCGCAACCATACATTCACGCGAACACGCAGAGTGCTGAGTCACAAATAAGAGGAAACCAGACATTTTTGCATACGAGGTCCAGCAGAACACGTGCCTAGAGACAATGTATGTTCCTTAATCTTTGATTCAGACACGGTCTTTGTCCTTTATTTTCCTTAAAACAGAAAGGCTGGAAGCACACAAGAACAATAACCAGGATGTCCTAATCATGAAAACGAATGGTCTCCTCAAACATTGAATAGCATTGCATATTACAGACCTTTAACATTTACTGGACACCAAGAATGTGTGCAATACTCTACTACATCTATTCTGGGGAAATATTGAAATAAGTAGGTAATCTAGCCCGCTCTCAGGGAGTTTACAATTGAATAAATCATTTAGCTTTCTGAAATTCTCTCCTTTTACGCCCAAACACTGAATTCTGCTGCTTTTTCCACTATTTTGCTTACTGCTCCTCCTCTGCTTCCCACTGACTTCTCTGTACTACCTGCTAGCTAGATGTTTACACCCCTGAGGTCTGTCTTTGGCCCTCTTCTCTTACAGACTCACCTCTTGGCAATCTTGCTATATCACACCTTCACTTATGTTTGTAATGGACTGACTGATATAATCTCTCCTGCTCCTTCTCCCAAAGTCCAGTTCTGCATTTCCATAGTTCTTCAAATTAAATACACTAAATACAAATGGAGGAGGGTAAACCAGTCACTTCCTCCTGGCATCCTATTTCCTGTCCATGGTACCAGCATTCTCTCAGGGTCCTAGACTTGGGACTGACATACTGCATTGCTTAATCTTTCTAAAATCTAGCTCTAGGCCTTCACACTCATGCTGTAAAGCTTTCTTTAAAAGACTTTTCTTTCATAAGCAAACTGATCTTCCTAACCTGGCTTTTCAATCTAGCTTGGCCTTATCTTCCAGTATTCTGCACTTCCTTCAAACCAGAAGAGCACTATTTCATCCAACCACATCATGGCTTCCCACCTCCTTGCCTCGTAAAATGCTGTCTTCTGCCGAGAATGTCCTCCCTTCAACTCTTTTCAAGTTCATTTTAAATGGCACCTGCACCTTGAGGTCTTCCCTAACATCCCAACTGATGATGCTCCTGCCTCCTCTGACCTGGTGACACTGCATTTCTCCTCTGGCACTTCTGCCTGCCGTGTTGACCATGACTCTCTTTTCTACTGGGGTCCATGGTTCACTAACGTCATTAGTCTCAAGAGATCCAAAAATCACTTTTTTTTCCCATGCTTTGTAGCTCCTGGTACAGGCCCTTGCACATGACAGAGGCCAATGAATACACACACATAAATAATAAAAATCAGTGAAAACAATAAATATCACAGGCCTGAATCATATTGCAAGAAAACTAGTTCAATCTGCCTCAGAAAAGAAGTTTAGTGTTCCTATTCTGTTGACTCTTTGCCCTACAAAAGTTGAATAATTTGCCCCTAACTGGTGGAAGAGACATTAAAATACCACTTTTCTGCCTTTTCTACTGCTTCAATCTTTTTGTTGTTGTTGTTGATTATGGTTTTTTACTATGGTTAGCCTGGGTGAAGTCTGTGCTTTGGAATAAGACAACTGGAGCCTTAATACTGACCCTAACTCCTATTGGCTGAGTGACTCTGGATATGTTTCCACATCTGTAAAGTGGTGATAAGAGCATATATCCCTATGGTGTGGGTAGGATTGGAAACTATGCATGCAAAGTACCTACCACAGTAAATGCTATTGCAATGTGTTTAAGAGAACTGATTTACCTGAACTAAAAGGGATCACGAAACACAGGAGTTTCATATCGTATGGATTATGCATGGAATTTCCTCAGAAATGAATGAATTGTCAGCCTGATACAAGCTGGCACTCCCGGGTACTTCTGGATCTCATTAGCCAAACAAATCCTGGAGTGTGTACCACAATAAAAATCTCACATTTAGAGAAGAATAATTAAAATATGTACTAGCACTTATCTGGTCTTTGCCCCAGATTCAAATGACCAAACATCAACAGAGCACCAGCTCTTTGCTAGCCAGAATAACCCATCAGCATTGTGTATTTTGAAATCATTTTTGACATGTTGATAGGAGCAGATTAAAAAAACCCCATTTAAAAAATTTTAATGTTTATTTTTGAGAGAGAGGGAGAGCGTGGGGGGGTTGCACAGAGTGAGAGAAGGAGACAGAGGATCTGAAGCAGGTTCAGAGCTGACAGCAGTGAGCACCCTGTGGGGCTTAAACTGAAGAACCACAAGATCATGACCTGAGCTGAAGTTGGACACTCAACCGACTGAGCCATCCAGACACCCCTGGATATTAGCAGATTAAACAACAGTAATAAGAAAAAGGCTTATGAAGTATTTACTGTGTACAGGAAAACCCTAGTTTGCAAGCATAATTTGTCCTGGAAAGATGTTTGTAATCCAAAGCACTTGTACACCAAAACAAATTTCCTCATAAGAAATAGTGGAAGCTCAGATTATTCATTCCACAACCCCAAAATATTCATATAAAAATGATTACAATACTGTAATACAAAATAATAAAGCAAATACAAAATATAAAGAAAAATAAACAAATTAACCTGCACTTACCCTTGAAAACCTTCTTGGCTGGTGTGAGGGAGACAAGAGAGGGGAGGGTTATTGTTTAGGAAGACTTTCACTATCACTAATGGAATCACTGCTATCTATTGACTCAATGGAATCCTTTTCTTTTCACGCAACTTTAACAAGGAACCTATCCAACGGCACTTGCTTTTGCCTCCTTTTGAGGATTTTGCAGAAATGTGACCTTGCACTGTTATTAAACAGATTCATCGCTCACACCGCTACAGCCTTATTCGGGCGTTGCTCTTCTACAAAATTTTGCAATGCTTCTCACATTTTACACATCTCCCTAATCTCATTTAAAGTGAGGGGTTCCAATGTTTATAGCAGCACTCTCAACAATAGCCAAATTATGGAAAGAGCCTAAATGTGCATCAACTGATGAATGGATAAAGAAATTGTGGTTTATATACACAATGGAGTACTACGTGGCAATGAGAAAGAATGAAATATGGCCCTTTGTAGCAACGTGGATGGAACTGGAGAGTGTGATGCTAAGTGAAATAAGCCATACAGAGAAAGACAGATACCATATGGTTTCACTCTTATGTGGATCCTGAGAAACTTAACAGAAACCCATGGGGGAGGGGAAGGAAAAAAAAAAAAGAGGTTAGAGTGGGAGAGAGAGCCAAAGCATAAGAGACTCTTAAAAACTGAGAACTGAGGGTTGATGGGGGGTGGGAGGGAGGGGAGGGTGGGTGATGGGTATTGAGGAGGGCACCTTTTGGGATGAGCACTGGGTGTTGTATGGAAACCAATTTGACAATAAATTTCATATATTGAAAAAAAAATCAAGTGAGGGGTTCCTCTGCCTTTTTCTCCTCTGCAGGAGAGGTACTGACATAGACTTCTCATAAAATCTTGCAATTTCGGCCACTCACATACCTCGTTTGTATATCTCTATGATTTCCTTCTTAAGTTCCACCATAATCATCTCCTCCTCCTTACTGCCTTTCTTTTCAACCTTTTTCTGCATGGGGACCATTGTATACGCTCACACAGATGCTGACTACAGTACAGTACTGATAAACTCTTGTCATCTACTGTATTTAAGGTAACTGGCAATAAGGCAGCAGAGGAAAGGGCCTATACCTGCAGGCAGCCTGACCTAGAATGAAGCAAAGCATTCCTAAGCTTACTCTTGGTATGGAAAAGCAAAGGACTGTGCATAGGTGCTTTGAAGTGACACAAAAAAAAAACTCTAGTGCCAGTTTTGGGCACCTTCCAACATTCTGAAAAATCACTGATTTCTGTCAAACACTGTGGCCTGAGACTGAGCATCCGAGCATGGGAGACAATCACCCACAATCCTGTAGCGAGCAAGAGAAAGGGAGAATCATTGGCTCAGTTGTGATCATGTGACATTTGGCATCATGTACAACTTATATTGCAAGACATTGCTTATTTATCAAGTTGAAATTTCTTAGAAATGCTTGTTCATCTCGCAGAACAGTCCCAGAAGAAGTTACTGGCAATCCAAGAGTTTACTGTATCAGGTACTGCTCCAGTGCTATGTATGAACTCATTTGATTCTCAAAACAGCCAAAAGCGGGTAGGTGCTATTATTCATCATCCTTGTTTTACAAAGGAAATCATGACACTTGTAGGTAGAGTAGCTTGTCCAAAGTTACAGTGCTGAGACGTGACCTCAGAGGGTTACTTCTGGATGCTGCGCTCTCATCATGAAGCTATCTATCCTGTCTCTTAAATAAAAATCAGGAAGATCATTTTGTTTCTTGGGGACTCTGCATGAAAGGTTACCGAGTGGATATTCTCAATGTAATATTCACAGGTACGTGCATTTGAAGGTTAGGAGGCGTGGGACACTGCAGACATAATGACATTAGATACGCAGGCTCTGAAGTCTGGCTGCCCGAGTCTCTCTCCACATCAAATGACGTTCTGTGTGACCTTGAACAACATACTTAAACTCTTGGTCAAGTGCGGATAGTAAGGGTATGTGCCTCACAGAGTTGTGCTGAGGATTAAGTGAATTCGTGCCGGTAAAATGCTTGGAATAGTGAATTTGGCACTAATCTGAGTATTAGCACTCAAAAATTACTAGCCATTATAGAAGAATAAATCATTTGCAAAGTTCTGGAAGAACAACTATTTATTTAAAGCATTTTTTCCTTTTTATTCAAATTGAAAAATGTGAACTGTAGAAGGACCATCTTAAAAATTTAGCTATCATATCCTAGTTCAGATTTTCCTCCTGGTTTGATTCCCAAATTTCTCAAATCTAATTTCATTCATGTGCTTGATATGACCTATCTTCCCACCAGATCATGGTGACATTTTGTAAGTTATAAAAACTCAAATGGGCAAATTGCTTTTTTTTTTTAAAACTATGAATAAGATAGAGGAGCATTGTGTGCCTGGTAACCCTTTCATGAATCTAATATCTGTTTCAAGTAACAGTGATTATACGAAGATGGCAAACATAAAACATATCATTTGAAGATTAGGTAATGAAGGTTAATGCATATAGGAATTGCCTGGGTTCTCTTTCCATCTGCCAGGTATGTTTAAGCCACAGAATTATTTTAAAGGCTGGTTTTTTAAGGGCAATGAGATTTAAAAATGCAGCCTGGAAATTAGCATCCTTCTAAGACAAATAATCATTGGCCAGGGTAGAAAGTGATTTTTACTTATTTATTTTTTAAGTTTATTTACTTATTTTGAGAGAGAGGGGAAAAGCACAAGTGGGGGAGGGGCAGAGGGAGAGAGAGGGAGATAGAGAATCCCAAGCAGGCTTCGCACTGTCAGCACAGAGCCAGATGCGGGGCTCTATCTCACTAACCGCGAGATCATGACCTGAGCGGAAATCAAGAGTTGTACGCTTAACCGACTGAGCCACCAGGTGCCCTTGAAGTTATTTTTAAAAAACATCTCAGGGTACCTGGGTGGCTCAGTCAGTTGAGCATCTGACTTTGGCTCAGGTCATGATCTCATGGTTCGTGAGTTCAAGTCCTGCATCAGCTCTGTGCTCACAGCTTGGAGCCTGAAGCTTGCTTCAGATTCTGTGTCTCCCTCTCTCTCTCTCTCTGCCCCTCCCTTGCTCACATTCTGTCTCTCAAAAATAATAAATGAACATTAAAAATTTTTTTAAAAATATGAAGTACATCTAAGAAATGCTTAAACATCACTTAGTGCATGCAGCATATGCAGGCCTAGGGTCTGAGGGAGGGGCCAGTGACCCAGTAACCCAGGGATCTCACATATCAAGACTGTCACTGAAACCTGCAGAGCAGCACCTGCTTGGCTGCAAGATCTCCAGTGTAATCAGAGGGAAATTGCAGGAATCCGGGGCTAGAAAACTCCTGATGACATTATGGAAATGGGGTCTAAAAATCAGAGGACCCGTCTCTGATTCTGGGGACTGTCTCAGTTCCTGTCATTGCGTGGCTTCAGGATGGGTTAAATTTCATTGTTACATCTGAGCCTTCTAGTTGAGAGTCCCTGACACCAACATCTTTGTCATTAACTTGCTCTCAAAGAAGAGCAGTTTCAGTGGGAGACAAGACAGGAAGCTGCAGGCCACCCCTGGCCATTTCCAACTCTAGACTCGCCCGCAAAAAGGCATTCAAGCATTTCCACAGGTTCTCAGGAGATGAAAGGAGATTTAAGACAACTGAACTGCAACTCCACTAATGGCAACAATAAAACTAGTACCCCCTAGAGGTGTGAATGATACTGAGCCTGAACGGAAGACCTCATTGCCAGAGACCTGTTTTGTGCCACAGGTTTCTTCTTTGCTTTGTTTTGTTTTTTAAATCACAGGAAAATCTCCACTGGCAATTACATACAATTTTGCCCATTCTCCTACTGAAATGTATTGATCACTTGCAAGGGCAAAGGTAGATGGTGGTACTAATTTACCAAAGGCTTCAATTGGAATTGCAACATTACATTATTTAGGCTGCCAGTAAATGATACTTCTGTGTAAATCACAAGTATTTAGTGGCTTAAAGGAGATGTTCCCTCTCTAGAACCAAATCCGAAAAAAAATGAGTAAACTGAGGAATAAAAGTCTCAGAAGACAAAGTTATCAGTAGGAACCTCAACTGTTCAATTGTTTTTTAAAAAACTGATGGAGAAGAAAAGCAGAAAAAGAGGGAGGAGCAAGGTTATTATGGTTCATGGACAGAAGGGGTCTCAGTGGTACCAGCAAAACCTGAAGAGGACACTTTCTCTTGGACCTTCTTAAACCAGCTTTCAAGAATCTAATTTTGAAGCAATCCTGGAGCTCAGGAACCTGTTAGAATAACAACCAACTCTTCTTCCACAGCCCCACAGCAACAGTTGCTCTCCAAATGCAAATTTCTCATCAACACCTGCTGCAGGCCTGGTTTCAGAGCAAAGCAGGACCCTCATTGTAAGCCCCCGCCTAAGTGTGTCCACAAGAAGAGGGAAATGTGTGTGTGTGAGGCAGGGTGGGGAATCAAGTGGCTCAACAAAGGTAATTGTTTTCCTGTCTACAAACAGACTCAGTAAAAGTGAAAACACTACCGGTCAGTTGCAAACCATACGCTGCACAGACACACGACACTGATTCTAAAGAAGCCAAAGCTGAGAAAATCGCAGTGGGAAAAACCAGGAGCTGGGGATGAAGAGCAGACATCTCTACTTTCAGGACACCTTACGTTAGACATAAAATCTTTCACAACCAGGTAAACCCGCAAGTCCCAAGTTTACTGTGACTCTGGGAGGTGTCCCCAGCCCTGGAGATACAGGATGGGTCCTGTGAAGAAATGAAACAAGCAAGCCACACTGCTGTCTTGAAAAAGGGACTCCAAGTCTGTTCCTCTCCACCATGGTGACCCAGACAGGTTTTGCCTTTCAAGTCCAGGGTGTACTACAGGAACCAGAAAAGTACTGGAGAGCTGCGGTATTGAACTGCCTGTAAAATTGTATGCAATTACCACCATCCAATGTCGCTTTGAAAACTTTGCCAATTATAAATTTGCTTTAAAAAAATGTGTTCATCCAAATTTATTTATTTTTAGTATGAAATTTATTGTCAAATTGATTTTCCATACAACACCCAGTGCTCATCCCAACAGGTGCCCTCCTCAATAGCACGGGAAATGTTAAACCCAATTGTCCCCCCTTGCGGTTCCGTGGCAGACAGAGCACTGCCATCTAGTGGTCAGCCTCCGCCATTCCGCCTCAGCTCCTAAGAGCATAGAGTGGCCTTTTTCTCATCCAATCACTGGGAACAAGCCCTGACCAGTCCAAGTACTGGTAACAAGCTCTTGCCACCCTGTAAGAGCTATGCTGCCACTTAATGCCTTGAAATGGATTCGACCCAAGTTTGTCATGGTGACACTGCCAGCAAATGACCAGCCAGAAGATCAGGGATTTTCAAAGTTTCTATACATTGGTGAGTGACAGTCCACAGAATTTATCAAACCCCTGAAATGCGGAATATATTAATTTCACAACATGAAAGTACTGCTTATGTGGCAGGCCAAATTTTTCACAATGTTAAGTTTTTAAAATAGAGGTGTGTGTGTGTGTGTTTTAGCTATGAAGAAAAGCGAGTGAGAGAGAAATTAAATGTTTTTTGAGGTATGTTTGAAACTGCCATTTTAAGTCCTAGAATTTATAAGAATCATCATACTTATGTAGGGAATACTTAAACAAATAAAATCTTACAAAAAATAATACTGTGCTGGCTTTACTGATGTTCTTTTCATGTGGAAATTCAGCAAACTGCTGCTTTAATTTTCCCTAAGATTGGTACACAGTTTACCATAACCCATGAGTGGCTTAAAGTAGCCATTCTGTTCTATTTTTAGTTTTTAAGGTTGTTTACTTTGAGAAGCAGCTACTAGAGCAGAAACCTGGGGTAGGCCTTTCAGGGTGGGCAGAACTTTGCTGCTTGGGTAAAATGTTTCCTAAGATTCAGGGCCTCACCTGCTTGGAAAGGATGACAGAGAAAAAGTCAGGATGGGTGTTTTGATTAAACCATTTCAAATGGTAATTGCCATGGATGTTTCCATTTATGGTTAATATTTGCTTTTAAATATTTTAAGAAACCATTATCATAGGAAAACACATACACACACACACACAGTCTCAGAAAATAATTAGCTGTGGTTTTTAACTTCCCAAGGATACACTCATATATCTTCATATTCTGAAAAATGACATCCTAAGAACTATTTATAAGTGAATATATTGAGAGTTACCACTAAAGATAACTTTTGAAACGTAAACTCTGATTTGAACAGTACATTTCAAATGACACAAATCACATGAGTAAATAGAAAATTAGGGCTATGTATCTGGGCTGTAATGTTAATATACATTGTATTATGTGTGTGACTTAAAATTCTGTATTTAGGTAAGAAGTATCAGATGCTTTTGAATTAAACAAAGAATGTATCACTGATAAAAAAAAATAGCCAGTCATTAAGTGGCTATCATAACCTTCAAAGAAGATTTAAGGCAACACAAACAACCTTTCCATGTAAATATTCTAGAGTCAGCTCTAGACGGCTTCAACTCTGCACCACTAATGACACTTGTGACCCACAGAATTCCCAGATGGATTTAGCCTGTCTGCACTGAACTTTTAAAACAAGTTAGAAAAAGGCAAGCTCTCTGTTCTTCTGGTGCCATGTGTATATATTCTGGCTATTTCAGGATACAAGGTAATGGGAAAAAAGCACCTTTTGTTTCATTTTTCAACGTAATGAGGAACACCATTTGACATGTGCACCAATTCCACTAGATAAGACAAGAGCAATAAAATGCAGCGCTGAAACATGCAGAAAATAATGTTAACTAAGGTTCTACTAGGCACTGGATAGTTGTTTTATGATATTTTAAAACTCAGTTTTAACTGACTATGCCTGAGTCCAAACTCTGGAGCAGAAACAACTATGAATTCTCACTGATCAACAAAAGTTCCAAGAGATCGGGAACACCACAGCGTGGATGTATATGGCGCAAGACACAGATGTTTATGGGGGAAGAAACTAACCTGTTTGTAAATTTCCACCGTATCCATTTGAAAGACTGCCAGAGCTGTGTACCTGTAGATTATACCTTCAGTACTGATCAATGACAGCTCTGACAACGATAAAAAAAGTCCAGCTGTTTGCATTTCGCAGTTATGGTGGTAAACGGGATGGCAAATGTATTAAATCATTTTTCTTAGCAAGGAGTCAATTCTATTCAAATCAAGTAAAGATACCGTTTCATACCTGATGTTTGAAACTTAAGAAATACAGGTTAGACAATTTCTTTTAAAAATTGTTAAGTAACCACAAACATACTTTCAACAGAATACCTACGATTAAAAATAGCAGAAAGTTAACCAAATGAGCAATATAAGAGAAGCTTTCTTTTAAAAAAAGGAAAACGCCAGGACATGCCAAAATCCAAACACATAAACAAGACTACCCAAATAAAACAAAACCTGTCGACTCTGACAACAAATCAATTGAGTGAAGAAATTTAATTACTAGAGGATAATATAAGCTAGCAGTGTAGAAAGATAAACAAAGATAAGTCTAAAAATGTAAACAATGGTAGTGATCCAATGAACGTAAAGAACGGAAGGGAGAAATTATGAAATTAAGTAAAAATAGTGCTTTCCACTGATAAAGGTTTTGATCTATTAAGGAGTCATGAGTTATTAGCCTTTTTGTTTCAAATAAGTTACCAAAATATGTCAAGCCATAACTGGTAGAAATGAATCACTGATAGAAATATTATGGGAGAACCTTATCACACCTCCATTAGACTAATCCCAAGCTCTGCATTTATGAACTGTGTGACCCACAAAGGTTATTAAAACACGGTTGTCAAGGAACCAGGAGGGAAGAGTCTGCCAGGCCAAGGCAGCCAGCAGAGATCAGCAGCCGCTGGAGTAGCACAGGTGCCAGAACCAGGTTGGCAGACGAGAACAGGGCCTCGGCAGAAAGATGGGTCTTCGGAGGGAGAAGGGTTTATGAACCTTTTTACATATCTGACTATATTTTGTGGTCTTACCTTACTTACCTTACTACACTTGACTCAGGTTAACCTCTTTTTATCTCAGTCCATTTTCCCCTCCAATTTCTGACATTAATATCCCATTTTGAAAAATGAGTTCGTTTTTAAAATTTCATAACCTACAGAACTTGAGTTTGTAGGTAGAGAAAGAAAATAACAAATCTGAACGAGTACTGTGTCTTTCTCCCCGCCCCCATCCCCTCCTCCCACCTGGGTTTTCATGGCAAAATGAACCTCCTTTAGTCCCTATGCCAATTAGGGGCTGTTTAACTATCCTTGTGTCCCTCTCCAGTTAACCCACCATCTAAATGTTAGCCGAATGCAACCTGCCCTACTTAAGCTACTTCAATTTAGTCTTGCTTGCTGCTTCCTCCAAAACGTGTTTTCCGTATGGGTTGATCCCACATTTCCTCATCCCTTCTAAGCAGCATACTGGTTTAAACAATTGGTCCCGATGGTGAGTAGTATATGCTTCAGTGGTGGTATATGCTCTTTCATGGGGATACCAAATATTTTTCTTGACTCTAATGTGTTCTGGAGCCTTGCTATTCAAGGTGTGGCCTGTGGACCAGCCGCACGAGCATCTCCTGGGAGCTTGCTAGAAACGCAGAATCTCTTACCCCACCTTAAACCCACCGAATCAGAATCTGCATCTTAACAAGATTGCCCGGTGACTCGCGTGCACATGACAGTCTGAGAAGCACTGGTCTAGTGACTATTTTCTGCTAATAACGTTGGATACGTCATTCAATACCGTGTCCAGCCAACCCCACTCCACTTTCACAATGTACATTGGCTTAATAAAGTCTCTGATAAAACTGTATTGAATAAGCCAATTTTCTTTTTGCTTCAGTCTTGTTGAAACCTATTCTTCCATGGATCCCCCTGTCACACGATAACTATTAACATCCTTCAGAATTCACATCTATGGAGCATTTTGGGAAATGCTGGACTAATGAACATAATATGATGAATGAGAGCAAATCACCAATTAGGCACACTTTGGATTTCAGTTTCCTCACCCATTTGATGTGGACAACACTGTGACCTTTAATTAATTAATCAAACGGTGGCTTTGGAGGAAAAAGTGAAATAGATGTGAAAGCCCTGTGGAAAATATGAGTGTTGAGAGAAATTTCATTCATTCATTTATTCACTTAACAAGTATTTATGCGTGTCTACTCCTTCCTAGGTCCGTGCTGGGGACATGGGGGCTGCAGCAATGAGAAAAGCGGACACGGTTCCTACTTTCATGGAGCCAAAGATCAGTTCATGTGAATTAAGGCTTAAGATCTATAGACCACAAAGGTATGCACGAATTCCCCTGAGGTAATCAATTGCTAAATGAATCCCATCAGTGGTATTTCAACTCAGAATTTATTTAATTAGCAGAATGCTTTCTCAAAACCACAAGGGAGTAAAGAGTGCCTACTAAGAATCATAATGATGTTAACATTTATACAGAATTTATGGCATATGGGCAACCCAGCCCCTGATGTGTACTGTTTGACAATTGCCACGGTGTATATACTCTCACAGGACCAATTAATTTCAAGCTACTAAGTTCAAGTTACTGGATGTGGGGATGGGAGGATTCGGAGAATCAGAAAAGGTATACATTATCAGTCCTTGTGAGCCAGTACAAACCGGCCGCAGCACATCATGACATGGCTCATGCAAAGTAGTTCACATAAAATAAATCTGGAATCTGTCCACATTACCCTGCTTATATGCCATTACTTGAACTTAGTAAGACGACTACGCTCTACCTTAAGAAAGTTTGAAAAATTTAGTTCTTATTCCATTCATCTAGATGAATTGTGGAATTTGCTACTATTTGGAAGAATGGGCCAATAGATGTTGCCGGTTAACCAGCAATCTCTACCACAGATTATAAGGGAAAATTCAAAATTACACCACCTGTTAAGAGAGGGCAGGCTCTGAAAAAGGGAGCTCTTTCTGATGTCAGATACCTCATCTGATGGGGAAGACACGAGTCTTTTTTGAGAGGGGGGAGGTCTGAGTCTTAGAATAGAAACATTCTCTGGGATGATGAGTCTTGGCTAAACAGAAGGGAGAAATTTGCTCAATCTGGTATTTAAAATGGCACAAGTATCCACAAAAGTTTGCAAGAGGCTAGACGTTAAATAGAAAACTAGTTTCAAAGGCAGCACGATGGAAACTAATGACATACGCCAAGCAAGGCCTTCCTTTCCTTTCTGGAGGTCCAAAGGAAAGTGGATAGCAGGGGAAAGCTCCCAGAGAGCAAACACTTATTTCGCAAGCCAAATTACCTAGTTTTATGATACTCCGTTTCTCTTTTCACCCATGAATTTACTATCGTTTATTTTTGAACATTTTGTTCCTATTTCAAGTCTGAGCCAGTTGTTGAGTGAAGGGCTTTTGTTCACACTCAGCTCAGAACATTTGAATGTAAAGCGAGCCCATGCCAGGCCAAGACAGGAGAGGTAATTACTCTAATTGCAGGTGTGGTCCTGCATGGTCCATCACCCCATCCTTCCCTACTAGAACTTCTACTCAAGCTGACTCTGGAGTGTGTGTGTGTGTGTGGGGTGTGTGTGTGTGTGTGTGTTGCACTCACATCACTGTGAGCAGACAGCCTGTTGCACACACTTTCACTCCCAGACTCTCTCCTTATTTCTCCTCTCTGCTCAGTCCCTGAATTCTGTAGCTGCTGGTCCATGCTTAACCAAAAAAAAGAACTAGTTAGTAACGTTCTTCCTGCTCCGACAACCATCAGGAATCCACAACCAGGAAAACAAAGCAAAACAAAGGAATCCGTGGACACCTGCAAAAAATCCTGAAAATGTCACATTAGGCTCTCACACTGGCGTGGGAAGGTCTAGCACACCACTGGCTGTTGAACTGATGGATGACATAACAAGAAGGATTTACCTCAGATTCTAGAAGTCGCACCAAAATCCAGTCGCAAGTGGCGAGAGCCAGAGCAGCCCTATAAACATTCCAGAAGAACGAAGAATACATTCAGGTGTGAAGGTGTGAAGGCAGTCCTAAAAGAGGGTTTGGATGAAAATCCCCATCTTCAGAAAAGCATAACACTGCTGTATCAGGAAACTGTAATAGGAAGGAAAATAGTGAATGAACTGAGTAAGCAGAATGGAGATTTTCCTCTCTGATGCACCTGCTCGCGTTGTGAAATGTCTCTACCGAACTCTGAGTTTACTTCCGTGTCCATATATCCTGAGAACAGAAGTTACTTAAACCTTCAGATAAGCTTACTTCTGAAGATCCAGGAAGAGCAGTCCTAATTTTTATCTCTCATAAAATAGGACTTTAATTTTCTGTATTTTAGTTTCACTACTATTAAGGATTACACAAATTGATTGAAGTCAATCTTGAGAGAATTATAATTCTTAGTGTTCGAAAAACATGGATAATTTAAATTTGAATACTCTGAATACGATATATTCTTTTTATTCTGATTCTAAGTAGTCTAAGTTCAGTATTTTGTTGATTTTGTTATTTAACAAAAGTTCACAAAAGGCAACAGAACAGGAATTTTATATGAACAACTGGAGACATCTGAGGCAAACTGAAGACACCTGAATGAAGTAACTGGAGATATTTGAAACAAAGGCCACTTCTGTATACGCCCAGAGATGTAACTACCATAGCTATAAGACAAACATGAAAGCAACTTGGTGTTTGCTTAAATAGCTTCATTGGTTTTTAGAAAATGTTTCAGAGCCTTTAGAACTTGAGTCTTTAATATAAAGTTCAGACGCTTCTCTTGGGGTTTTATTAAAGTGAAAGTTCAAGCTCATTCACAAAAGTGGAGAAGTCCTTTTCCTCACCATCTCCCTAATTAATTTGTGAGTTATACACTCTCTCTTTCTGCTACAAACTTTCTGCCCAGCAATGGAAGTATCTAGTCCTATGAGATGATGGTCCATGGAAAAGTCCATGGAACAAGGGCTGATACCAGTGATGGAGGTCTGGGGAAGATGAACAGAGAATAAGGTGAGGTTGAGCCACAGGACGCACCTCAGTAGGCAGGAACCACGATTTGTCAGGACATGGACATCACAGCACAAGACTAGATGTTCAGGAGAGATGGTATGCGTGGTCCCCTTTACTCTGAATACAGAGGGCTGGGAGAGGAATTGAAGAAACAATATGAAAAAAATTAATTTATCTGGTTAACACTAGATGGCAGTGAATGATAGTACTTAGTTGGAAATAGGACTCCGGCATCATTAATAATGACATTGTAGACATGTTTGGACTGTCTTGAGTATTGACATAGAACAACAAAAATCATCTGTTCCACTCTTGCTTTATTTCACTGTTTTTGCTATAATCCACGTGAAATATGAAAGGCATTTCCCTTTAAAAAAGGAACTATTAAAGTTTTTCCCTTCTCTAAAGGTAACTATAGTTTTTGTTTCGGTCTTCTGCTTTACTGTCAGTTTCTCTATTCATTTTGGTGCTGTGATCTTTCATATTTATGTGCCTTAGTGTAAATTTCTCTTTGAAAGCATATATGCATATACATATACTTACGTATATAGGCTCTTTAAAGACAGGGAGCATAGTTCATCCTTCTATTTATTTGGTTATCATTGTTATCAATTCTTACTCAAATGCTTTAAATGTCTTGGACTTGGAGGGTCCTTAATAAAATCCTTTAAATATAGATTTCATTAGTTTTTTGTTTTGCCATATGTGAAGTAAGCCTGTGGTATTTGTTTTCCAATTGTTAGTCTTATTTACTGAAAGTGTATAATATTACTAAGGAAGAAACTGTTATAGTTGTATATCCTCAGGAAGTAGAACTTTAGTGTCTTGGACCATCAGAGCTGAAAGGGGCCTTAACAGTCACATGGTACAAATTTTCAGATGAAGTAACTAAGGTTCAGAGAAGTTTAGTAACTTGCTAGAGGTCACACAGCCCATCTGTGACGAAGTTAGAAATAGAACCAAGGTATCTTGGTCTGCATAGCTTCTTCAGTACTTTTTATAAGCTCCTAGGCCAAAGGTGCTGAGTGGAAGAAGTAGGTTCTCCAGGCTAAGGTACCAGGTTGGGGGTAATGTCCTGTCTATGGGCATGTCCTTTCAGCTGGCTTCTATGGCCTTGAAGCCCAGCAAGATGGGACAGAAGCCCCGCGCAGGCTCTGTAAGCTTCAGTTAGGGGCAGGACAGTCAAATAGGTGTGATATGAAGGACAGGCTCCTTTTAAGCCACTGGAGCAATCCCCCTCCAAAGAGTGAAAGTTCCCGAATGTCGCTGCCTTCAGGAGGAAACGGGTGTCACGGATCCTAAACTTAAAGGAGGCTGGCAGGTTGGGGCTCTATCTGTGAAGCTGCATAGTCTGGGACCACACAGGCGGATGCACAGCTGAGCCCGAAGGCAGGGCAGGGAACCAGCTCCCGTGACCCGCCCGCCACAGCGCCTGGACCGTGCACCACCTCCTGCCTGGTCCCTGCCTCTTGATGCAGACCCAGCCGTCCTTTCTGAAGCCTGATGCCTCCCCTCCTCCGGCCCAGTCCCCGAGGCCCCTTCCCTGGGGTGGCACAGGCAGGAATGCTCCCCACCTGTCAGCAAGGCCAGGCTGTCAGTGCGGGCTCTCCCGCCTCTCGGAGAGAACCTGTGAGAGCACAGAGTCCACAGGACCCCGGCAGGACAGCGGCTGGCCCCGGGGTGCTCTTACCCACAGCGGTGCACCTTGCGGGAGGCAGGGGCCCTTGAAGCAGGGGACCTGATGTGGTCAGCCCGGCTCTGCTTCCTTCCAGCTCCAGCTCCAGCTCTTCTCAGGCTCCCAGGAAGACACATCTGCTCTTTGACATTGTGGAGCCAAGCTGGTCTGCTGCTCAAGGAGAAAGAACACAAACAAAACAAAACGCCCTCAAACTTCACTAAGCTTGAGAAAGCTGCAAGATTTAAGGGACTGGGGCCTTTGTGGGAACGCCTTTTAACCTCAGATCGCCTGCCAGTAAGTATTAGCCAATGTATTCGTGGGGCAGCTGCTAAGTGTCAGGACTGCGCTGGGCACGTGAGTTACCATGGTGAGCGAGACAGATGTGGTTTCTTCTCTCATGGAGCTTCACCTTTAGAGGAAAAGGCTGACACGGAGGAATAACCCAGTTACAACATCAAATGCTGACACTGCAACTTACAGTGGCGTGCCGAAGCCTGCTGGGGCTGGCGCCCCAGGACACCTGTTCGATATTCAGGAATTTTGTCAGCTGGTTGTTAAACACAGCCGTGACTGAAATCAGCTAAGGTGGGAGAACCAGTCACAAACCAGTGTCACAAACCAGTCCTTACCCGAGAGCGCCTGTTAACTTTTCACCCGCACAGCATTGGAGATAAGCGTGTGATCTTGTGGAGGGTTCCACCCTTACTACTAACCAGGATGTAGTGAGCATTTCCAACTACCAGCTGGGCCGGGGGAGCTGGGAAGGGGGACCAGGCATCTGACGTCAGGCTAAGGGAGCCACCAGTGGGTGTCCCTTCCCTTCTCTACATCAGTAATCTGAGGAGGAAGGATTACTTCCTAGGCCATCTGTGCCAATGGGGCAGCCAGGTAGTGTAGACAGGACACCCACATGTGGTGCCACAGAAACATCTGGGTTAGGGAGGTTTGATGAGTTCAAGTAAATGCCCCTGAAGCACTCTCCTAAACTTTAGACACAAACCTTCCACCATCAAGATTTTGCCTGATCTGTGTACCTCTTCTTCCATCAATAACTTCATGTTTTCTTTAAATTGGCTTGCTTTAGCCCCAAAAACAAATATTTGAAGGGAAACTTTAGGCACTACCATTAAGGAAAATCAATACTGTTTGTAATAAATAGAAAGTAATCATTAAAAAAATGACCGCAATGAAAACAAAACAATGCTGTTAAATTCCAGCTAAGCTTGAGGTCTGCTCAGAGTCAACTGCAATGCGTGTACAAGATAAACTAGTGCCACCTGGCCACATTCTTCTGGCGGTCATGAGAACACTTGAAATCAGAAAGGAAATAACTTGGGGCACCCGGGTGGCTCAGTTGATTAAGCATCCGACTCTTGATTTTGGCTCAGGTCATGATCTCATGGTTCCCAAGATCGAGCCCCACATCGGTCTCTATGCTGACAGCTCAAAGCCTACTTGGGATTCTCCTTCTCTCCCTCTTTCAAAACAAACAAACAAACAAACAGGAAATCACTCCATCAATGTGTGATTTGATATTTTTGAATGTCTTATCGGAACATCACTTAAAATTGTCATCATAGCGATGATGAGGGTGATATATCACAGTGACATTTCCTGAGCACTTCATGTGTGTCAGGTGCTATTCTAAGTAACTTCCCCTCTTCTATGGTAATTGGATATTAATGGAACTCTCTCCTGTATTCAGTTTCTGCCAGTTCTGTTGTGATTCTTTGGTCTTTTTCTACTCATAATGCTTCAGCCGATTTAATTTCTCCAGAACCTGAAGCAAACAATTCACTACTATGATAGTTATCTTCCAATGAACACACAATTAATCCTTCTAATTAAATGATAGACATTACTTTAAGACAGGTCTTCATCCTATTACTGCTATGAAAACAGAAAAAAAATATTTCCCCTGAAATTAAAATAAAATTAAGCTTTCTTGACTGATTCATTCATTCAACAGATATTTGTTGAGTACCTATTACAGGGAGCAGCAGGTGAACACAGAGAATGAGCTTCCCTGGCTGATGGCCCAGCCAGAGTCCCTGAAGTCATGGTCTCTCCCAGACTGTGGACAGAGTAAATGATCACATTGATATCAGCAGTTATCTGAAAGAGTTTACGTAAGAGCAGAAGGAAAGCCAGGGGCTGAGAGGTTCATTCATGATTAAGAGACTAGACTTCCAAAAGGGGAAGATAAAAAGAAGTACAGCATGGTGATTAGAGTTAATAATACTGTATCATGTACTTGAATGTTGCTAAGAGAGTAGATCCTAAATGTCCTCATCACAAAAAAAGACATCGGAACTATGTGGAGAGATGGAGAAGACAGCTAAATATTATGGTGGTAATCATTTTGCAATTTATAAATGTATCAAACCAACACATTGTATACCTTGAACTTAAATACACTTAAATCCCTTGCACAGGCCAAGTCCTAGAAAGATGGTCCATATTCTAACTTCAGTCCTGCTAGCCTTTGCCCTAGCTAGCCTTCTTTGGTTAGTACAAAAGTTTTCCTTTACAATTCACTAAATTGAAAGACTGTTAGTGTGTACTCTATTATTTCATTCTTTCCCTTCTCTCTCTATACAAGCTCATTTCCCCCAGTGTTTTTGATGAAATGGTCTATCTAGATCTCTCCACACCTCTGTCATCTTCCTATGGTTACAGTCCCACTTTTTAATGTGTCCTTTAACAGGCTTGGATGCAGCTGGAGCTTTGTGGCTACCCGCCCCCTAATCGAGAGAGGAGAGCGGGCTGTGACATGTCTCATCACTATGGGATACAGGATAAAGACATTAAAAGAAATGTAAGAAGCCAGAACATAATGCCCAGGAAAGTCAACCGTTTACAGGAGGGGAAGCCGAAACAGGCGGAGCTGGGATGACCTCCAGGCCACCTGTGAACAGAAGCAGCCTGTATTTTTCTTCTTTAGTGCATTTTCTTTTCCCATTGAACATCTGGTCCATTTCCTAATGGCAATTTAAATGCAAAATGTGTGTGGTTTTCATTTAGTTTGAAGAATGAGGGATAAGGACATTTTGGTTATCCAAAATGCTACTTGCAGGGAATGCTACTTGCATCTAATGAGTATGATACTAAATGTTCTACAATGTACGGGACAGCTCCCACGACAAAGGCTCATTCCCCAAATGTCCACAGCCCGAGGTGGACAGACATGGGATTGGAGGAACAATATTCAGGACTCTAGAATCTCAAGTCTATAACACCTTGCAAGAGTTGAAACAGCCACTGAGAAGGGCCACCACTTAACTGTTCTCTAGAATTCCCAGAAGATCTGGTGTATTTATCTCCTGTGACAGTGCATAGACTCATTCATAGATGTAGTTCTAAGATTTTAAGATACTCTTAAAATATGTTCTAGCTACCCACATGGATGCCCCCCTTGATGCTAGATCAATTTCTCATTAAGAGACTTTTGCTAATTCTTAAACTACCTCCTTACTTTGCATTTCTGTAACTCAGCATCACATCTGAAAATAGGCAGATTAGTCAGCACTGCATCTGAAAATAGAAAGATTAGTCAAAACCCCAAAACGAGCACCTTTTTTGATGTTTGCTTCAAAGGCCAAGGGCTCAATCACCAATCACAGTTGCATTCCGAAAGGCATTACAGCAAGAAGTAGGGCACGAATGCACTTGGAGACAGTCAGTAAGCCAGGCGGGGGCCCTGACCGTGCTGGTAATGTGACAGCATGAAGGATGTGCAAAGCTTGGCCTCCTGGTCGCATTGCTCACACTTCAGCCAGTAAGACTGACATTTCTTTCAGTTTAACTCAACAGATACGGTGGAATGAATCGCATTTTGTAAGGTTGGGGCTTCAGAAAACTGTCCTGTTTCTTTATTTTACAGATTGGATCGTTGTCAACTTCATGTTTTTTTCAGATGTGACCCGGTCATCAACAGTGACCAGCAGCAGCAGAGAAGGGGGACAGCAAGGTTGTAAAGGTTGAGCAGTTGTAGGATTAACATAGAAGGGAAATTTATACTATAGTGATTATTACTGCATGTTATATACAACTGAGTATTACATATTGTTTATATTTTGATATTAATGTAATAATTATTCTATATGATTATATATGATATCTATTTCTATTACAGGGGAAAGAAATCGCAATGTGTGCACCTGGTTTGGGGAGAAGTATGTAAATAGAGCCATGGAACATCAACATGACGAGGAAAAGGGCGGGGCTAGAGCGAGGACTGAAGGCAGAGTAAACACAGCTTGTCTGAAAAACAGACACGGTCCTCGGTCCTCGTAACTTTGGCTCTCGGGGGTGCAAATGGCGTATATCTGATTCCGCTCTGTGGTAGCAAGATGCTTCTGCACCTTAGGTAAACAGGAAATTACAACTAAAGGACACACAGAGTAACCTGCTGTGTGTCACCTGCACACTGTGGACTGCAGTGCCCTTGGATTTATACATAAATACTTCAGAGCTTTAAATGGCAAAAGGCTAGATCTGTTTACCTCTGCACTGTGTACTTGGGAATTACGAAAGAATTAAGGAAATAATTTACTGTTGTAGTAAAGGCCCTGAGTGCAGTATTTATAACATAAAATTCCTTCCCTTAAGAAACGTGGGGAACTCTGTTGCAGGAACTCTTAAAATGACATGCAGAACAGAATGCTCCTTTTGCAGATGAAAAGCTGAGAGCACCCTGTCCTTCCCCAACACTTATAAATATCAAGCAAGCCGAAGAGACCCTTCTCTCAGGCTCCCCGTGCCTGGATACTATCAGAGATTCGCTTTTTGTCTCTCATGAAGAATTTGCCCCTTTCAGAAATGGGCTCGTCAAAAGAGTGCCCTGCACCTCTGTTCTGCACCTTTGTTCGGAGAACCATCAGGCTTCGTCATTACAGAACGCCTGGGTATTGGCCTTCAGGGCCCTTCACTGAGATGTCAGAGGCAAAAGCTAGAAGTGCTCCCAAAGAGATCCTAAGATTTGCTCAGGGCTGAGCAGATAGGAGGTGACTGGGACAGCACTGGCACCCTGGGCTTCTGACTCTGGGTTCAGGGTTATGCCTGCTTCTCCTAAAATGCTGAAGGTCCCAGACATCCATGCAGCCATGCTTCTAGACCCACAACCATCTGAAGGAAGGGTTCTCTCCAGTCACTCTAATAACTGAAACCCACTGGCATGTGTCAAACATACCTAAGAATGCTTGATCTAAAGGAAAGAATGAAAGCCCACCTATCCTCATTTTTTCTAGTCGTTTCAGAGAGATGGCCAAAGTGCCTCAAATGTACCCTTCCATGCAGCCAGTATCATTTTAGCTTTAGTATTTGAGTACCTTATAGAAAGAAAATAGATCGTTATAAGCACAACTAGCACTAAGATCAACTACAATTCCACTTACTACCCATTTACTCTCAGGGTAAACTTCTGGCTGTCACATTCATGAGATTCAGTTACCACTTCTACAAAAGGGGCGACTCTTGAGTTCCACTCTAAAAGATTCAGCAGTAAGGGGGCACCTGGACAGTTCAGTTGGCTAAGCATCCGACTTCAGCTCAGGTCATCATCTCACGGCTCATGGGTTTGAGCCCCACATTGGGCTTTGTACTAACAGCTCAGAGCCTGGAGCCAGCTTCAGATTCTGTGTCTCCCCCTCTCTCTGTCCCTCCCCCCTCTCACGCTTTCGCTCTCTCTCTCTCTCAAAAATAAACAAACATTAAAAACACCAAAAAGAAAAAAGATCCGGCAGTCGGGTGTGTGGCCCAGGAACAGCATTTTTGGAAAGCTCCTCATGCCATCCTGATGCACAGCCAGACATAGGAACCACTGGTTGATTACAGTGATTCCAAGAGAATAAAACAATTATCTCAGAAGAATAAGGGACATATTTGCATTTTTAAAAAATGTGTGCTTACTTTTTAAGAGAGAGAGAGAGAGAGAGAGAAACAGCGTGAGCGGCGGAGGGGCAGAGAGAGAGGGAGACACAGAATCTGAAGCAGGCTCCAGGCTCTGCCCTACAGCACAGAGCCTGATGCGGGAGCTTGAACCCATGAACCACAAGATCATGACCTGAGCTGAAGTCAGAGGATAAACTGACTGAGCCAACCAGGTGCCCTGACATATTTGCATTTGATGTTAACCCAAACCAGGCATGAACCTGGGAGGATACAATCCTAATTCAAGAAAGGCTTACATTTAGCATGTATAATTTTATAGACTGAGATTAAGAGGGGGGAGAAAGCAGCAGGCCATGTGATTGCTGGCAGGATTTTCTCAGCTCATTTGTATAGAGTGCTTTAAACAGGCCTGGGTACACAGAAAATGCTCAATAAATGTTAGCAATTATTTTTAGTATTGAGTAGAAATTGCATTGATTAATTTGGGGAAATTGTAAATGATCATTAAAGTGGGGAATGGTCAGCTCTTTATGTGAGCAAAATGCATCTCAGAAATTATATATAAATATCAAAACAAATTAAAACTTCACTGGTATGTTAATTTCTTACATTTTCCCACCAAGCGATATTGGCTAGACCTCTTCTTACTCTCACCTTGCTTTGTCTTCTTTAAAACTGGTATCGATCCCTTTCTTTCTGAAAAATAAATACTGAAAATCATCTGGAAAAGGCATATGTTCTCATTCCAAGAAACTGGAGGTGGACAAATCCTTTAGATCATCTCATCTATCCTGGGGACAAACAGTGGAAGAGGATATTGCAATATGCACGGATTAAACACACGTCTCTATAATCAAATTTCATAAACTTCTCCTGCGTTGTACTTGAGTATCTTACAAAATGTATCGGAAACAGTCATGATGGTTGAAGGTAGAAGATGTTTGGTTTTAGTTGTTTCATTTCCCCAGCTGAGTTTCAAGGGAGTGTTTGGTCTTCATAAACTTTCTGCAACATGCAGGTATCAGCCCGCTTCTTCCCGGTTCTTAGCTGGGACTGGGCGATACCTCTTAGCAGGTACAAAATGACTAAGTAACTTTTAGTAATGTCAGTTCCGTGCTGGGTTCTTAATGCAAGACCACTTTGTGACCCTGCTCAAATATTTTAACCCTTTCTTCTCCCCAAGGTGTCCCTTAACCAAAGCACAAGCACTATTAAAACATGATGATAAATCATAGGCATTTGCCCACTGACCTTCCTTACAACACCGAAAAAAGAAGCCGTGAGCTCTGAGGGCTCAGACCCAACTTAGACAGCGTCTCTGCTGTTGATGAATCTTTATGGAAGCCTTATCTTACATTTTTAACAGCAAAGCTCGGGCTCTGTTTTACTGAAGCTGTTTATATATCTAATCAGAGTAGATCAGGAAATGTGGTTGACAGCATAGGGCTGCCTGAGAAACATAATATTTGCTGGCCAGCCTGAAGGCGACCTCTCAGCTTAGAGGCATGATCAATGAAGTGTGCCTGAGGCCCTGTTTAGATTAAGGGAAATAGCACATTGGTGGCCACATTCATCCCAAGCAAATCGTTTTCCCTCATGCAGGCTGCAGCGAAAAGCTTTCCAATAAACCGATGACAGGATTAAACACAAGCAACTCCTCATGTGCCCCTCATGTGGCTGCGGGCCACAGGCGGGGAGGAATGCCGGCTCTCTGTGCGACTAGGAGGAGGGTGGCCCTTCAAGGACCAGCAGCCCACACTCTACCCTGCCACTAACTAGCTGCGTGTCCTACAGCTAATTAATATCTATCTCTGGGACCTGTTTCGTCATTTGTAAAAGAGAGATGCATTAGTCAGGGTTCTCCAGGGTTAAAATACACAGCCCCCCGCTCCCCACACGCACACACACACACACATGAGAGAGACAACGATGTATTTTAAGGGACTGGTACACAGGATTGTGAGGGCTGACAAGTAAAATCTGCAGTTAGAGCCCCAGGGAAGAGCTGGTGCCCTTTCGGGTCCAAAGTGTTCAGGAAGCTGAACTCCCTCTTCGTCAGGGGAATTCAATCTTTCTTCTCAAGGCCTTCAACGGACTGGATGAACTGGATGAACTCAACCACATTATAGAAGGCACTCTGCTTCACTCAAAGTCTACTGATTTAAATGTTAGTCTCATCTGAAACATGCCTTCAGAACCACATCTCGGTTGGTGTTTGGCCCCAAACTTGGAACCATGGGTACCACAGCCTAGCCAAGTTGACACGTAAAGTTAACCATCACAGGGCATCATGGTAACATTTCGCTCAGATAGGTCTGAGGAAAATTAAGTGCAAATGCCAATAAAACACTTGGTGCAGGCCTCAATAACTGACTCTTTGTGTCCTAAGATTTGGGGCCGATTGACTAATAAAGGTTACATTTTAAAACATTAGAAAACCTAAGTTAGCACTGTGCATGATTCAGCATTACCATCTGATAGCACCTGTTTCACACTCCTTCTCCGCCACAAGGAGGACTCGTGGGCTTCCGCGGGTGTCCCTGGAGAGTGAAGGATGACACATTTGTTGCGAAGGCAAGTTTATCAGCTCCCAGACTTTTTAAAGACTTACCTTCTGTTGTTGAAAACCAATAAAGAACCTTTGTGGGCACAGTCAACTGTTCATGGATGTTTCCCTAGCACGTGGCCCCAGCCATTTGGAACACGAAGTAGCATGTTAAGGGCTCATTTAACTTACAAAGTGCTTATCCCAAAGTTGGAAAAGGGTGCTGCGGAATGCGGCCTCCACCTATATCTTGTTCTCGTGGTATGAAATACGGCCGCAAAGAAAGCTTCATTGTTTCTATTGCCAGGTTCTTTCATGACAGGGGAGCCTGGACAGTTACTGGTGGAACGCTACCTTTCTAAGATTTATTAGGAGTCATAGAGGGCTCAGCAAACTCGGAAGGTACCTTTGTATCCTACAGCACTCAAGACTGATTTAATTTCATGTCAGTCCTGGAACTGCAACCACAATATGAACTGCAACTTTATAAATTGCTCCTTGGAGCAGCTGCCCTTACAGGTGGGGAGTCAAATGGGTGGAAATGTAGAGGAAGCCGGACGACTGAGAATCGGCACACTGAACGAGCAGATACATTTCACCAAACTCTGCGGTTCTCATCTGTCCCCCATCTCACCCCCAAAGCCCCTTCTTTCCCTTGTGTTTGTCTCCTGCTGAAAATATTCTTTTTTTTTTTCAGAGGGATGTCATATGAGATGTGAGGGAGAAAATGAATTATGCTACCATAGTACATAAGGATTTTGGATTTCCAAAGATTATTTCATCAAAATCCTGCTTGTAAGAAACGCAGAATAAACAGAGTAAAGCCTAATTTACATCTCCTCTCACAACAGCGTCCCTGATGAGAACGTTAAAACAAACTGATGTCACTAAGAAAACAAAGCTAATACTCAGAAGCACTGACTTCTTACAGGAGCTAGAAAATGGTTTCATAGCATCAATTAAGCCATGCCTTAAAATGAACGTGCAACAGACAGTGTTACTGGAAGGAAAGCACATACCAAGTATCAGGGCAAATCTCCCAACAGTCTAGTAGTTCCGTCACAGTGGAGCACTGTCTTTGCAGCTGGTGGTAGCCAGTTCTCTTTGGTCACTTGGAATTATTCTGGTCCAAGCATTTGTGGACAGTGTGGGGACAGACTTGGTGATAGGATGGTCACAGTAGCTTGAGAGAGGTATTCCATGCCTTGAAAGCATACTTGTGGTTAAATCTAAAAAAAAAAAAATCTTTTAGAAGAAATGTAACCTAAAAATAATGTTAAAAAGCACAGGATAAGGGGTGCCTGGGTGGCTCAGTCAGTTGAGCATCCAACTTCAGCTCAGGTCATGGTCTCATGGTCCGTGGATTTGAGCCCAGTATTGGGCTTTGTGCTGACAGCTCAGAGCCTGGAGCCTGCTAGGATTAGGTGTCCCTCTCTCACTGCTTCTCCCCTATTCATTCATTCAACCATTCATTCTCTCTCTCTCTCCCCCCAAAATAAATAAACATAAATTAAAAAAAAAACCACAAGATAATGAAATATATTAGCCCAGGTTGCCAGCTCTAATCGTCAGGTTTGAAGTACATGCTCTTACAGCATTCACTATACCCATTATAATTCATCAGCTAACACAGATCCACAGTCACATAGTCTCCATGTCTTACAAAGAAATGTGGTCTTTGTGCTACTCACATTTCAGATATTTTGGCAGATTTCTAGAATGAAATTAAATGCTTATGTTTGCTCTCGCCAAAACTGGTCTCTACATGGCTTTTCACTGGACATTTTAATGATTAGAAAACAAAAAGAATCACAACTATACATTTACAAATCTCTAGGCTTACCAACATCTACCACCCTTGTGAAGAGAGCACACCGATCTTTAGCATAACACACACGTGCTCGGGTGCACAGACACCTCCCTAGCAGCCCAGGTACAGGTTAATCTGGCACAACTTTACACTATTCATTCGTTGTGTGCTCACTGCTTTTTTTTTTAAATTTTTTTTAATGTTTATTTTTGAGAGACACAGAGGGCAAGCAGAGGAGGGGCAGAGAGAGAGGGAGACACAGAATCCAAAGCAGGCTCCAGGCTCTGAGCTGTCAGCACAGAGCCCGACGCGGGGCTCAAACTCACAAACTGTGAGATCATGACCTGAGCCGAAGATGGACGCTTAACCAACTGAGCCACCCAGGCGCCCCTCTGCTCCTCTCTTTAATAAGGGGATTTCCTTGTGGGGTACCTCTCCTCTGAAATCAAACATAGAAGAGTTACAAGAAGTGTATCTCTTGTCCCAAACCTCAAAGCAGAAATGTGGGTTTTAGTCCCGGTCTAGTGTCATCCACCTGATCTGCATTTCCAGCTCGTCACTCAGCATCCACCATCACCCGACTACGCCAGAATTGAAATAGGCGGGATTCAAACGTCGTGGACGTTGGGACATCCTTCTCATCCCTGAGCTGTGCGTTTGCTTCAAGATTGAGAGGGAGGAGAACTAGGGAGTGTATTCCTTTACTGAAGGGATATTGTGTGTAACAGCGGTCGGAAGGAAGGATTAAAAATATGTATCTGGTTCCAAGACATTTCTAGCACTTCTGGAGGCACAGCGTTGTGAATTTCTCACTTTGAAGTGGTTACTTTCAGGGTCACCTGGGGTGGCTCAGTCGGTTGAGCGTCTGACTTCAGGTCAGGTCACGATCTCCATGGTCGGTTCGTTAGTTCGAGCCCTGTGTTGGGCTCTCTGCTATCAGCACAGAGCCTGCTTAGGATCCTCTGTTCCCTCCTTTGTGCACCTCCCCTGCTCGCTCTCTTAATAAAGAAACCATTTTAAAAAGTGATTACTTTTATGTGATGTTAATTTCACCTCAATAAATTATTTTTTCAAAATGTATTTATCCACGGAGCAGTCACCTAAACGATCTAAGTGTCCAGCAATATCCTCCCCCACCCTCCCTCCTCCCGTCTGCTTTCTTTTGGTTGCATTTTAAGCCTCCTGGTATCGGTCACATTGACCAGGCCCGGTCCTGGCCCACTGTGAGGTGGGTGAAGTGTGGCTGATGGCCTCCTCGGCCCCTGCCATCCCTCTCATCTGCTCCATCAGTGTCCCCAAGCCCCCATGTCTTCTTGCTACTCGGTACTTCCAAACCCAGAGAAAGGAACCGGAATGAACATATTTGGAGGTAGCAGATTGATGTTTTACTCCCAAGCGTTGGGGTTTTGTTCAGCCAATTACGCACCACGTAAATATATCTTGAGCATGTCAGGTGTGCCGGGAACAGCGATGCGTAGTGCAGTTGTGTCGGTGACCCAGACAGGGTTAGAAGTCACCCCGGCTCTCAGGCAGCTTGGTCTAGTGGGGAGTGTGTAGTCAGAAATCTGAATACCGCGATACGGCATGTGCTGGCAGGCATGTGCTTCACAGAGATGGTGGCATTCGAGATGGAGTCTGACTGGCAAGTTGTTCTTTCCTGGGCTAAAGGAGAGGTACAGCCAGGAAGAGAAAGTCATGGAGCTGTGAAAGGGCCAGAAATGTTCCAGGAAAGGTAAGAATTTCGTGTGCCTGAAGCAAAGGCAAGTGATCAGTGGCTGAGGAGCTCCCAGCCTAGGAGCCGCCTTCTAACAGCGTGGGAGCGAAGATGGGGTTCTCAGAGGCTCTGGGAAATGACCAGAGGACAGAGTCTGGGAGGCGTTTGCGATCTCGACTGAGTGGCAGGGGTTGTGAGTGAGAGAGAGGGCGAAGGATACACAAGTCGCCAGCCTGAGGGGCCCGAGGGCAAGTCACACCGTGGAACAAAGTCACCACTTAAAGTAATGGGAGAGGCCTGTAATGGCAGATACCAAATGCTGTGGCAACTTGACTGAGAGGCAGATGGGGGGCAGAAAATTCTCCCTCAGACCCTTTCAAAACCTCCTTTCGGGTTAATGATACCTGTGCTGATTCAAGAAGAGAGTCCAACAATAACGAAAAGGAGGCTTTGTGTCAAACTCCACAAGCTGAGTTAATTTTGAAGGAGAATTTTAACAACGGTCACACACACTTTTCCACACTCAATTATAGAATATGCGTTTCAATCCCCAAATAAGCTTCAGTCTGTGACCCAAAGTTAGTTCATTTTCAAGTAAACTTTAAGCTATGCATTTTCTTTTTAGTCTGATGGACGATTATTTTATTTGACAAGGACCTAAGGAAAAGCGTTCTGGTCAAAGTTAAGATAGCACAGAACATTCATTTAAGAAATCCTTTATAGGAGGTGCTATATTTTTTCTGGAATATTTTTATGACATCTCATGAGTCAAATACACAATAAATTACTTCTTTCAATGTGAAATTCTATCTAGATCAAGTTATGCCCATCGTGTGCCTTTGTCTACCTGTGAAAACACCCAGCCGCTTCCACAGCCAATACCTGCTACATTGCCAGCATCATAAACCTAAAAGTCACTTCTATTACCAGGCGGGAGGCAGATTTCCTATAGAGTGGTTTTCATTTGGCTTTTCTATTTTATTCTATCTTAATAACCTTTCTATTTTAAGTATCTCATTTTAAAAGCGGGGAGAAACGTTAACAGTACTATATAAAACCATAGATGGACCAAAACTAAATGAGAGTTGATATAAACTAATTTGAACCCATTTGTTTCTGTGAACTATGCCACAAATAATCCCATTAAAAGGGTAATACAGTTTTGGGGAAAAATTCTAGTTGTGAGAAAAACAAATCAGAACATTTACATACTTCGGCATTGAAAAAATCAACTTGAGGATTATAAAAATAAGCAAGTGCCTTAAACTAATGAGATAATGAAATCTTTCCTCTTGTGAAATAAATGGTAAATTTAAAGAATCGTACCGCATGTAGTAATTAATAAAATGAATGTTGCTAAGGTGGTTCCTAACTATCAACATTTAATTGTAAACTGCTAAGGTAAAGTCATTTGGACATCAGTAAATGGATTTGAAATTTTGTCCCCAATTTCCAATTATGCACTGCCCTTACTTACACATATTCAAAGGGAAAGAATAACACTAGCAAAATTCCAACCTAACACAATGAGGAAGGTTGGAAACCAAGCTTTGGGTTTTAGGAAATCAATACATCTAGGAAATCAATACATTTAGGAAATCGATACTAAAAGCTTTACTGAGTTGACCTTGTAACTGACAAAGAAGTGAGTGTAGAATGCAAATAAAATGGAAACATTTCATATACCCATCAGAAATTTTGAAATTTTACTCACAAAACTTAGGGGAAGAGTAGACAGAATAAAAGTAGAGTAAATAATTCCAGAAAAATATATTTGGAAGGGATTTGCAGCCTTCCAGAAAAAGAGCTTTCATGTGTTTTGGTAATGGTTTAGACTCCAATGGTTTAACATGTTTCCTGGATTTACTTAACAATTCCCAGTAATAGACTTTTATAAAAATGTTATTAAAGATTTTAAGGTTAACCTTGAAAATCTGTTAATGTATTAATAAAAGATAAAAACTTATTATCCTAATTTTGTAAAGGTCATAACAAATCACTAATCAAATATTTTTAAAGCATCCCTTTTTACATAATAATTGTATAGTTTATTGTACAAAAATTGGAAGCTTCTATCAGGTGCCATTCACTGTTGGGTACCAATGATAAATAAGGTTTTATTGTTACAGTAATGTATATGTTACTTGTGTGTAGATAAACTTTAAAAATTCTGTGAACATTTATTGAGTTTTCTTGACAGGTCTACTGAGGTAGAGGGGAGAAAAAAAACTCTTTTTAAAAAAGTAGTCTCCATGCCCAATGTGGGGCTTGAACTCACAACCCTGAGAATACAGAGTCATAGGCTCGACTGACTGAGACAGCTAGGCAGCCGAGAAAAACTTTTTTTTTTTTTTATTACTGGAAAAAAGCTTCTTTTATATTCCAGACTCCCTGATAGGACTTTATATCTATTTTTGTCATTTTACCCTAAAGCTAGGAGGTAGCTGTCATTACTCCTTCAACATCACATATGTGGAGATTTTATCTTTAAAAATAAGGTGTGCTAAACATTTACAGAAAAACTAATGCTATTCATTTTCAAACTCTTCCAAAAAGTTGAAGAGGAAGGAATATTTCCAAAGCCATTTTATATCTAGAAGTGTGTTTGCTAGTTCACAGGAATATTAACTCTTGCAAAAGTGAGGACATTAATTGTGGAGATTGTACTTAGTTTATGGAATCACTGGAATTCTGTAGAGCACAGAATGGTCATACAACCAAAGACAAAGAGAAAATCAAGGGACAAACTTTGCTACCTTGGTATGTATGTGAGAAAATTCTGTTATCTTCCAGAAGAGCAAGATGGTACTTACGGGGCTCAACCTCAGGAAAGGCCAGGAGGAGGCGGCTGTGAGTTAGACCATGGTCTCAAAGGCTGTCTTGTCTAAAATGGCCCAGAGGCTCAAGAGGCTGAGAGGAAGTATTGGACCGGTAGAAGATTAACGGACACGCAGGGCAACAGGGAGGGAGTTTGACACAGCAGGTGGGATATTTCTGGAATTTGTTTTTTATCTTCTCTTCTCAATTCCTGGCACCATCCACCCAGTTCAGCTTGTCACCTATTCCCATATTAATACAATGATTCCTCCCTGGTCATTGACCCACTCCAAACCATCTTTCACCTCTTGGCTAAACCATCTTTAGAACAGCTTTGGTCTCAGTACTTCCTTGTTGAAAACCACTCAGTGGCTTACCATTACCACCTGAATCCATTACAGATAGAATTTAGTTTGATACTCAGAAACTTCTCAAGTTCGACTTTAGCCTATCTTTCCAGGCATAGTTCTTCATTTCTCTGTTGTTGTTTTTTTTTTTTTAACATTTATTTATTTTTGAGACAGAGAGAGAGACAGAGCATGAACGGGGGAGGGTCAGAGAGAGGGAGACACAGAATCTGAAACAGGCTCCAGGCTCTGAGCTGTCAGCACAGAGCGCGACGCGGGGCTCGAACTCACGGACCGCGAGATTGTGACCTGAGCCAAAGTTGGCCACTTAACCGACTGAGCCACCCAGGCGCCCCTCATTTCTCTGTTTTTAATTAATACTTAAATTTTTATTTCAAGTTGTATTTTCCATGTCTTTGAGAATGAAATAGTTCTACAAGGTTTGTCACAAAAATGGCAATCCCTGGTTCCAGGTATGTGCTTCTTTGGTGTTAGCGCATATCTCCTACACAGTGATCAGACCAATTTATATTCCCACTTACTCCCGTTTCCCACCTCCTCACCAACACTTAGTATTCTCAGGATACCTGCTCAGATGGTGGGTGTGAAAATTTAGCACATTTACAAATCCTTTTTTTTTAAATCTAATTTTTATTTTTTTTTAAGTTACATCCAAATTAGTTAGCATATGGTGCAACAATGATTTCAGGAGTAGATTCCTTAATGCCCCTTACCCATTTAGCCCATCCCCCCTCCCACAACCCCTCCAGTAACCCTCTGTTCTCCATATTTAAGAGTCTCTTCTGCTTTGTCCCCCTCCCTGTTTTTATATTATTTTTCTTTCCCTTTCCTTATGTTCATCTGTTTTGTCTCTTAAAGTCCTCACATGAGTGAAGTCATATGATTTGTCTTTCTCTGACTAATTTCTCTTAGCATAATACCCTCCAGTTCCATCCACATAGTTGCAAATGGCAAGATTTCATTCTTTTTGATTGCCGAGTAATACTCCCATTGTATATATATACCACTTCTTCTTTAATCCATTCATCAATTGAGGGACACTTGGGCTCTTTCCATACTCTGGCTATTGTTGATACTGATGCTATAAACATGGGGGTGTATGTGTCCCTTCAAAACAGCACACCTGTTTCCCATGGATAAATGCCTAGTAGTGCAATTGCTGGGTAATAGGGTAGTTCCATTTTTAGTTTTTTGAGGAACCTCCATACTGTTTTCCAGAGTGGCTGCACCAGCTTGCATTGTCATCAACAATGCAAAAGGGATCCTCTTTCTCTGCATCCTCACCAACATGTGTTATTGCCTGAGGTGTTAATGTTAACCATCCTGATAGGTGTGAGGTGGTATCTCATTGTAGTTTTGATTTGTATTTCCCTGATGATGAGTGATGTTGAGCATTTTTTCGTGTGTAGGTTGGCCATCTGGATGTCTTCCTTGGAGAAATGTCTATTCGTGTCTTTTGCCCATTTCTTCACTGGATTATTTGTTTTTTGGGTGTTGAGTTGGATAAGCTCTTTATAGGTTTTGTATACTAACCCTTTATCTGATATGTCATTTGCAAATATCTTCTCCCATTCTGTCAGTTGCCTACAAATTCTTTATTACTAGTGAAGGTGAACATATTTTGTATATTCATCCTTAAATTCAGATCCTTTGCCCATTTTCTAATTGGGTTGTAGGGACTTTTACAATATATTAATTCTATGAATTCCTTTTTATTAAATTACGTTGTATATCCTCTCCCAGTCTGTAATTTGTATGTTGGTTTATTATAGAAGATACTTTCATCAGTTTTTGAAAATAATGATGTAAATTTTATTCATTTTTTTTGTTTTGTTCACTTTATATTGTGTTCAAGCAATCTTTATCTTGATGTCATAAATAATTTTTTGTTTTCTTTCAGAAGTCTTAAGGTTAACTTTTCAAGTTTAGTCCCTTAAAGCAACTGGAGTTTATTTACCTAATGTTATTTTTTGCACATTATAGCCATTTGTTCCTGAATTTTTAACGAAATAGGCTGTCATTTTTTTCTGTTAATTTATTATGTAATATCCCAACTAATTGTTAAGATGACAATTTACCTCAATGGAATTTTTTACATTTTTTAAATGTTTTAATTATTTTTTGAGAGAGAGTGAGTATGAGCAGGGTAGGGGCAGAGAGGAGAGGGCAGAGGATCTGAAGTGGGCTCCCTGCTGACAGGCTGACAGCAGTAAGCCCTTCACAGGGCTCAAACGCATGAACCTTGAGATAAAGACCTCAGGCGAAGTCAGATGCTCAACCACTCAACAAAGAGCCACCAGGCACCCCATTACCTCAACCGAATTTCTAATGTTAACTCATCTTTCCATTGCTATGATAATAATTGGTCCTAACATTTTCCCAGAATATTAGTGGATTCAATATGCAATCACTTAATATATTTCTTTTATATTCAAGAGTAAAATTTCAATTACAATTTTTGTCATTGACTCATAAGTTAGTTTGAAGTGATTTTAATAGTCCGAAAGTATTTGGAGGCTATGGTTTTAAATTTTTTTTCAATGTTTATTTCTGAGAGAGAGAGAGAGAGAGAGAGAGAGAGAGAAAATGGGGGAGGGGCAGAGAGGGAGACATAGAATCTGAAGCAGGCTCCAGGCTCTGGGCTGTCAGCACAGAGGCTGATACGGGGCTGGAACCTATGAACCCCAAGAATATGACCTGAGACGAAGTTGGACGCCCAACCGACTGAGCCACCCAGGCGCCTCATTTGGAGACTATGGCTATGTTTTGATTAAATAGCACTAAAATTTAGTTCCTCTCTACTTATAGAATACAGTCTGTACAAAAATTCTTTGATAGGTGTTGAAATTTATGTTGAACTCTAGTATAGGAAATATTTTTGTTAATGTTCCATTGGTCCCAACAAAACATTCTACTAACAGATCTGTATGGATATGTGCATTGTGCACAAATGTATACCAGTGTATATGTACATTTTAATGAGATCTCAAACTTGGGCCTCATTCCTATCCCTAGGTTCTGTAATATCAACTGCTGAAAAACAAATTCCAAAACTATACTACCTTTGTCTAATACTTAGGCCTTGACATTAAGAGTGCAATGCATTAAGAAAATGGCACAACTGGAGGAAAACACAATTACCTAAGAAAGACAAAATGACTGACACAAATACTGCACAAAATCCTGACCAGAGACCTAAGATTTGGTGTAGGTCTGTCGCAATCGACATCAGGCTTAGGGATTTTCGATGTATCTTACTCAAAAGAACCATACAACAAGCACATTCAACATGTTATTTTAACTTCATTAGTCCGAAGACAGCTGAATCATCCTAGTATATAAAAGTTTCACTTTAAATCATCTAAAAAACATTTTACCAGTAAGCTCTTTTCTTATTTCCTTTAGAAAATAAGACTTGCCTTTAGAAAATACCTTTGAGTGCTTGCTTCGGGAGCACGTATACTAGAAGATGCCATTGAATGAACTGACATTAAAAATCAGTGAAAATCAGGGGCGCCTGGGTGGCTCAGTCGGTTAAGTGTCCAACTTTGGCTCAGGTCATGATCTCATGGTTTGTGAGTTCAAGCCCCACATCAGGCTCTGAGCCGACAGCTCAGAGCCTGGAGCCTGCTTCAGATTCTGCGTCTTCTCCTCTCTCTGCCCCTCCCATGCTCATGCTCTGTCTCTGTCTCTTAGTAATAAGCACTTGAAAAAATTTTTTGTGAAAATCAGACTGAACCTGCTAGCGAAGAATACAAGTGGCCAGCAAAGTAATAGTTTTCATTCATTAGAGAGTCAAAATAGCTAAGGTCATTAATATTCAGAATCACCTAATCTGTTGAGAAATGGGTGTGCTTCCACTGTTGAGAGAGAGAATACTATAAATCCTTTGCTAAAGAACATTTGCTTATTTTTAGCCATTTAGTGTCCACTTTGTTCTTTTTACCATCTATACTTTGAACTGTCTTTGGGGAGAATTCCCCATTGCCTGGAGTCTTGACAGCAGCTCCTGGGAACCGGTCTGGTGGAGTGGTCAAGGGCATGGATTTTGATATCAGACCACCCTGAACTTGATACTTGTCCCTGCCATTAACTCTACATCTTGGGAAAGTTGCATGACTTCCCTGAAACTCAGTTTCGTTAATTGTTGATATCTATGTATAGATCTGTCATATATGCGCCAGTGGGATAGCTACCTGAGTTTAGCTTCGAGTTGAACCAGGGCAAATCAAACAGAAGAAATGGGTCCAGGTGTGGAGAGCAGAAAGGAACTGATGTGTCCCGAGTTCCTATGATGTGCAGGTACTCCCAGGTAATTCACATACGTGGTCTCATTTGAACACCCACACCCATTTCCTAAGATAGGAAGCTCGTTAGGATGCCCATTTGACAGATGAAGAAATAGAGCTGTTCCCTAGGTCATATATTTAAATAGCAGAACCAACATTTAAACTGAGGTCTGAAACCAGAAGCCATGCTTTTATCTACCACTTAACACTGTTCCAGAGGGCTCAGGAAGCAGTGAGGGGAAGTCATGAAAGGACTAGATAACTAAGGAATGGAGACCTGTGTAGGGGACGGGAGGCTGAAGTCTAACTGATCTTTAGGACTGGATCACTGACCCAACCACCTACTTCCACAAAGGACCACAGTTCCAGACAGCAGATAGGCAGATTCCACCTTCAATGGTTGAATAGTTTCCTAGTGCTCCTGAGGACAAATATAATCAGTAAGAAAAATTGTTTTAAGAAAATAACGGGATTACCTGAAGTGGCCTCCCCTTTGTTTCTAAGAAAGAATCGGAGGGAGGGAGAGAAGAAAGAAAAAAAGGCAAAGAAAAAGAAAACTAATCTCCAAAAAATGGCTGGCCATTAGAAAATATCACTGGTCTCCAGGTGCCTGGGTGGCTCAGTAGGTTGAGGGTCCAACACTTGATTTCAGCTCAGGTCATGGTTTCCTGGTCCTGTGATTGAGCCCTTCATAGGGCTCCACACCGGACTAGGCGTAGATCCTGCTTTGGATTGTCCCTCTCCCCCTCTGCTGCGCCCCCCCCCCCCCCGCCTGTGCACGTTCTCTCAAAAAAATAAAAACTAAAAAAAATATACATTACTCATCTCAAAAATACTTTATTGCTTACATGAAAATTACTTGAAATCAGACTCGAAACAATTTGCTGTATTTGAAAGAGGTGACATAGAAACTATTCACAGAATGAATCTATTCAATGTTTAGAGTCTCTCTCCCAGGTCAGTTTTCTATTTGAAAACAAGAAAGAAGATCCAAGGAGCAAAGACAGGGATGTCTTCAATCATTATTGAATCAGTATCACATATTCTCACAAGAAAAGAATGTATTTTTAATACCTTAAATTTTTATTCAAGGAAAACACTAGATCTATTCAGTAGGTAAACGTATTAAAGACCCACGAGTCCTAAATAGTCCACACTTTATAAAAATTCTTTTGACGTCTTCATTGTCACCTGGGCATTCCAGTGTTGAGACTACCAGTTGCTGGTAAGGTGTGAACTTGTGAAGTTCTTATGAACTTGCACTGTATGTACAATGACCTGAAATATACAACTGAGAGGACTCAGCTGCAATGAAACAATTGACAGTCTGTATACCTATAATCTATAAATAAAAGAAACAAATCTTTATAACAAAGAAAACTCAGTAACTAAAAAAAGGACTCATTCAGGGTGCCTGGGTGGCTCAGTTGACGAAACGTCCAACTTGAGCCCAGGTCATGATCTCGGGATTTGTGAGTTCAAGTCCCGCATCGGGCTCTGCGCTGACAGCTCGGAGCCTGGAACCTGCTTCAGATTCTGTGTCTCCCTCTCTCTCTCTGCCCCTTCCTGCTCACACTCTGTATCTCTTGTCTTCAAAAATAAAAATTTAAAAATTAAAAAAAAAATAAAAAGGACTCATTCCCTGGAATAAATTAGTAACATTCATAACAAAGCTGCCCACTTGGTCAGCTTGGGCTGCTGTAACAAAAAATTATAAATTGGATGAGTTAAATGACAGATATTTATTTCTCACAGTTATGGAGGCTGGGAAGTCTAAGATCATGATGCTGGTTGATACAGTGCCTGGTGAGACCCTTCTTCCTGTCTTGTAGATGGCTGCCTTCTCACAGTGTCCTCACAGGACACCGAGAGGGAGGAGGAGGGAGGGGGAGAGAGGGGGAGGGAGGGGGAGGGAGAAAGGAAGAGAGAGAAGAGGGGGAGGGAGAAAGGAAGAGAGAGAGGAGGGGGAGGGAGAGAGAGAAAGGAAGAGAGAGAGAGAGGGAGGGAGAGAAAGAGAGGAAGAAAGCGAGAGGAAGAGAGCAAGAGGGGGGGAGAGAGGGGAGGGAGAAAGCGAGGGAGAGAGGGAGAAAGCGAGGGAGAGAGGGAGAAAGCGAGGAGAGAGGGAGAAAGCGAGGGAGAGAGGAGAAAGCGAGGGAGAGAGGGAGAAAGCGAGGGAGAGAGGGAGAAAGCGAGGGAGAGAGGGAGAAAGCGAGGGAGAGAGGGAGAAAGCGAGGGAGAGAGGGAGAAAGCGAGGGAGAGAGGGAGAAAGCGAGGGAGAGAGGGAGAAAGCGAGGGAGAGAGGGAGAAAGCGAGGGAGAGAGGGAGAAAGCGAGGGAGAGAGGGAGAAAGCGAGGGAGGGAGGGAGAGAGAGACAGGGAGGGAGGGAGGGAGAGAGAGACAGGGAGAGAGGGAGGGAGAGAGAGACAGGGAGGGAGGGAGGGAGAGAGAGACAGGGAGGGAGGGAGAGAGGGAGAGAGAGAGGGAGGGAGGGAGAGAGGGAGGGAAAGAGAGGGAGGGAAAGAGAGGGACGGAAAGAGAGGGACGGAAAGAGAGGGACGGAAAGAGAGAGACGGAAAGAGAGACGGAAAGAGAGACGGAAAGAGAGACGGAAAGAGAGACGGAAAGAGAGACGGAAAGAGAGACGGAAAGAGAGACGGAAAGAGAGACGGAAAGAGAGACGGAAAGAGAGACGGAAAGAGAGACGGAAAGAGAGACGGAAAGAGAGACGGAAAGAGAGAGACGGCGCTCTGGTGTCTCTTCCCCTTCTTATGGGTTATCAGTTCCATTATGAGGTTTCACACCCCCCGTGCCCCCATTACCTCATCTAAACCTAATTAGCTTCCAAAGGTCCTACCTCCCAATACCATTATAATAAGGGTTAGGGCTTCACCCTATGAATTTTGTGGGAACACAAACCTCAGTCCATAATGTCTGCCAGCTATTCACTCTGGAAGTCTTATCCCTTATAACACTAGCAAGATTAGATTCTGATTTCAACCAACTCCCTGAATGCCAGCTGCTACACATTTAAAGTTCTTAACCTAATATTTCTCCCTTAGCTCCTGTTTCCTGGTCTAATTTATAAACTTATTACCTATTTTTGTCTTTAAATGCTTATTTTTGAGAGCAGAGGAGCGGCAGAGAGAGAGATGAAGCCCAAGCTGACGGTGCGGAGCCCGATGCAGGGCTCAAACTCAGGAATCCCAAGATCATGACCAGATCCAAACCAAGAGTCAGACGCTTAACAGACTGAGTCACCCAGGCGCCCCACAAAGCATCTTTTTTAAAACTAATAACATGTTTAACTAAACTTGGATTTCTCACCGCAAGCCTATCAAAAGGTGCACCTGTCTTAAGGTTTCAAATGCTCTCAATGAGGATTGCTCAAACTCTCCTTGATGAAGAAGCGCTCTCAATTGGTCTAACATCTCAGAGCCCACAGAGTTGGGGGAGAGGCTACAAGGTATGACAGGGCCTGGGGTCGTAGGTGCAGAGCCCCAGGTGCCAACCTGAGAGCCTCTCAGGTAATGTTTGGGGATTGCCTCCTACTTGTCGGGGATCCAGCTATACAGTGAATGTTTGTGCTGCCCCCAAATTCATATGTCGAAACTCCTATGTCGAAACCCAACCCCCAGGGTGATGGTATTTGGAGGTGGGGCCTTTGGGAGGTGATTAGCCCATGAGGGTGGTGACTTTATGAATGGGATTCATGCCCTTAAAGAGACCCCCAGAGACAGCGCTCTTACCCCTTCCACCTCATGAGGTTACAGCAAGAAGGCTTGTGTCCGCAGAATCTGTGGGCATTGTGATGTTGGACTTCCTAGCCTCCAGAACAGTTAGAAATAAATATTTGCCGTTTATAATCCAGCAAGTCGATTGTACTTTGTTAGAGTGGCCTGAACAGACTACAACAATTCTGCTCAACATGCTAGGCTTTTACAGAATTTTCAAGATCCTAAGTGGAAAACCCACAGTTTTTGTCCCCGGAATAACTAAGTATAGAAGGGAAATGAAAAGTGTACAGGGAAAGCTTAGAGGGGATTCATCCCTGATCTCTTCAGTAAATTTATTTTTTTTCCACTCTTTTTTTTTTTATGCATTAGCACTCTTCGAGGGCACATGTGTTTCTCATGCAAAGCTTCAATTCACATGTACAAAAAGACATCCGTGTATCCAAAAAAGACGAGGGCATCCACACCTCCACTATCCATGTGTACACAGGTGTCAATTTTTTTGTGTTTATTTGTTGAGAGAGAGAGAGAGAGAGGGAGGGAAGAAGCAGGGGAGGGGCAGAGAGAGAGGGAGAGAGAGAATCCCAAGCAAGCTCCATGCTATCAGCACAGAGCCTGACACCATGATCGATCTCCCGGACCAAACGGTGAGACCAGGACCTGAGCCGAAACCAAGGGTCTGACACTTAACCGACTGAGCCACCCAGGCGCCCCCACAGGTATCAACGTTTTAATGAAGAGTCACTGAAGAGCACACTTAAAATGTCACATTTCATGAAACTTTCCCCCATCCAAAGACATAAAAATGTGGCTGGATGTATTTGTAAAACTAAAACTACTCTCAGAGAGGCTTAGCTCACCACCTTCCCATGGCAACCCAAACAAGTCTGGGATTTAAAGGATATGAAACTGCAGCTATTCCTTTTAAAAATATCATTTTAATGCTCGAGGGGGCATTGGAGACCAGGACGGCCTCCTACACATTCGTTTCGCAGAAGTTGCCTCCAAATTCACTTTGGTGTCAACCCCTCGTGAGCTGGGCTCCCGGCAGACCGAGTCCACAGCGCCGATGTTGGCAACGCCCCTTTCGGAGCAAGTGGGAAAAGCCGTCAGAAGTCCCACCACGGCTTATTTCATTCTCCACACTCGGTGTTCACCACCAGGAAGCAGAGAGAGAGAGAGAGAGAGAGAGAGAGAGAGAGAGAGAGAGAGAGAGGGGAAGGAGGCTTTGCCGGAGGATTTGGTTCTCCCAAGCCCTCACCCAGGCTACAGTCACATCATCCCGGTCACATCTCATTTGGAAAAAGAAAACTCTTCATGGAGACAGTGAGTTCACAATCGCCCGTGAAACAAAATCACTGTGCAGTCAACTCTGCCCATGCCCTTCCCGTGTCAGCGCGGCCGCTCGTGTATCATGAACACAATCAAATCCGTTCTTGCACCTCAGGGTGCTGCTTGGGTTTCCCTGCTAATGCGTTCCTGCAGTGCCTGCCTTTCATGTTCTGACTTTGCTCCGAATAAAAACGACTGGGTGTCCCCACTCTGTATATTCTGAAGCGAAAAAGAATCAATTAAACCAGCCATATTTCCATCAGGGGGGCTCCCGCTGTTCCCCAAACAGCTTAAGCTGTCTTCTCATAGTTTATGATGTCAGCAGGATCTCCCGACTGAAATACAGCCTGGAAATCTCACCCCACCCCTCTCTGGCCCTCTGTCTGCAGTATATATTATTCTTGTAGTTTTCAGAGACAGCTGTGTGAATTAATGAACTGACGTGAGAATCGGAGTTGGCCTGGAGCCCCATTTAAAAGTCATGTCGATGACCTCATAAAAACAGCAAAGAATGCTTACAGCTTGCTTGTAAAAGAAAGCCATTTCTTAATAACTTGGAATGCCCACATAATTCAGCACATATTTTAACCCAAAATGATTATTTCATAAGAGAATGAAAATTTCCCATGAAAAAGACATTTAGCCAACCCCGGCAACTATAAACTTTAATTGACATTTCACAGTATGTAGCAGCGTTCTCTCTCGGGAGTGTAGAATATCATTCCTGCACCTGCGCTTTACCTCCAGAGTTATAGTATTTCAACCATTAAACATTTTTCATTAAAGCACTTCATATAGAATTAGTCTAATCTGATTTTAACAAAAGTATTCTATATTTAGTTTTTCACACCGTATTAGCTCAAACCGTTAGAACTAGAGAGGCTGGGCCTTTGTTCACTGGCACAAGCAGAAGGGTGGTCTTGTGCCCACTCACTTCAAAGATGGCCCTTCCTGCGCTTGCTGTCCTTTGAAACAATCACAGCATTTCTAAACGAAGTCACTCCTGGGTAAACCGTAGGCCTCAGAGAAGCGGAGCCCCACGGTAAGCTCAACCGGGCTGCAGGGTTCTTCCTTTCCCTGTGAACAGTGGTAGCCCATCCCCCACCTCCACCCCCACGCTGGCGCAACAGCTCTTAGGAAGCAGGGAAGGTGCAGGATATTTTTGCTAGGCTAGAACTGAGAAAATGTGCACAAATGTGCATCTTACGGTTTGAGTTTTATAGCTGTTATCTTGCGGGCAATCTTGGGTGAACAGCTGCAGGATTTTAGGATGTGTGACTTGAACAACAAGGAAAGGGGCCTTTCTAAATGCTTCCAGTTAGAATCAGAGAGGGCTGAGCAGCATAGGAGCTCACTTGGGCTCTGAAGCTGACTGAGGAGTATTTAAAGAGAACCACTCTACTCCAGAGAACGTTTTCCCTGAAACGCTACACCCTATTCTCTCTCACTTAGAACACTCATTGCGCAGAACTGAGAACACCTGATGTGAATTCAATTTCATTTTGGACAATGGTTATAAGTGGGTTCCCCCCACCCCCAAATAAACAGGTCCATGAATACTTTTTGGATTTAGCTTCTCTGGGTCTAGCATGGACTTCAGACAGCTTAACATTATTTATTTTATTGATGTTTCAATTGGACAATCAACTTTGATATATGACCATTTATATATAGGACACTTAGCCGATATAGGACAGTTAACTCTGCTAAACAGACACGGCTGTGTTTGGCTTCACCAACAAACCAAACACAAAACACTAGTGTGGCAAACAAAGATGGGTCACAGGGACTTCTATTATAAAAGTAAACCGTAAGTCATAAGAAGATCTTCACTAGGTCCATTGATATATTAAATCTTCTAACACAAGTTCCGATAAAATATACAGTAGTTGACTTCATATAACATAAAGCCTCCGCTAGGCTTGCTTGGGTTTGGAAATGGTGAGGTGCCAGGCTAAAGCATACAACATCATGGCGCTGACTTTAGGACTTACAAACGTGGCTAGTTCATAGGATCCCATCTAGCATTTCTGAGGCCTCTGTGTCACCTGATGGGGGGAACCCACCCGGAAGGCAAGCCACCGGGGAGAAGCCAGGCAGTGCATAGCGAATGTGCGAAGGAGGGCCCCCATCAAAGGGGGCCAAGGTCAGCAAAAAGCCACCAAAGCGGGAGGCCTCTTGCCCACACTGTACGGAATCAGTCTTACCTTACTCTGAAGAATAATCTGCGTGCTGTTGCCACCAGGATAGCTGCCTGTCATTGTCGTGAATCATCCTAACTGGTTCTGGACACTTACTCTCAGACGCTTCTCTGGCAAGTGCCGCTGGTAGAGACTGGGACGGCCCAGGGTTTCCTGGGCGGGGGGGGGGGGGGGGGGGGGGGGGGGCTGTGGCTGTGAAGGCACCAAGCTGGCCCCAGAGGGGCACAAGCTCAAAAAGGAAATACCAGAACTCTGACACTGGACGGGAGACAGGTGGCCAAAGCCAAAGATTCCGCGCCTGTCAGGTGGACTAATAAAGCTCTGTGTTGCAGTGAGCATTTAATGACAAAAAGCAGGTACAGCACCTGGTGTAGACTAGACGTGCCAGTAGTATTTTGTAAACTACTGTTAGCATTCATGGCTGCAGCGGCAGGAATGAGAGTTAAGTCCAAGCCGCTGGGTCAAGCCAAGGGGCTGGCTGGGCAAACGGGAAGCGGTGTGGGCAAGCTACCCTCTTAAGAGTTACAGACGTCAAACGGGCCAGCGTGAAGGGCGGAGAAAGTGATTCTTATTTTCCTAGAATTAACTACTACAGCCTCCTGATGAGGACCCAAGGGACTTCGTGCCGCCCAGTACAGGGGTCAAGATTTCCAAGGCACCGTTTTCGGGGAACTGGAAGGACCATCTCCCTTCCCATCCCCGCCCCCCCCAATACCCCACTGCGCATGCGCACACAGCATGAGGCCTCTAACTGGGGAAGGAGGTTTTATGAAGAACGCAGTGCGTGGAGCATCAATGATCTCTTCCTAAATTGACTCAGACACCTGGCCTCTCTTCATATGAGATTGAAGGATGCCTGATGAGGCTGCCTCTTGTCTGAAAGTAACTGTAAGTCCACAAAAGCAGCAAAGTCCTTAGAGGGGCTGGAGACACGGAAGTACAGGGGACGGCCATCCTGCCATGAGCAGTCAAAGGAAGAGTCATCCGTTTTTCTCTTCTTCCTCCCCATCCCTTGTGCCTCGTTTGATAAGCTGAGGAAGCTGGTTTAGTAAGCAGTTTCAGCTGACTGGGAGTTTAAACATGAAATACTTTGAGTTTTCCAGTATCTGCTCTCAGCTGTGCTCTATCAAACTCGGCATTCGAGGCTGCTTTCACTTGTCCTCAATGATATCAGTCTGAGGACATCTTGTTGAGTCACTTCGACTTATTGAATGTTTTATTTTAGTTCTTAAAATGTACCGAAGTTCATTTTTTCTTTTACACTTGAACCTCATAGGCATTTCAAGCTTTGCTCATCCCCAAGCCAGCACAAGTGGGAGGGGCCTGGAGTGGAGGTGGGGTAGGGCTCCCTCTTCCTTCCCGCTACTCTTTTGTGGTTGAGTAGGAAGGAGGGAAAAAGAGGCCAGAGTGTGTTAACCTGCTTGAAGATCCATGATGAGGTTGCCATCTTTTCCTGTCATTTGTCATGCCTTCTCTGCAGCCCTGAGTTGGCTCGTAATTCCCTCTGTGTATCAGATGCCCACATATTGACTAGCTCAGGGCCTGTGGGACACTGCTGGTTCCTCAGCATTGCTGACTATCTAAGGCCAGTCCTAGCACCCCAGGTCCCTGAGAGAAGTGGCTCAGAGCCCATGCTGGATGAACTCGTTCTGAGTCCTCTATCTCCTTAAAACTCTACTTGCTTTGGCATGAGAGGGGGGGGAACAGTGACTGAATTTGCTGCCCTAGGCCTGGCTGGTCATTGCAGTCAAATACTGTCTACAAAGGCACTGGAGTCTCCATAAAGTGGAAAATGGATAGCACATAAGAGTAACACCTTTAGGAATAAAAATGTAGTGACATAGTGCTGTACTAAATCGAGGTGGTCCAGAGGAATGGTCCTTGAAAAGAACCCACTAGAATCGCTGCCTGTTGTGTTGTTTCACTGTTGTAATAAAGAAAACCATAGATGGGGGAAAGAAGGGAGGAGCAGAGAGAGAAAGAAGGGAGGCAAATTGGAGCATGGAAAACTGAAAAATAATACAGTGACTTCTTTGACGACAAAAACCCATTTTATTGATAAATTTCCTTATTCATGACTAAAAGGAAACGTGAAGGAAAAATCCCAGGAAAAGCATAGAAAGAAGTTGGGTGACCCAGAGTCCTTGCAATCTCTATGTCTGGACTAAAGATTTCAAAGTGTTTGAGACCTCATTGTCTAAGAAGACAACATAAAAAAGGAAGCCATGGGAATGAGCACTATTGGGCCTGTTGAGCAGTGAGGAGACAGCTGTCCCATCCTTGGGGCTCTCTTTCTTACTCTGCAATTACATTGGACACTACTTGTTTGAATCACATATATAGATTTTCCTTGTAATGACAGCGAATCGGATACTTATTGCTACAATAGTATTGCATTATAATCAACCACAAAATCTCAGTCGCCAGCAAAAATGTGCAGGGAGGCAGGGCTCAGCCAGGCTCAGCTCTGCTGGGCACTGCTCCAGGCATGTTTCATCCTTCTCCCGGGACCAGCAGGCTAGCTTAGGGCCAGTCTTCTCATGAACACGGCAGAGGTGCAAAAGGGCTAGCTGAAGCACAAAACCGCTTTTCGGGATTCTGCTTGTGGCATGCTTGGTAACATTCTGTTGACCAAAGCAAGTCACAAGGCTGAGCCCAAATATAAGGCGTGGTGAAAATATCCCTTTTTACTGGGGGAGCTACAGAATTCCATGGTGAAGTGTGAGACCATACAGATGAACAACTGAGGACACTAATACAATCTGACAAAAACAGGAGTTGAAATTTTTAAAAAGACGAGTGAGAATAAATAAGAAATTAAAACGTATCCCCTAATCCCAACATTCACAGATAACCATGACTTATAATGATATCATTGTTCCACTATTTTTTCTAGGGATGTAAAAAATTCTTTTACTATTTTCAAACTTGATATCAAACTAAAATAGAGTTATGTAGGCTTAAAAAATCTCATCAAAGTATATCAGAAGCATCTTTTGATGTCACTTAATGATCTTAGACAATCCGCTTTTGCTGTCTATCTGTTAGTCCAGCATAGAGATATGCTATATTTTATTTCATCATTTTACTGTTAGTGGGCATTTAGTTTGTGGACACTTTTTTCCTCACAAGTAGAAGGGATACCCCCGATGATAAAAATGACACCTGTTTGTGCCACAGAAGCATGAAGGAGCATCCTTAATAGGCAGATTGCACAGCAGACAGGGAATGAAAATCCAAACCTGAAAAAAATTGTAATACACTCATCTGGATTTACTCTCAGGAATTCTGTTCCTTCTTCATAAGCGGCACCAGCCATCTCTTAGCTTTTAGTAAGCTCTATTTTGGATATTAAAACAAAAAACAAAAGACAAAAAATCATGGTATCACATAAGAAAAAAAAATAACACATGATATCAGTGTATATCAACTAACCCTGTAGTGTTTTGCTTTACATGCATTGCTCTCCTAAGCAATAGTAAAGTACTAATAGCCAGCAATTTAAAAAATTTATTTATTATTTTTGAGAGAGAGAGAGAAAGAGAGAGAGAGAGAGAGAGAGAGAGAGAGAGAGAGAGAGAGAGAGGAAACCACATAAGCACATGAGCAGGGAAGGGGCAGGGAGGCAGGGCGGGAGAGGATCCAAAGCAGGCTCTGTGCTGACAGCAGACAGCCCAGTGATGGGCTCGAACTCATGAACCACGAGATCATGGCCTGGACCAAAGCTGGACGCTGTTACCCAGGCACCCCAAAGGCCAGCAATTTTAATGTCTTGGTGATGTTTCCAGGTGGTTTTGTAATGGCCATGCAGTCCAATCAGGGAAAATTTTATGCTATTAATAGTTGGTCAACTATTTTAAATGGTAGAGGACTTTTTCTTTATCAAAAATAGCTAAAGGCCTACTACCCCATAAGATCTTTTTATTGAGATATGATTGATATACAACATATTAGTTGCAGGTGCACAACATTATGATTTGATATAGGTATATATTGCGACATGATTACTACAATAAGTCTAGATAATATCCAAGATCCCTCTACTGTTCACGGAGTGTTGTCTTTCAAAATTTACATATATTCTGGGAGAAGAGTTGAGGTCAATTATAAGTCTTTTACAAATTAGTATAATTATCAGGTCATTTTGAAACAGCCAATACTGAAAAGGGTAAGAAAGCATAAAAACATTAAACCCAAGAATTTACTGAAAGGAGATAAAGGTAGAGCTTGAAACTAATTACTGATTAATTACTAATTTATTTTCATTTGATGATAACACTGACACTGGTAGAAGAGTGAACCCATGGGAGCCAGTTACTGTACCCAGTGCATTAATGGATTCTGCCTTTATGTTCCTATTATGTCCATGCAGTTACGCTTTCTGGTTACTAGATGGCGATTTTGTGCACAATAGCTCTTGGCTTTGCAACCTTTGTTCCTTCCCTCCCCAAATAGTGATTGGAAATTCAAGATACATCTCCACATTCTTACCTAATTAGCCACTCATTAATAAAACTTGTAATTTTCATAATGTCTTAGGAAAAACCTATAAATACTTATCAAATATGTCAAAACAATCAGAAAAATGTTCAAATATGCAATCTACCCAAATCATGTGTATAATAATATAATATGAAAACTCTTTCCAAATAAAAGAGTAATTTGCCATCAAGTTCTGCTTCTCTAAACCAACAGATCTGCTAAAGACAGTGCAATGTGTCTGGGAGAACAACTTAGTAAGGGTCTTGGTTGAAGTTAACCAATGTATCAAAAGTATACTTCTTTATATTTAAATAAACAATTATAGGTAACAACCACACAACATAACTTTTTAACTGAAAATCTAGTTGATTTGCTCTTCCTTTTTGCACTCAAGTTTTTGAGTCCAATTAGTTGAAGAAATTTTGGGCTAGTGTTAAATATCCCTTAAGTGAAGATTTTGCTGCTCTCACAAGTTCTACCTCACCTGCTCCCCTCCTCCCGCCCCTTTTCAAGACCCAACATACAGAGCTTTAATTGGAAACTGAGACAGCTGTTAGGGAGTCAGGTAGAAAGGAAGCACAGCCGCTCCCTAGTAGCGTTGATCCTCAACTGTAACACATTATCATCAGTATTCATGTGGCTTTCTTCACACGGAAGCTTTCCAAGAATATGTAAACTAGATGATGTCAGTAACAAAAATGATACTCCAAACATCTTATATCTCTATAAAGTTTTCAATCATTCACTAATTAATAAGACACCTCCTTCAGTAAAAAGAGAACCCGGATAGTGACTCAAATTACCAAAACTCCACAAGACATCCACAGGGACAGGGCTAGCTCTGCGGGTCTCCAAAAAATTTTGGCTTTTGTCCTTTTCCTTTGTGAAAAAAAAAATCTGTGATTCTCTGTGGTATCTGTTAAGGTTATCCTCAAATTGTTAAAATTTTCAGTTGATTCCAGTCACATATTGTCAATACATCAGTTAATTCAAGGTGGTTCTTTACTCTGAGACCTAACAGGAAAAATGATGAAACACCAACCAGAAGAAATTCTCTCTCAGGGAATAGAAGAGTTTGGTGAATGGAAATCGAGAGCAATAATCAATAATATGATACAGTCGGTTGGATTTAGCACAAATAAATTGCTAGATGAAGGAATTCTTAATTATTTAAAAAGTTTTATTGTGTAAGAATAGCTGATGGGTCAGAATGTGAAGACAGTGGATAAGGTATGAACACCACTCTTACCTCCAGACATCAGGTCACAAAGCAAAGTTCCACTTGCCTTGCTGCCAAACAACCATGATATTCACTCCCTCCTTCCTCAACAAAGAGTGTAGTGAAATCAGTGGTCACCTCCCTAATGGTGATCTCGCCAATAAGGGGTAAGTAAGAAAATTTTAGTAAGGAAATTTACCTCCCATTTTTGTTTATAAAGAATAAAGCATACGAAACAGAAAATATCCAGGTGAAATAAAGGGTGCAGGCATTGCTTCGGCTTCCTGCATAAAGCCCAGATGCCTGAGCCTTCCGCAGTCTGACCTCAGCCCATATGTCCTGCATTTTCTCCTATCACACAGTTCTCCACGTGCTTTAGAGTAGTAGCTGAAGCCTTCTCTGCTCTCAGACCTACCCTGTGCCTGGGTGGCCCTGTGCCTTTGTTCCTCCCTTCAGTCTCCCCGGGGTGCCCATTTCCCACCAGTTTTCCATGTCCAAACATATCTGTTCTTCAAAATCCAACTCAAATTCCACTTCCCCATAAAAGACTTTCTGATTCCCCAATGGGATGATCTCTCTCAAGTATAAATCTCTATGGCAATGTATACGTCCATAAACAAATAACTGTGGCTGTCTGACTATAAGACTAGCTGTCTCTATCTTCGGTACTGGGTATTTGTGTGTCTTATTGGATTTCTGGGGATTTTTCTCTACTGGAATCTTTTCGTTGGCAAAGGAGGTGTCCATGTCCTAATAACTTTGCATTTATTCAACAAACGTATGCTAGGCCACTATTGGCTGAATGAAAGTAAACAAATGCTTACTGCTGCTTTCAGCATGTTCGTCAGTAGGCCATTAGTCATATATATTCAATCATACAGCTAAGTGCCTCAGCTAGAGAAAAAAGAAAATGTTGCTGGTCCCTTATTCCCGTACAGTGGTTCTAATATCCGTCCAGCTTTTCACTGGACAGTGAGGACTCATCCTATGGATTGGGAGCTGAGGTAGATTAGTAAAAGCCATTTAATGTTTCTTCTGCTCCCGGGATTCTATGATCCTGTGAAGTTTTAAGATGTTCTGATAGCAGGACCTTCATTAATACTCTTGAATGAATGGAGTTGGCACACAGTATCGGCAAATATGTTTGCATCCTACATAATGTGTCAATGTAGAGTAGACCTAACCATCTACGGGCGTGTGACACCGTGGCCTCTTGTTTCTCTGTATTTGCACATTCTGTGCCCTGTGTTTAGGATGCCCCTCCCACACCACCTTTGCCTGCTAATTCCTTCCCGTGCTTCGAAATTCAACTGAGGTACAATCCTCTCTGGGAAGCCCACTGTCTCTCTCCTTCTAAGATGACGTAGACGTTCAAGACAAAATGTGCATTTTCTAATAATTAATTGCCAAGATTACTAGTCAACATCTCCTTCCCTTGTGTCCATACATTAGTGTTAAGAACGTACAACCTTTTCTGCTCCTAACAGGTAGCAGATCAGGCATGAATGCTCTGGAATATGCCCATGGTTGGTGTTCACTGAGAACACTGGGATCGGAGGCAAACTGTGTACTTTTGGCCACATTAAAGAAGGGTAAATGCACTCTGCTTTTTCCAGAGAATGAAGCTTCACGTTCTTATCTGTTACATGACTGCCCTCTGTTCTACCGTCTCTCTCTCTTTTCTCACATATGCAAGAACGAGTTTTAAGCATACAACTCAAAAACTTCTTTTCTCAGTGGGGTTACAGTTACTATTGAAACATCTGTGCCCTGTTTCACACAATCTCCATGAACAAAAGACACAAAGAGCTCACTTGGGCTAAAATGATTTCACAGATTATGAACTTCACTGTGTCTTACTCATGAAAGAGTTTCCTCCTACAGATGTGAACCGCGAGAACCGTCATAACTGATCCAGGCCTCCACAGACAAGCGCATTTCACACATAATCAAGAAAAATTATCATTCGAAATATGGGAATAGGAGTACAATCTTGATCCTCTGTGAAGGTAATCGAGCATACTGCTCCATAAGGATTGCATTTCCAAAGTGAGGGGTTCTGACCGTGAGGGGGAAAAGGAAGAAGGAAGAAAGGTTTGGTTAATAATCACACGGAGGGAAATTTACATGTTGAGTAAGTAAATAAGCTTCCCTTTTTCTTATCTACTACTATTCTCAATAAGAAACTTCAGTGACTATCTACTCTGTGCCAGACTCTGTTCTAGGCTCAGCTGATTCAGACATAAGGGGCTGGGAGCAGGAAAAGGAGGAGTTCACGGTCTGGGAGAGGAGACAAATAACCAGATCATTAAATCTGTGTGATAAATGCCGGGATGCTGCCACAGGGCACTTGCTATGAAACCATCCGGGAAAGGCTCCTAAATGAGACATGAGGGACAGAGGCCCAGGACAGGACTGGGGGAGAACATGCTCCTTACTGTGCAAGGTGGCTCTCAAGGGACAACAGGCTGCCCCATAAATTCGATCTGTCCTCAGTAGCAGGCCCACACATACACAGCTCTGGGAGAGACCCAGCACCTAAGAGGGCATGGAAATAGTGCCCACCACTGTCCACCGGTCCCCCGGGAGGTGTATCTTCTTGGTAGGGAGCACACCAGTGTGTAAAATGCTATCCTGGTGACAGCTGGTGCAGAGCAGTCTTCACCTGGGAACAGACGCTGCTTTGCAGTTGGCGGGCGGGTCAGCTCAGGCTTTAGGTTCCTTCGTGATTCCTTAAAGCTCACAGGCAGCTGTCACATTCACGCTGGGTGTAAGCTTCCAAGGTACAACCATACTTGGGTGCTGACTGACCCTAAGGTTTATGAGGCTTCCTTCCTTCCTTCCTTCCTTCCTTCCTTCCTTCCTTCCTTCCTTCCTTCCTTCCTTCCTCCCTCCCTCCCTCCCTCCCTCCCTCCCTCCCTCCCTCCCTCCCTCCCTCCCTTCCTTCCTTTCTTTCACTAGTCTGCAGAGACAAGAGGCTCCTAAACATATAGATGCCCTTCCTGACGTAGCCCCTGCTTATCCTTGCAGCGTCACCTCCTCCTGCTCCCTGCAGCTCCCAACCCCCTGCCCAAATGCTCACTGTGTCCTAGAACTCGCACTGCTTTCCTTGACGCCACACTTGCACGTCATGTTCCCTAGGACTGTAATGACCTTTCTCGCTTTCCTTTTGCAACTGTAGAAAACCCACACATGCTTCAAAGTCCAGCTGACTCATCTGAGTCATCCTCAAGCAGAAAGGGTCACTTCTGTGTGTACTCGTAACTCTGAATACGTCCTTTGCCAAACTGCTCGATATTGCTAGCTTTACAAGCTGAATCCCACTCCATGATCAAATTTCCTCTCTGCCCGAAACCCAGTATCCTCTCCTATTCCCATATCCCAGTGAGCACCTCCACCTGCCCTGGGCAGATATTCAGGATTCCCCTCTACCCGATCCCCTATGCATTATCTAAGCTAATTAATTGTATCTCCTGAGTATCTCCTACATTCATCTCTGTATTTGTCGTATCACTGGCATGGATTATTATTTCTGTCCGATCACATTGCTTTCGCTTTTTCACTAAGCTCTTTACCTCCGGTTTCTGATCCCTCATGCTTTTGAGGCATTACAGCCAAGTGGTTAAACATATGGAGTCTCCTGCCTGCTGACCTTGGTTCCAATTTCAGCTTTGTTACTTATTGTTTCTGTGGCTTGGTAAAAGAAGAAATGCTAGCACTCACCTGCTAGGTTGCTGTGAAAAATGTGAAGTATGGTAAGAGATGTAAAGTGCCTAGAAGAGACCGTGGCGGGAATAAGGATTCCCTAAATGTCAATAGTTGTTATTATTCTTTCAGCATCTACGCCACCTCTCGAATTGTTTCCAGGTCTTCTTTTTGGATGTCTGATAACTTCCCTCTTCTGGAAAGAATGCTTCTGGGACCTTCCATGGGTCTTTGAAATTTGTGGGGTTTGTGAGAACCCCCCCCCCCACGATCTACTCCCATATCCCCTTCTAGCCTTTTCTCTTCTACAGACAAGAGGGGTGCTTCAGACAAGGGGCTCCCACCCTTCCGTGGACTCTCTTTAGCCTTCTTTTCTGCTGAGTTATTTTACTATAGGACATTTCCCCTTCACCCACCTGGCCATTTCCAACTTATTCTTCAGACTCAATCCACAGGCCAAGTTCACTATCTGAGAAGCCCAAGAGAACAAATAAACAAACAGAACTATTTTCAAACGTGGTGATAGATATTTTTGATTTGCATCTACAATGATACAGCATTATACATAGGTTATATTATATGATAGTTATTTGGGACTTTTCTCTTCTCCACTGTTGTCAACAGCTCTTCTGAACCGACCACCAAATAACTCTCTGACCTTAGCATTCCCCAACTAAAAATGACTTTTGGCTTTGAGTGTTTAGAATAATATCTTTGTTGAATGACAGATATCCAGAGGCACCCACTATGCATATTTCACTATTTCACTATTCATATTTCAAAGCCATTTTATAATTCAGTAGATTTGGATCAAGAATCAAAGGATTAAAGAAATTTGGGGCTGTGAGATTTTGAAATGATTAATCTCAATTAAACACATATTTAACACCCTTTTCTATCCTGTCCTCGGGTGGGGGGGGGGAGCATACAAAATAAGAGAGGGAAAAAAATCTCTGTCCTTAAGTTGACAAGGCTGATGAGGAGACAGACACGCTGATCAACAGATTCAAAGGAATGATAAATGCTTCAACAGAACACAGGCTAATATGAGAAGAGAGGCAGGAAAGAATTCAGCCCTGTCTAAAAGTGAAGGTGAAACCCAGGTAGATAGAGGAAGGGACTCACAGGACTGGGACTTTTCTTGTGCATCCACTGAAGGAAAAACTCAACCCCAGGGCCTAGAGGCATGGAAATTATGGGCCTCATAGCACAAGAGAATAGAAAAGCTTGGAGATGTGAATAGACACGGAAGGGTGACAGGAGGTCATTCTAGAGAACCATGTGGAAGCCACAGAGGAAGGGACTTCCATGCCATGTTAAAGAACCTGAATTTTATGCTGTGGATAATCACATCCCATTGAAAAGTTTTAAGATATGCAAACATGACCATATTTCTGTTTTTAAAGGAATAAATTGATGCTAATACTGTTAAGTGCTAGAAGTGTCATTGTTTGAAGGCAAGGGGAGCAATTAGCAGGTTGCTGTTATAGTCCAGGCAAGAAGGGAGTTGGCAAGCCTACTACATATTAGAATGAGCTCGATAGGGAGTAATTTCACAATAGGAAAGACTCCTGTCTTTGTAGAATGGTGTGTGGCTGCATCTGCAGATCTAGGGGAAATGGTAATATGACTTCTAATGTGCATTTCTAGTATCTTCTGTGTATTTCTACAATTAACTACTTCTGGGCCATACCAATTATAAAAGTAGATTGTTAATATTTTGGGGTTTTTTTTTGTTCCAATGTTGTATTAAAAGTATAGGACTCGGGTTTCTGGATCAGGAATGTATCGATCCTGGACATAAATGGACATTCTCAACATCTAGGATTCTATTAACAGAAGAGGAATTCTAAAGAAGCAGCTTCTTTGGTATTTGTTTGCCTGAGCTATGGAGGCAAAGTATTGGATGAGAAGGGAAGGCCTCCGAGATGCTTTCTCGGATAGAATAGACCCGGGAGGAGTTAGGACTATTGCACTGGCTCTTGTGCATGAGAGTGGGCTGACTTCGTGGGTTCTTTCAATCTGTTCAGTCCAGTTGATCCTTAGCTGAAAGGCAATGCCAAGTAGAATGAAGACATATTCAGATGAAGACTTGATGGGAGTGGCATGTACACTGGGGGCTCAGCCAGGGTGATCTGGTCTCTTTAAAAGAAGCCTAGGGGGGCGCCTGGGTGGCGCAGTCGGTTAAGCGGCCGACTTCAGCCAGGTCACGGTCTCGCGATCCGTGAGTTCGAGCCCCGCGTCGGGCTCTGTACAGACAGCTCAGAGCCTGGAGCCTGTTTCCGATTCTGTGTCTCCCTCTCTCTCTGCCCCTCCCCTGTTCATGCTCTGTCTCTCTCTGTCCCCAAAAAAATAAATAAACGTTGAAAAAATTTTTTTTAAAAAAAAGAAGCCTAGGGGCATCTGGATGGGTCAGTCAGTTAAGCGTCAGACTTCGGCTCAGGTCATGATCTCACGGCTTGTGGGTTCGAGCCCCCGCTCTGGCTCTGTGCTGATAGCACGGAGCCTGCTTCAGATCCTCTGATTCCTCTCTTTCTCTGCCCCTTCTCCACTTTCTCTCAAAAATAAATAAGCATTAAAAAAAAAATAAAAGAAGGGTCAAGGTCAATTCCCTTCCTTAGCCCCCTGGCATATGTAATGATGCCCAAAGTGTACGAGTATATTGAAAACAGACCACCTCTGCTGAACTAAGGAAACTCCATACTCACTGGCTAAATAATCAGTCATTTTTATTATCTCAAACCTGGGAACTCTTCTTTTTCTATGTGCTCTACCGCCAATCTTGGGCATTATTTTCTTAAATAAACAAGCTTTCTTCCCATGTCTAAATCTCTTTGTTAGATCTCTTAAGATAACGGTTCTTAAGACACATGATGGTCTATCTATCTATCTATCTATCTATCTATCTATGTAAACATGGCTGATTCCACACCCGTTTTATGTGACTAGTCAGGTAACACTTGAAATGTGCAGGAAAAAAAAAATCTTCCTCACTTTGAATGTTGGGGCCTAAAATTCTACCTTAAAAAATATGCATCTGCTTAGGTTACTTTCTTTTGCATGTCCTTTTGGGAGGAATGCCTACTCTGGACAGAGGATTCATGTATCAGCCCATGATCCTTTATGACGAATGCAAATTCTGGAGCCCCCTGGGAGAGGGGAAGGGGATGAGAGCTACAGAGAGGGAAAGGAAACAGAAAGGAAGCCAGCATGAAAACTCAACATCGGTAGAGATTCCCTACCTACATGTTTTGTTCAAAATTATCTGTGAAGAACACAAGGTCTTTCTCAAGGCCCTCTCTCACATCTGAAGACAAACTAACACAGTTTCCTTGGTGAAATATTTATGTGATAGAGACTGAGTCATTCAAAAGAAATGATTACAGTGGAAGAGAATGAGTTTAAGATTCAATTGTAAATTCCCCATCATCCCATCATCCAGCAGGTGGTGCCTGTAGAGATTAGATCAGTTTAGAAAAATAAAGATGGAGCACTTCATTGCATAGGTGAGCAGCATGTGAGTAAGTCGGCAATCCTGTAAGCACAGCCAATGGCCTCAGGAGAGTCCAGCCAGGATGCACATTAACAGTCCTGGCGCTCAGCAACTAGGATTCATCCGCTATTGCAAGCCTGTGGCCCAGCTTGCCCTGGTGAAATACTGGGCATCTTCTCACCCTTTGGGCTCAGCATTTCCCCCTCTTTCCCAGCTTTTGTGTCAACGTGATTTCCCTTTCGTGCTTGCTCCCCACCTTTACTGAAGACCTGCTCTGAGGCCGTCCACCTAATTCCCCACCTGCTTCCTAAGTATGCCTTCTCCCGAAGGACTGATCTGGCCCCCGTATTCTCAAAGGACGCCTAAGATATTTGGTTTTCCCACACAACCAAGAGACTGCCTCAAGTCTAACAAAATATTGCTGTTTCTTAGGCAACCTCACCACCCCACCTTGTGGCAGCCCAGATAAGAAACATTAGCAGTGCCCCCTTGAATACTATAAAATAGCTAACTGAGTTCCTAGGGGTCAAGACCACCGTCACGTTGGTTCGGATGAGCCAGAGACCCATCTTGTCCCAATTGACTTTTGCTATGTGCGCCACTGGGCCCACTTCTGAGGGTTATGACCACTAAATAGAAAGGCAAATGCTAATCAAAGAGTCTAGATTAAGTGAAGATCATATAAATTAGGATTTAAGGAAGAAGGTACTAGTTGCATGCGGGTGTTTATTTTTTAAAAGCTCAAAACGTTCATTTGCTTTATTATCCAATGTGTTTTGATTCACACAAATTCATGACTGGTGAACTTGAACAGAACAGCAATTCATGACCATTGATAAATCACAACCATTTATGAATTTTGTTGCAAGTGATTTACTAGTAACAATATGGTTCCGTGGAGTTTAGAAATTGGTTTTTGTAATTACTCAGAGCAACGTCAGGTTTATTTCTGCCACAAGACTATTTTCACTTGTACTCTGAGATGCTTGCTGGGATGGAATAGGAGGCAGAGGAGTATGACCACGCATTAGAAGCAATGCATGGGTGTGGACAGGCTGGATGCAAAAGTCAGTGGCCACAGGAGAAATGCTGAAGACCGACAGTTTGGAACATGCAGGCAAAGGACTTCCACCTGGTTGTGATGCTTTGGCGAAGGCCACTGAAGTAATAACAAAGATCCACCGACTCTGAAATTGCTTTCTTTCCTATAGGCAAACCTTAAGAGCTTCAGTTATCACGATGCTGTGGTAGATACCACTAATCAGTTATTAGGAGAAATTATTATTTGAAATTTTACCACCATGTGTAAAGAGAGCCCAAATGGAGTCACAGTATTCCCATCACAGCACTCCCTGCAAAGGCTTTATTAGGTAATCTTTCTTTAATACCAAATTCCTTTTGAGGTCTCTAGAGGGCCTCTTCCTGATTTTGTCCTAGAGTAAGTAGCTCTTTCCAACTCCAAGCTAGAGAGCTCATTGATTTTAAACATTAGCTATAATTTCTGTTGTACCGTGTCACATCTTGCCTGCATAGCCTCATTTAATCTTCACAAAGCTGTAGGATCTAAATACTCCATTGTCCCCATTATGAAGATGAGAAAACTGAGGCTTAGAGAGATTAAGTAACTTGTGGATGGTTGTTCTGCTGCTAAGTGATGCTGACACTAAGCACTGAACGATCCTGTCTGCCTCCAAAGCCTGAACCTATAACCACAGTCCTCAGCTGCCTTTCTGTGGCCCTGCGAGTTCCAGTGGTGTTGGGACGTGCTCTGACTGCAGAAGCTGATCTCTTCCCAAGAATAAGGGACCAACCTTGAGCTGCAGCTCGTAGCTCTGCAGCTCGTGCAGCTCGGCAGACATCTTGGAAGGAAGAACATGAGCCAGCATGAGTACTTTGCTCACTTAAAAGGGCTGGGTAATGACTGAGGCAGTCCTGGGCTCTACTTGCCCGGGCTATGGGCCCGAGCCCAATCCTGGGCTCTAGGAAGCCCAACAGGGACAAGCATGCTTAGATGGAGGTTATTATGGTACCTGTATTGCTACCCCCGAGAAAATCTGGGTGCACCAGAAACCCAACACTCAATTAGATACCTATTTGCTAACTGTCCGTTTCCCTCATTAGAATGTGAACTCCATGAATACAGTGATTTTGTTGTGTCCCAGGGATAGAGAACAGTGTCTTTCAGTGAATAGATAATCAGTCAACATTCTCAAGAAGTGAATCCTTGGTTCCCCTCAAGGGAAGGGGAACTTGAGTCAAGTCTTTTAGGCTAACATTTCAAAAAGAGCCTTTCAGCCACATACAAAACCACCCAGCGTAGAGAGAGTGATGGGTACCAGGAGGCATCTGAGTGGAGATGTGGGTTGGTGTCCAGACTGAGAACCAGAAACGGTAATGGGCCAGGCAGGGCACCAGATGGAGCAGCGCCCAAGGGGAGAGTTAGACCCCAGTTGAGCAGGCGGAACAGGGAGGAGACCGGAGGTCGCAGAAAGCCCCAGTGCCCCTCATAACCCCACATTCTGAATCCCCGGAGAAGAGGAGAAGTTAACAGATCCCTCTGGATTTCACCTCATTCCCTGGGAGTGAATAGAGGGAAGGAGGTTACCAAAGAACTCAGTAATCACACGTGATAATTGATAGGTAGGGGGTACGCAGTAGACACCAGGCACTGCTCTGGGCATATCGTACGGGTGACTCATCGAATCCTCAGACCATCAACTGATTTAGAGAGAGGCTAAATCATCAGGGTTAGCCAGGGAGCAGCAGAGCCTGGATTTGAACCCAGGCTGACTGGCTCAAGGACCACTGCTCTTCATGATGAGGTCTCAGGATGGTAATGGCGCCTATCTACACAGTCCCAGGAGGGTGCCTGAATCAGACAAGATAGTGCTGGTAATGTAGACTGATGCTGTCTCAATAATGGGTAGTGGATGAGAAAACAAGGATTTTATTCACACGATGAGAATTATGTTTTCCTCAAGTTCTCACACAAAGTGCTGAGGCCATGACTTCCCCATAGGGTTTCTTTCCTTTTTGGAACAAGATCCACAGAAACAATTACACGGGGTTCTTGGGACACCTGCCTGGGTCAGGGGTGTGCCTTTGTTGAACTCATGAACACCCACAGTGTAACAGGTACCATTTTAGGCCAAGGGGACAGGGCCTTGGGGACACCCAAGGGGACACCCAGGAGAATTAGATGGTCTGGCCCTCAGTATCCTTTTGGGGCAGTGGGACAGTCCTACACCTCACACACACTAACTCAGGGCAACTGAAAAGTGGCATGTTCGCAAAGACAACACCGTGTTTCTAAGAGGCTCCCATAACAGCAAAAATGGGGGGGGGTAGTTAACTCAGAAACAAAAGAGTCTTGGGGCGCCTGGGTGGCTCAGTAGGTTAAGTGTCCAACTTCAGCTCAGGTCATGATCTCACTGTTCGTGAGTTCGAGCCCCGCCTCGGGCTCTGTGCTGACAGCTCGGATCCTGGAGCCTGCTTGGGATTCTGTGTCTCCCTCCCTCTCTGCCTCTCCCCCATTCACACTCTGTCTCTCAAAAATAAATAAACATTAAAGAGAGAGAGAGAGAGAGAGAAACAAAAGAGTCTTAACCAAAACCTGCCAGAAGGGCTTTTTTCTATCTTAAATATACACAAGGCCACACACACCCACACACAGCCCCAACCCCCCCACACACACACTTGTACCACTACCCCCATCTACATACACAAAAGTCACTTTTCCTAATACCTAATACCTATTTTAGCCTGAGAAAAAGAGCCATACCTGGATAGATTTAGAAATCAGATTACCTGGTGGCAAATAAAAGAAAAAAATTCTCCTTATAGAAACACGAAGTTAAACTTCATAGTTCAGTAATGCATAGTTCAAATCAAAACCTGTTCGAACCACTGCGTTTCCTACAAGGCACTGCTCAGAATCCTCTGCCAGCTGGCTGGGGTGGGGTGCATGTGTGAAAAACCGTAACATTTCGGGAGTCGTCCCTGCACCAGGCATTTTTTCTCAGCATTGCGGGCTGCTTGCGCCGCGCGGCCTGGGCACCTGCGGGATCAGTCAGTTTGCACAAGCAGCTTCCCAGGCGGATGACGTAGCTCCCCTTCTGTTGTTCCCAAAGACCAACATCTGTCAGAGATCAGCATATGCATCCGCGTATTAAAGCGCTCACTGTTCTAAGGCCCTGCACTTAATTTTCCCTTGGGTAAACAGAGCCAATAATGGATAAATACTCAAGGATCAAATATCCTTAAACTATTGGAGAGAGCTGTGAGCACAGACTTTAATCCACATCAGAAGTGAGAAAAAAACAGAGCAAAAAAAATATGACAGAGGCTCTCCACATCATGAGTGAGGGGCCTGGATGGGGTTTATGCCACTGGTCATGCAATGTCCTGGGAAGCATCTTGATGAATGCTGGTGGGGAAAGGGCGTTTAGGAGCTCTATGGTTGAGGGTATTTAAATGCATCAGAAAGTTAAATAGGGCATGATCCAAACAAACGATCTTTGCTTTCTTCAGAAAATAGCATAGGATCGTCTGATGTCCTCCGTCCTCTATATTAGGCCGATCCCACACTCTCTGTAACCATACACCAAAAAGATGTCTAGCAATGTCCTACTAATTGCATTTCGAGGCAAGTCCCAATAGGAAGATGAACTTTGGACAGGCTGACAGTCGTGGCCTTTGAGTCCACAGTTGGCCTTCTAGTGGCTGAGCCAGCCCCATAGGGAAAACACGCAGCTTGAGTTTATCTTTCAAGTATAAACTTCTGAGGATGAACACTTCAGACTCTCAGGAATTCTAGTCTCATACAAGGGCATGATGTATTTCATAATTTCTATACAACTCTCTTCATTTAAAAAAAATGCTCTAACCTTTGAGATAATTTTGCCTCAAAAGATGAGCTTATCCAAACTTTATCACCATATGCAGTCACACTATTATTTTCTGATTTGCTTTAAAAAAAAAAAAAGACCACTCCACATTCCAGATTAGAAATTTTATTTTTGTTACTTCAAAAGGTTAGAGATGTTTTCTTGCTGCTTAAAGAAAGTCTATAAATCTATCTTGCCATGAACTGCTACTCATCATAGCCTTGTATGTATCTTACCTAATAAACCATCTGAGGCTACTTTTGAATTATCCGTATTCAGAAACCTCTAAAAGAGTTTAAATACATGGCTGGTGGCTATGGTGGCAAATTGCCAGTAGGAAAGCAGAAGGAGAAATTCCAGGTAAGATGTTCCTCAGAAACAGTCTGACACTATCCACAGAAGAGCCACACAGATGTCTGCACTGGATTGTTCTCTGTCTCCGAAACCCTGGCTATCCATGGGCAGCCCCCATAGGTCCTTTTTAGAAGCTGAGGCCTCTGCTCTTATTCAGCCTTGCCAGGATAGCACCTGAGGAACCTTCCAGGCAGACAAATCAAAATATTACCTGTACTTGAGTAGGAGAAGCAGGAAAGCATCAGAGGATTTGGTCTAACACAAACATGGGTTCCCAGCTCTCTCCTCTGTAAGAGTCAGCTGTTGGCATGACACCAAATGAAGATGGGAAACACAGAAAGCAAAGCCTAAGAACTCCACTGCATTTGTTTTCCCATGGATAAAATAATATCTAAGTCTTGAGAAATCAATGAGGGAATAACAACACATAGGTCCCATAAACAATAAATGAGCTGGATATGTAACCAACTATAGTAAAACTGCATTAGTAAAATTACCAATAACCAACAAGGCAGAGACAGCAATAAATAAATAAAATTGCCATCACTCTTCAAAACTCTTCGTTCTTATCACTTGTGTTTTTGCAAATGGGTCCTTTCCACGTATGTAGTGAAGATAAACAGACAGACGTGCATGTGTGTGTAAGAGATAACAGCGATGGGACAGTGTCATTTTTAAGCCCACGCAACAAAATGTCTCCTTCTCTAATAGCAATGCCCCATGGATTTCTTGATTTCCTTCCAGGAAAATTTATGTCTGTGCTTCCGTCTTCCTCAGAACCAGAGATCTTCTCACCCAAGTCCGCATGTATTTTCCCATGTAATATTCACAGTCCACAAGCTGGTTATTATTTTAGAATGAGCAAAGGAAAGGCTTAGCAAAGCTAGGAAAAATGTGTGTGCCCAGTGTGTAGAATTAGGCCTCTAACCCAGAGATATCTGGACCCTATGTCTCATGTCTTAACACATCCTGTTTTCCCTTCCAAAGGAATGGACTCCTGCCTTCTCATCACCAAGAGCCTCTTGTGTTTTTGTTTGTTTGTTTGTTTTGTTTTTATTTTTTTTCAATGTTTATTTGAGAGAGAGAGAGAGAGAGAGAGCGAGCGAGCGAGCTTGAGTGGGGGCGGGGCAGAGAGAGAGGGAGATACAGAATCCCAAGCAGGCTCCAGGCTCTGAGCTGTCAGCACAGAGCTCAACATGGGGCTTGAACCCACAAACCGTGAGATCATGACCTGAGCTGAAGCTGGAGGCTTAACTGACTGAACCACCAAGTGTCCCAAGAGCCTCTCGTTAATGTATTATTTCCCTCCCATTGGACCCAACTTTTGATAGAATTTTGACCAGCAAGCAAATTTTAAGAATTAAATGACAACTAATTCCTCATTTGTAGTCCTAAAAAAATTGTTAAAATACAAGGGTCTGACCAACATAAGATGCTGAGCTGATACCATTTCAGTCAAAGGGTTTTCCGAAAGACATTCTTATTTGTCTATTCAACTCCTGGTGTTTAAATGCTTCATCTACATTGTTCGGGTTTTTGAAATATTAAAAAGAGCCGCCCCGCGGGCCTCTGGGGACCACTTGCCTCTAACCTGCCATCGGAAGACACACCAGATTCTGTTTTTGAATAACAGAAGCAGGAGATGTGACTGTTCTGTTTGTGGGAAAGCATTACCTTGAGTCAGAAAGCCTTTCATATACCCGTCTAAATCCCTCCCGCTCCGGCGTAAGCCCATTTCCTCCCCGGGCCTCAAGAGAAATGGGAACAGCTGCTGAGCATCTTTTAACTCCCCCTGTGCCCCAGGCTGGTGTCTTTATTGTCCGCACCAGGCTGTGAGCCACATTGGGCACATTCTTGACGAACTGTAGGTTTGTCGTCCCAACTCTCATTTCCCAGATACGTCGCAGGTTCACTTGGTGGTGTGCAAGGAGGGACTGAGACCCTGGGGAGCCGGACAGTAAAGCTCCAGCTTGAGAAGTGACCCACAGTGCTGCTAATATTCCTCCTGAAGCACCAGGCTGGAGAAGGGCGAAAATCTGGTATCATGATAACTGAGACCAATATCTGTTCCTGCTTATTCCAGTTGCATTTAGGGCTTCTGGAAATGCTTGCCTCAGGTCACAGTCCTATTACCAGCTGGGGTCAAGATACACCAGATGAAGGATTCATATTTCGATCTAATTCATTACACTGATGGCTTTTACGAAGCATCTGGAATTGAGCATAGTAGGGGGGAACCCTAGAAAATCCATTTGGAATAATGAGAGAACTATTTTCTGTTATCAGTCAAATCATGCCCAATCAGGGCTTGTTTCAATTCTCATCAATTCCACTTTTAATGTCCTACTAACAAATAAAAACATAGCTATAAAAATAACATTTTATCCTGCTCTTACAGAATCCTCGGGCAAACTCCAGAAAGGGATTTGATCTATCTCCCTACAGCTCAAAGAATCCAAAATCCATGTTTTCCAGAAAAAAATCTTTTTCTCTTCTTGCGTTGCTTTGGATCTTCAGGTTTGAAACATCAAGTAATAGTTGTAACAATGCTGAGAATAAATTTTGATCCTTCATGCATCAACTTCCCAATTCTATTTGCTATCTCCCTAAGGAAAGCAAAACAAAACAAATACTCCCCAAATGCATACATTCTAATTTCTAGGAAAAAAGAAATAAATCGCCCAGAGGTAACATCAGTGGCATTAGCTTCAGTCAACCCAGGTTCTTTAAAGTGAAGTTTCTGATAAGAGCTGTAGATATCCAAAAAAAGAGAGAGAGAGAAACAAACAAAAAAGGTGCACTTTAGGGGCACCTGGGTGGCTCAGTCGGTTAAGCGTCTGACTTCGGCTCAGGTCATGATCTCACTGTCCTGAATTCGAGCCCCACACTGGGCTCTGTGCTGACAGCTCAGAGCCTGGAGCCTGTTACGGATTCTGTGTCTCCCTCTCTGTCTCTGCCCCTCCCTCACTCATGCTCTGTCTTTCTCTCTCTCTCTCAAAAATAAATATACATTAAAAAAATGTTTTAAAAGGTGCATCTTAAAAAAAGAAAAAAAAAAAGAAGAGCCATATACATCCAAGAGCAACTGATAAGTCCGTTCTTTTGAAAAGCTTTTGTTATTGTTGTTGTCTATTGGGGGGAGGAGGGCAGAGACGGAGGGAGACAGAGAATCTTAAGCAGCCTCCATGCTGTCAGCATGAAGCCCAATGTGGGGATGGAACTCATGAACCCTGAGATCATGACCTGAACCAAAATCAAGAGTCAGATGCTTAACCGACTGAGCCAACCAGGTGCCCCTAAAAAGCTTTTTAGAACAAAGCTGTCCTTCACTCCACAACCTTAAATTTTTATGAATATTCTCAATCTTTTTTTTTTTTTTTGCCACTTTTTACTTCCCTTCGGCTTCTGAGCCTCCACAAAAAAACTTCCTCTGGTCATTCTCTTTTAATTATTAGAATAAACATCAACTGCAAGAGATCTGCTGGAAATGGAAGCTGCAAGTGGCTTTCCTATTGAACAATGACTTCCTAAAAGCCAGGATTCAGAACGGAAATCGAGGGAACTTAACTGGACTGAACCTTCTAAAAAACCTACACACCTTCCACAAACATTTTAAAGGGGTAACTTGCAAGTCTATTTACATTTCCAGGTCCATCTAATCACAAGAAGAAAGTTTCTTTTATGAGTGCTTTTACTGAAAATTAACAACTGCATTTCTGCCACCAAGCAAAATGAAGCAACGACAACGACCTTGGTCCATATATAATTTTATGATGCTACAATGAGGCAAGTCCCTGGGGACTTGAAATCGGAAACTATCCTTTCATGGCTATAGTGGACGGATTGGTCCCCGCCCTCCTCTCCTCTCCCTCCCCACTGCTCCAGTATATCCATGTCATATCCATGGAACCTGTAAATGTTAACTTATTTGTAAAAAGAGTTTTGTAGATGTACTTCCGAGGAAGTTAATGTAGATTATCTAGGTGGGCTCTAAATCCAACGACAAGTGTCTTTATAGGAGACACACAGAGGAAAGACACATGGATGGAAGAGAAGGTGGTCACGTGAAGAGAGAAGCAGAGAGATCAGACCTATGTACCCTAAGCCACCTGGAGGAGAAGATGATATGACCATGGAAGTAGAGATAGGAGTGATGTAGTCACAAGCCAAGAAACACCTGGAGCTACCAGCAGTGGGAAGAGGAAAGAAACTGAACCTCCCACAGAGCCTTCAGAAGAAACTCATCCCTGTTGACACTTGATTTCGGGCTTCCGACTTCCAGAACTGTGAGAGAATAAACTGCTGTTGTTTTAAGTCACCTAGTTTGTGGTAATTTGTTGCAGCAGCCACGGGAAATTAATAAAATGATTTTTTTTTTTAAACCGACCATCCTAATAACCAAGCTTAATTATACAGCCAAATCTACACAAATTTGTCCATGAATCAGCAAATCGAATAGCTGGGAATAAAAAGATTCAACTACAGGGGCACCTGGGTGGCTCTGTCGGTCGAGCGTCTGACTTGGGCTCAGGTCATGATCTCGCAGTTTGTGGGTTCGAGCCCCGCATCGGGCTCTGTGCTGACCACTTGCTCGGAGCCTGGAGCCTGCTTCGGATTCTGTGTCTCCTTCTCTCTCTGCCCCTCCCCTGCTCATGCTTTGTCTCACTCTGTTTCTCAAAAATAAATAAATGTAAAAAAAAATTAAAAAAAAAAAGATTGAACTACAGTTTTGCCATTCATAAAACAAGTATTTACTCAACTCTCACGTGCCAAGCTTCAGGGATAAAATTGTGAGTAAAAAATCAACATAGTCCTTGCCCTCCCAGACTTTACAGGCCAGCTGGGAGACACAGACACCCAGTGAACAATCACATAATCAGAGTGGAAACTCGGACTATGGGGAGTATTTCAGAGGGATGCCACATGGTTGGCTCTGTCATTACTGCACTTACTATATCCTTGTTGGGCGACTACACACTGGTTACTATCATTTGCACACTATGTCAACTGCCAAGCATCTTCACTAGTGCAGAGCAACTAACTGCCTTACACATTAGAAGTGCTCAAGTTTCTTGAAAGAATGGTCTCCACCCACTGTCTCCGAACTTCCCCCCGCCACTCTGCAGGCTGCTCTCGAACTACTGTCTGTCTATGTGACTCTACAGAAACTGCTCTCTGGGACAAAGTGATAGGCACTTTTCTAGAGACAACGCAATGTCATAAAGACAGCGTGAACTTTGATTTTCCTTCACACCCAAGTTCTACTTGACCAATGTGCATCTCTCCTTCTTTCAGGCTCAAGGGAGCCCTTCCTTTGGACTCCTCCTCTCTTTTCTGTCTCTGCTTCCTGCCCAGTTTTTCTCAGTCACTTTTAGGGGAATCTCTTCCTCCCATGCTTCCAATATAAGGTTCTCCAGGATTGTAGTCTTATTCTCCTCTTTCTATACATTCTCCTGGATTATTCTCCATTACTCTTCTATACTTTCTCCTCTTCTATACATTCGCCTGGATTATTCAATCAATTCTGTGGCTTCAAATATGCCAAAAACATGATAGTTTATATATACATAGATACACATACACATAAGCATGGTCATGTATATTATACATGCAGTACATATATAATATATATGAGCCATATACGTGCACATATTGTATAACATACGTGTGAATATCACCCACATCTGTATTCTGAATGCACATCCATATATATCCATTTATCTCTAGATATTTTCACTGAGACATCTCACTATTGGTTCAAACTCAGCATCTCCATAGCTAAATTTCCCCCTAAACCTGCTTCTCCTCTTTTTCACCTACATGAAGGAATGTGTCACCTTCAGCTTCCCATCTAGTCATCTGAGCCAGAAGCCTGAAGACCATTCTATATGTCTCTTCCTTCACATCACATCCAGTTACCAAGTCTTAATCCTTCTACTTCCAAGTTTTCCTGACATGCATCTTATCTCCTTTCCCTGCCCCTGTCTTCCTTCAAACTCCTATTATTTTTTTCACATGGATCCCTGAAACGGCCCCTTAAGGCACTCCCTTGCTCCCAGCCCCTTCTTATAATGCCCATTGCAAACTATCACCCTCCAGTCCCTCTCCAACAGGGCCAGGGTAATCATTTGTAAATGCAAATATGATTTGCCACCAAATGCGACTCACCCCCACTCCCAGCTGAAACTCTCCTGGGGTTACTATTAACCTTCCTCACAAAAGTTAAACATTTTATCAGAGCATATAAGGCACTTACAGGGTACTAAAGAGATGTTAGTTTTACTACATTTTTTCATTTCCCTATATATTTATAACTAATAATCAGGGAGGTTTTAATGTTTAACAAAAAAAATTTAAAGGTCATAGAACAATCATAATTTCTTCCCATTGATTATTAACACTGCTTTGTATGACTTCAGCTCACACATTCTATAGACCTGCACAAAGCAAGGACTGCCTACATATATCACTGACTTGACCAGGCTTGCTTTTTCTTGATAATTAAGTAACAGCCACTAATGACTTGAATAATTAGGCAATACAAAATATGTGATAACAAATACAGAAAATTAAAAAAACATTATAATGTTCAATAATCCCATGTTATTTATCCGAGTAGCCAATCACAGAATTTAAAAATATTAGGAAACAGACAGTCATTGTCTAGCTCCTGTAGAATTCTGAAGGTTGGATAAGAAGGCTGAGGGCATTTCCAGTATCTTCCCTAGCTACTAAAAGTAAAGATACTCTGTCAATGAGTAAATGAGATTAGGCCGAGACCTTGCTTAGACGAGTTGGAAATCCTTTTGCAGTTAGCTCCCTCCCCCAAAACCAAACCTGGAGCAAGTATAGAAGCTAAAGAGAAGTGTGGTTCCAGGGCCAGAAACGACAGGAACCACCACAAGAAAAGACCCTGGTAACCTCTTGCTGAAACCACGGGTTGTCTTCAGCCCATACGTATGGGACCCGAGCAAGATGCAGTGGTGTGAAATGGATGCACTGGAGGAAATCACTTAATTTTCTGTTTCTTCACTTCATATTGGCTTGGTGTAATCATTGTCCGTCCAGTACCTAGAAATGGGAAAAAACAGCCCAAAGCACCAGTACGGATGTCCTTGGATATTAGGACAGTTCAAGAACCCTGCGTTTTGGAACAGTTAATAAAAGTGGTAGTGGGTGCCCACCAAGGAGATGCCCTCAGGCACCTCATTCTCCAATCCCTTTTCATCCAAACCAGCATGGCTGGTGGAACACCACCCAAGGAGGCTACCTTTTCCTAGTGCTGCGTCTTCCTAATAAGTGTGGAAAGGTGAAATCCTGCCCAAGAGAGTTACTCGGTTTAGTGGCACTACCAGGAATCATCAGTAGTGGATTCGGGGTATTTGGGCCTCTCCTCCTTGGGGCTCATCCTAGCCCTTCTCTTTAAGCTCAACAGAACTGATACAGTTTAGAGCATGGACTTGAGTTCCTTCCCCACGCATGTTGTCTTTCTGGCTGAGCGCCTGACACTGTAGGGAATATCATAAAACCAAATAGTTCAGACGACAAAGAAACTAAACATATACTACTGAAGCAAAAATCAATCAATCTGCTTGCTTGATTTACTATATTGTAACATATGGTAAAGAGAAAAGGGGAAGATTCTAAAATCTTACAGAGGGAAATAATAGAAACAAAAGAACAAGATTTATATATAGTACATTTACCAACAGCAATTCTGGATGCATAATACAGTAATATTTTACTCTATTAAGGGAAAATAATGTTTCCCAGAACTTGATATCAAGCTGGTTAAAATGTGAGGATATAATAAAAATATTCAATGACCTAACAGGGCTCAGAAGATTTTCACAAAGATCCACCTTGTGGAGAAAGTATTCAAATAATACGGAGAGGAAAATGTGGTATATATTTCATGAGTTATGGATTGTTAAAGAAGTATCTTATGGAGTCTATTGTTTATCCGAAAGAAGAGGCACAACAACAAGTAAGAACCAAAGTAACAAAAGAAAGTACATCCACTAACCTGTAAATAAAATTCTAGGTAATATCATTATGATGTGGCATTGGAGGAGACAGTTTCAGGTTATCTTTTTGAACTTGATGAGCCTAAGAATTCAATAAAAGTGATTAAAATTGAATATGAATTTGAGTCAAGAATTTGTACCGTAAGGACAAAATTGGAAGGTGTAAAACCTATAGAAGAACACTTGAACATGTGTTTTATGGAAAACATAAAAAATAGAGAGAAAAGAAAGAGAGAAAAAGAGTAAAGGGAAAATACATAGCGAGATGAAAAAAATCAGTCCAAATATAAAGTAATTACAATAAATGCGTAGGAGTTCAACTTACCAATTAAGAGACAGTAATTCCAGACTGGCTTAAAAAATAAAACCCAACAATATATTGTCTAAAAACGACACGTTTAAAACAAAAGACACAGAGACGCTGAAAATAAAAGTAAGTAAAAAGATTGGCCGGGCAAATACAGATCAAAAGATACCTACAGGAGCAATCCTGACACATGATACAATGGTGAGAGATGAAGGTGAATTTTATATACTGGTAAAAGGAACAATAAAAAAAGAATATAGATCATCATAAACATACATGGACCTAACAACACAGCCCCAAAATAGAAAAAAAAAAAGCTGACAGAACTTCAGGTAGAAAAATCAGCAATTACAGCTAATGATTTTAGCATTGTCCCTCTCACAAACTAACGAATCAAGTGACCAGAGTTAAATTGAGATGCCAAAAATATGAACAATATAATTAATAAGCTTTCTTTCTGCCCCTCCCCTGCTCACAGTCTCTCTCTCAAAAATAAATAAACTTAAAAATAAATAAATTCAGGCCTAAGTAAATTCTAAATGATAAGTAATAATTTGCTTTCTTTCTTATAATAAAATTATATTAGGAATAAAATAATATTTATAAATAAAAATTTTTAGAAAGTAAAATATATCTAAACAATCCTTGCAACGAAATGGAAACCACATAGGAAATTAAGAATTCAGAGAGGTTTCCATCACTGACAATCACCTTTTTATATAATCTGAGAGTAAATTGAATTTATCAGGTCACAAGTACTTTACGGAACTAGTTGAAGTGGCCAAAAGCTATGACAAACAGTCTCCTTTTAGTCGGGATGATATCTGAAGGATACACCCTCCTACCATTTGACTTGGAAAAAGATCAGACCAGTGTGGTAAATAGATACATGTAATCTTTTTCCCACAAGAACTTTTAGGACTTTTCCCTTTCTTTGGGTTTTTGTTTTTTTGTTTTTTTCCAATAAGATATTCCAGATAAGCTATAGTCCTTCAGGGTTTTTTTTTTCTTTAAAGATTAATTAATTAATTAATTAATTAGTTTATTTAGCACAGAGGAGGGGCAGAGAGAGAGGGAGAGACAGAATCTCAAGCATGCTCTGCACTGCCAGCTTGAAGCCTAATGTGGGGCTCAATCTCACAAACCATGAGTTCATGACTTGAGCCGACATCAAGAGTTGGACCCTTAACCTACTGAGCCATCCAGGTGCCCCATCCTGCAGTTTTTATAGTAAGTTAATAATGGCAAGTAAAACCTAGTTTATAAAAATCGACAACAAAGATGCATGCAATACTTGAGGATTTGGTCACATGTAAAACTCACAAGGACATTTTTATTCTTTGTGTAGAGAATGAAAAGAAAAAATGTATAAAAGGAACATTTAGAAAGAAAGCCACGAGAAGAGAATTCTTAAGAAATGGAGGGAGGAATGGAAGGTGGGCAGCCTACAGAAATAATTAATACCTTGGAGATGGAAGGAGCCACAGGGCAGGAAGCACTAAAATAATAGCACATACAGCATGCTAGGTAGGGAATGCTATATAATTCCCAATATTACTTTTAAAACAAAAGCTAAAATAAACCTTAAATAGAATAAAATCCAAGTGAGACCTGTGATTATTCATTCATCCTTCTCACCTTCCTTCCTTCTTTCCTACCCCTCCCCCACTTTTTGGACATAAGAGGTTTGGACATTCAGAGTCTCCTATGAAGCGAAGGTCATTTTTCTTACCCTCATGTTAGTTTTCTAAGGGGTGGATTTAACTGCAAAATACAGTTTAAAACTGTAGACTTGCCTCTGTGTCCTGCAAATCAAAAATGGAGTTTATTTGTATCCTTAGTTTTGATTTGAGATTTTGGCTTCCTTAATCTGAACCTACAGTACCACTTACGGCTTACCAAACCAGATAAATGGAAGGTCTTGGTTTCATTAGTATCATTAAAAGCAAAGCAAAGACTGGAGACATGTGTAATTGCTTGAAAGGCAGTCAGCAGGCTAATTCTGTGACAGCCACACACGAGTATACAATAGGCCCTGCTGTGATTTCCTTCTCCAATAAATACCCGCTGAGAACCATAAATGACCCATATTTTAGTTTGAATGAGTATGTGTAATTTTTTCAAAGGCTCATAGGAGTAGCAGAAAGAGCTCAACTTGTCTCTGAAAGGAACAATTACCCAGAGTTAACCTTCTTAATGTATTGTAGACTGTTGGACCCAAATATCACCAGGACTTATGAGCTCTGTTGGAATCATTTCTATTTCCAGATTGTAGTGACTCTATCTTGAACCATAGGTGCCATACCATAACTGGGACACCTTCCTGGTGGCTTGAATGAGTTGTGTTTTTTTTGTAACGCTTAACGACCAGGAAGCTATTTCAGTACAGGACTATGGGGAAAAAAGTGATTTAGTGTTGTTTTAAATATAAATATATACATTAATATAATAAATACACAAATATAAATATATGTGATTTCTTTCTCCCTCACCCAACCTGTCCAAGAAGCCCTACTAGCTATCTACTCTTCGAGGGTTATTTGAACTCTTAAAAAATGATGTGAGAGAAAAGTCCTTCCCAACTTAACAAAATGATCTGTGGATGATGGTTATTTGTGATTATCTGTAGAGACCACGTCCTGGGCTGTCCTAGATCAAGGAAAGCAAACGATTTCAAACACTATCCCTAGAGTGATCTAGAATTCCAAATACAAACAGCTACTCTCTCTCTCTTTTTGAAAGAAAGAAGGTGGGGTTTTCCCCACTCGCTCCCCTTTCCCAAAGAAAGCAGACAGGCAGGAAGATCCAGGATGTGTATTTAAGATTTTAGGATTTTTGTAACCAAAATCAAAGCAGGAAGTATGCCCTGAGTTACTTCACAGAAGAGCCAGCCACTTGGGTCTCCGTAAACACATTCACCCTGAGCACGGGAGAACTGAGATGTGGAACCATTGCTTGTCCTGATGGTGAACAGGGAGCACAGCACAACTAGGCACTGTCCTTCTTCGTTCTGTCTCATCCACAAGGGCAGCCATTTTAATCAGTACCAGACCCAGAAAAGGTCTCACTGGGGGAAAACTCTCTGGATACCATAGTGCAAGTCAAATGAACCAATCCAGGAGTTGGCTCTTCTTGCTGTCATAAATTACTCTCCGTTCAACGACAAGGGGCTATTCCCAGCTGCATGCTACTTCCGAGTGAAACTTTTTATTGCTCTTGAAAAGAGACGAAGGAAAGCATACACTTACCCCCTCGCTAAAGGATGCTTCATGTCCAAGATTACTTGCCATGTGCATTTTCTCCTGACGCAGATCAGGATGTGGTCAGTCTAATATTGACAGTTATATAATCAGTGATCTCAAAAACAGTCTTTACACGTTCCCAAAGAAGACGGGAGCCCATGCCCTCCTCTGACCATACAAGAGACAATTATCTGTCATGTCAATGAAACCGTCCTGGTTTAATTTAGAAGACACACATGGAATCTATCCCCCTATTGTGCTGTAGCTCATTTCAGAACTGTATTCATTCTGCCATGACTTGTCTTAAACTTCTCCCTGTCTTTGAATCCCCCTTTACGCTGGACTCATAGGTTGTTTCCCCCTTAAGACAGCCTATTACCCCTTTCCCTTTTCCCCAAGCCATTAAAATTGTGTTATTTTCTTAATATATTCACATATATTTGGCATGTAATAAAACCCCACTGAATTGTCCTTGGAATGAGCTATGTGCAGTCTGGTGCAGCTTTACATTCTCAGTTGCCAGCACTGCCTGTGATTGGAAAAGGAAGTCCATAACGCAGAAGGATTTCAAGGCCAGATCTTACGTTACATTAAAGGAAAGAGTATGACAAGGCATTTCTCACCAAGGTGCACCACAGGAAGACTGGAAGTCTGCTCTAGCTTTGGAAAACCATAGGGAAAGTCTGATAGGAGAAGCCAGACCGATCCGGGGCAAGTTCCGCCCGCGTGCACCGTTGCTGTTCTCTCACTGAAACATGGAAGAAGACAAATGGATATTCTTTGTAAATTTCTGGGCTTTTTCATTTGAAAATGTTATCTTAATACTTACATTGCTCAACGCACTTGATAAAGTGACGATGAAAACTGTCTCTTATTTAATTCTTTTAATGTGGCAAGACAACCCCAAAAAATACTTTTCTGAATTTGAACAGCTCGAATTCCCATTAACAAGAGACAAACAGGCAAAAGAATTTAGAGTTCTTAGCTTTTATTATTTGAAATCAGCCACTTGGCTTGATTTGTACACAGTAGTAGAGACTGAGCTAATTTAATGGAACCAGCAAACAGGTTGCATTTGTGTGGTAGGAAGGGGATGAGTTTTCAGATAGAGTTGCTCAGAGTGGAAATCAAGTATAAGGAACACCTGGCCTGACTCCCAGCCATGCATTAGTTAGAAACTGGAGAAAGAACCACTTTTGAAGCACTAATGAGCCCCAGGTGAAAACGCTGTTAACTAGAAGCCTCCTTTTTTTTTCTCAAAATTTCAGTGTTTTGATTGATGAGCAAATTGTTTAGGATTCCTAATTTTCCATTACATTAAAACATAACCTTTGTTCTCCCTCCCAACTAAAACATTTTTGTGTCTGGCTACCACAAATGCCTATCATTAGTTACAGAAAAGGCCAGCATCCATTTGGGGAATCAGCGAGTGAGACAGATATACTTACGGTAGTGTGAGTCTACAGAGTGTTTATGATCCAAAAAAGTAAAACGAGGGACATTTTGGGGGTTAAGGTGGCTAATGAAGCACATGCTGTTGCATTTTCTTACATTCGCAACATTACTACCTTTGACCAGATTTAGAATCTTCCCATATCTTAAAAGAAATTGGCTCGTTAAATTTGTAAATAAAATGTGCAAATGTTCAGGGGTGCCTGGGTGGCTCAGTCAGTTAAGCGTCCAACTCTTGATGTTGACTCAGGTCATCTCACGGTTCGTGGGTCGGAGCCCCTCACTTGGTTCTGCGCTGGTGGCACGGAGCCTGCTTGGGATTCTCCCTCTCCCTCACTCTTTGCCCCCTTGCTCTCTAAATAAACAGACTTTTAAAAAAATGTGAAAGTGTTCAGTTACTGTCAAGTCTCAGGTGCTAATAACCACAGGCTCTAAAGAAAAAGAACCAAAGTGTAATTGATTGCACAACATCACTCACTCAGCATATACTTATTATGCACACTGTGTTATGAACTACTAAGAAGAAATAAAAGCATACATAAGGAAACCAGTCATATTCCACATTTTTAACACCAAAGTTTTGTAGCTATATGGCAACATTTTGAAATTTGGTGGGTTTTTTTTTTTGGTTTAACTATTATTTATTTGAAAAATTATTTATTGGTCTTTCAGGCTTTCAGTCTGGGGCACTTTTGGGCCCACAATGCAGCAAGGGGGTGGCCCAAGTGGACCAGGGGTATCTCACTGAGACTGAGGCAGAGATTAGAGTTCATGAGGCTGAACCAGCTGGGATTTGAGTGTTAGGGTTTGAGAGAAGAGGATGTTTCATAGAAGAAGTTCCAGAATTCTCCACATCATTCTTCCAGTATTGTTGGATAAATATGAATACATATCTGTGTAGGGTAAAATTCCATAAAACTGGACCAAAAAAAAAAAAAAAAGGAAGTCAAAGGCTGGACGATTTCCCATGCTCACATAGCACTGGGATATACTCAAATTCTGATGTCAGAGTAAAGAATCCTTGTTGAACACCCAGGACATTTAATAAAAACTCTAGAAGGGCCATGTCCCAGAGTAAAGTCTACTCTGAACTTTCTCTAATAAAGATTAAGAACAAACCTCCAAGGGATCACCTAGATCCACATAACATCTTATCATGTCAAAAGAAAGCCCATCACTCTTTAAGAAAAAACCACAAAATCCAGCAATGTAGTATGTACAATGCCTATACTCTGCTTAGACAGGCAAAGAATTGGAAAAGTGTGACCCATAACCCAAAATTAAAATCAGTCAATAGAAACAGACAGGAATAAAAGAAATGATATATTTTGCAGCAGGGACTTAACAATAGGCTACTATAAAGATGTTCAAGGATTTAAAAGAAAAGATGAATATAATACTAATAAAATTAAAGATATAAAGTGAAGCAAATGGAATGTTTAGAGATAATATATATGAAATAGGGGCACCTGGGTGGCTCAGTCAGTTAAGTGTCCGATTTCAGCTCAGGTCCTGATCTCATGGTTCATGAGTTCAAGCCCCTCACTGGGCTCTGTGCTGACAGTGCAGAGCCTGCTTCGGATTCTCTGTCTCCCTCTCTCTCTGCCCCACCCTCATTCGCACTCTGTCTCTCTCTCTCTCTCAAGAAATAAACATTTAAAAAATTAAAAAAAATTATATATGAAATAAAAAAGCTAGATCATTGGATAGAAGGAAGAACTTATGAGCCTGTACAGAAGAAAACATCAGGGAGTTTAAAGACAAGTAATGAAAATTTTCAAATGCAAGCACGAATAAAAAAGACTAAAAAGATTAACAAAGCCTCAAAAGTGTGTGGAATAATATCAGTCTATGATAGCTATAATTATAGTTCTAGAGGAAAGAGATGAGAAGAGGGTATAGAAAACAATATTCTGAGAAATAAAAGCTGAAAAATTCTACATTTTATAAGAAATATAAACCTACAAATTCAAGAAAGTGAATGAACTCAAAGCAAGATAAGCCAAAGAAAACTACACTAAGATCATAACCAAATTCCTGAAAACTAAAATTGAAAGTTATAAGAGAAAAGTCACAGAAAATTATAAAGTCAGATATTAAAAAAAAGAGACACTACACAGAGAGATACAAAGACCAGAAGGACTGCTAACTTTTCATCCAAAGGAAAAAAAAAGGCAGAAGACAATAAAATGATAACTTTAAAGTATCAAAAAACTGCACCTGAGATGTAGAAAGCTTGAGAGAGAACCAATAATAACAAGAAAATCTGGATAATTCCCAAAATCAAAACTTTCCTTAAGCCCATTGGAAATGAAGATATGGGACAACCAAATACTCTGACATCTAAGAAAAAGCTAATACCTCCCCAAATAGGCTTATCTGGGGCAGGGTATGGGACGAAAGCAGGGCTCTCAAAAAAGCTGGCAAAATGTCAGCTAAACTATTTGACATATTATGAAAGGCCAATTGGGAGCAAGAATTAAAGTGTACATCCTCTGAAGATCACAAATATAACAGGGGTTTGCACCCACTTGCAGACTTTTCTCCACAGGTTTTACTCACAAGAAATATTGAAGCAGGACAGGTGACCTAAAAAGCTCCCCTGTGTGTGGGTCTACAGTAGAGGGACAGCTGCCAGTTTGGAAAGACAGAAAGTCGTACCCATAGTCTTCTTCTAATGGGACGAAATGCCTTAAGTCATTAGAGGAAGAGCAGAAAACTCTGCCATCCCTATGGCCCAAGCCACAAGTAGGAGGTGCCTATCGGGCAATATATAAAGATGCCTTCACTATTGTTCCATATTGTTCACTGTTACCACTTGTGCTAACCTTGTACTTGCACAAAACGGATACTGAGGGTTCCTAGATGCCTCACTTGCTTCACCAGGTCTCAGCCTTTCACATGCACCAGTGGAAAATCTATTGCATCTGGGGAAGAGAGACAGAAGAAAAACGAGTACCGCTGAGGAAATAGTAGAAAACTGGCATGGACCTACAATGCAAGAGAGTCTCACCACCACTTGACGGAAACAGGATCAGTGAGAAAGCCTGAGGCCCAGACACAGACTCTGCTGAAGAATGAGGCTGAAAGGAGACAACAGATAATGTCTGCCATTCTCTCATCACCAAGCTAGCAAGACTGGAATAACAAATAACATTAGTCTGCTACTTGGAGACAGACAGGAGCTTGGAGAGAGATCCAGAAGCACTTCTCCTGGAAGTACAGGCTCACAGGAGAGTCTAAAGCTAGGAGTGAAACAGGATATTAAGAAAAACCTGCCAGTAACTGAGTCCTCACCCTGAGCACAAAGTAATGCTAGAAACATTTGAAGCCAGTGGCCCATTAAGAGTAGCAATAGCAACACTCAAACCAAGCTCAGCTCTTAACTAGAAGGACTTAAACCCCCACAATAAAGACCAGAGTAGAAGGTCTGTGCTCATGCTCAGGTACAAATACTAGTAATCTCACTCTGCTATCCTACACATCATGCCTGAATTTCAATAAATTATAAGACACCAAAAAAATGGAAGGAAAAAACAAACAAACACCCCACATGACTGTCAAGAGGTAAAACAGTCATCAGAACCATACTCAGATGGGACAGATGTCCAACATACCAAACAAAAAAGTTAAATGACTATGACTCACAATGAGATATCAAAACACACGTATCATCAAAATGGCTAAAATTTTATTTTATTTTTTTACTTTTATTTTTCAAATGTTTTATTGTTATTTGTGACATATAGAGACAGAGTGTGAATGGGCAAGGGGCAGAGAGAGAGAGGGAGACACAGAATCTGAAGCAGGCTCCAGACCCTGAGCTGTCAGCACAGAGCCCGACATGGGGCTCGAACTCACAAACTGCCAGATCACGATCTGAGCCGAAGTCAGATGCTTAACTGACTGAGCCACCCGGGCGCCCCTAAAATGGCTAAAATTTTAAAAATAAAAACTGACAATACCAAATATGTACAATTGAAACTTTTACACACTGCTTGTTGGTATGCAACATGATACAACCACGTGGAAAACAGTTTGTCAGTCTCTTATAAAGTTAAACATATATCTACATGTGTCAGCAATCCCACTCCTATGTATTACCCAAAGAAATTAAAAAATTATGTTTGCACAAAAGCATACACAAATGATTACAGCAACTTTATTCACAAATGCTGAAAACTAGACACCTAGGTGTTCTCCAACTGATATACTGATAAACAAAATATGGTAAATCATACAGTGATATATGACTCAACAATAAAAAAATAAACTATTGAATTACATAACAGCATGGATTAAATTTAAATGTACTTGTCTCAGTGAAATAAGCCAGATCTCAAATGTGATATACTGCATTATTCCATTAATATGACAACTTGTAAAAGGGAAAATTATCAGAATGGAAAAGAGATTGGTGGTTGTTAGGGATCCATACTGATGTAAATAAACAAATAAATAAAAAGAGGACAACTCATCCTTATAGAATAAATGTAGACGGAATGAAGCGGATGAATGCAACTAGCCATTAGAACACTATAATAACAATCACTACAGGCAAATCTATCAATGAATGCTAAAATTAGCGGACAAAAGTTTAAGGAGAAACAGGATATTTACATAGCCTCAAAGTATCTCCCCCCCCCCCCCACCGCCAGTATTTTTTAATTATAAATAGAGAAATAGTAATTTCACAGTGAGGATACCTGCCAGATATCACCTAAAGCAAGTTGCCAAAATCAACATCATCACCAATAAGAGATATTGATATCATAAACCCCCTGGTATAATGCACTGAGAAAAGCCCATCACCTCTGTGGTACTCCTCCCCCAAAGCAATAATCTCAATCTACTCATGAGAAAAACACCATAACAAATAAACTGAAGGACATTCTACAAAAATCTTGGCAAGTGCTGTTGACACTCCTAAATGTCAGGGTCATAAATGGAAAGGAAAGACTGAGGATTATCACAGGTTGGAGAAGACTAAAGAGACACGGCAACTTAATGCAATGGGGGACCCTACATAGGATCCTGGAATAGAAGAACAAGGACACTAGTAGAAAAACTAGTGAAATTCCAGTGAGGTCTGTAGCTTAGTGAACAGTGTCGTCCCAAGTTAATTTCTCAGCTTGGGTAAGTATACCTTTGCCACCCAAGATGTTAATGTTGGGGGAGGCTGGTTAAACGTCTACAGGAACTCTCTCCTATCTCTGCAACTCTTCTTAAGTCTAAACTGGTTTCCAAAAAAAGTTTAAAATTACTATAATTAATATGTTAAAAGTTCTAGTCAAAATGGTAGGCATCCAGGGGCGCCTGGGTGGCGCAGTCGGTTAAGCGTCCACTTCAGCCAGGTCACGATCTCGCGGTCCGTGAGTTCGAGCCCCGCGTCAGGCTCTGGGCTGATGGCTCAGAGCCTGGAGCCTGTTTCCGATTCTGTGTCTCCGTCTCTCTCTGCCCCTCCCCCGTTCATGCTCTGTCTCTCTCTGTCCCAAAATAAATAAAAAACGTTGAAAAAAAAATAAAAAAAAAATGGTAGGCATCCAGAAAAAGATGGGGAAATTTCAACAGAGAGATGTAAACTAAAAATAAATAAATAAATAAATAAATAAATAAATAAATAAATAAATAAATAAAAGAATCAAACTAAAATGATACCAATACAAGGACTGCCTTAGACAAGCCCCACTACTAGACTTGCCACCACTGAAGAAAGACTCAGTGATCTTACAACGGGTCAACAGAAATTACCCAAACTGAAACAGAAAGAAAAAAATAGTGGAAAACAAAGTGCAGTAGAGTACCAAAGAGGTCTGGGACAAAATCAAATGGTCCACTATAATATCCCTGGAATCCCAGAAGGAGAAGAGAGAGAATTAGGCACAAGAAATATTTTAAGGAAGAATGACTGAAATATTTCTAAGATCAATGAAAAGTGTCAAACCACAGACCCCAAAAGGTTAAGAGAACAACAGACAAGAGAAATACTGAAATGCTGGTGGGGAGGGCAATTAAAACCTGACCCCACAGCATGCTATAGCTAAGAAAAATGTCCTTTAAAATGAAAGTCAAAGGGAAAAACTTTTGAAACAAACAAGCTGACAGACTTTGTTGACACCAAAACTTCGCTACAAAAAAAATGTGAAAAGCTCTTCAGTTGGAAGGAAAATGGTATCAAGTGTTAACCTGGGTCTGTATAAATTAATAAAATGCATCAGAAATGGCAAATATGTGGGTAAATGTAAAAGCCTTTTTCCCCTTATTTTTAAGCTTAAGAGGTAGGAAACTGATTCCTTACAACAAAAATAATTACGTTTTGTGGGTTTATAGGCTCCGTAGAGGTAAAATGTATGAGATAAACTAAAATAAACAGTTGTAATTTTTTTCTATTATAAATAAAGTGGTATAATACTATTTAAAGATGGACCAGCAACATTAACCAAAAAATTAAATACCACAGATAGCAAATATAGTGGGGAAAATGAAGTACAAAAAATATTTAATTGATGCAAAAGAAGGCAGGAACAAGGAAAGAAGGGAATAAGATGAGAAAAGATAGAAAACATTTAAACTACATCATATAGATAATTATTTTAATGTAAGTAGTGTTAACATAGCAATTCAAAGTCAGAGATTATCAAAATAGATTAAAAAAAACCCTCAAGTAGGGGCACCTGGGTGGCTCAGTTGGTTGAGCATCCGATTTCGGCTCAGGTCATGATCTCATGGCTTGGCAGTTCAAGCCCTCGTTGGGCTCTGTGCTGATGGCTCAGAGCCTGGAGCTTGCTTCAGATTCTGTCTCCATCTCTCTTTCTCTCTCTCTCTCTCTCTCTCTCTCTCTCTCTCTCTCTTTCTCTCTCTCTCTCTCCACCCCTCCCCTGCTCTCTCTCTCTCTCTCTCTCAAAATATAAACATTAAAAATTTTTTTTTAATCCTCAAGTATATGTTGTCTATCAGTAACAAAAATTAAATATAAAGACATAGATAAAAGTGAAAAAATTAAAATGATATACCATGCAAATACTAAAAACATAAGAGAGCTGGAGTGGTAATTTTTATATTAGACAAATTAGACTATGAAATAAAAATATTACAAGAGATAGAGACATACATCATAATGTTATAGGAGACCACTCATTAAGAAGACATAACAATAAAGTTTTAACAAATTCCTAATAAGCTTTCAAGATTTTTTATTGTAGATACAGAAAAGATTATTATAAAACATACCAAAAGGCAAAGAAACTAGAAGAGCTAAAAAGCAGAGGAAACTATTTTTTTATAGTCTTTTTTTAATGTTTATTTTTGAGCAAGAGCTCAAGCGGGGATGAGTCAGAGAGACAGGGGGACAGAGGATCCAAAGCAGGCTCTGAGCTGAAAGCAGTAAGCCCCATGCAGGGCTCCAACACACAAAAAGTGAGATCATGACCTGAGCTGAAATCGGACACTCAACCCACAGAACCGCCCAGGTGCCCCAAGCACAGGAGACAATTTAAAGGGGGCTCCCCCATGACCAAATCTATGACACTTTGAGCAACAAAATGAATAGTAATGAATTACTGAAAGTAATGGATTATTACTGAGAAGAAACAAAAAAGAATCGATGAGTCTATATTGGTGTGTGTGTGTGTGTGTGTGTGTGTGTGTGTGTGTGTGTGTGTTTATGAAAAGAGAGATAGGACAGGAGGGAGACAGAAGGAAAGTTCTTCCTCAGGTAACAGAAAACTCCCTATATGTGTTTATTTGCTAATTAACAAGATTTTCTGTCCTCTCTACTCCTCTCTGGATAGGAGGACTTTTTCTTTTGCTAGGTAAGTTATTATGGAGCCATCGGCATGCTCTGGGGAGCTACCCAATAATCAGTATATCTCCGTATTTCCAGGGAAGAAAACCAAAGGTTCAGGAGGTGAGCACACAGAGGACTGTGCGGTTACAATAACATTTATGCGGGACTTCACAATGTTCAAGGCTATCTTGATTTTTGCAATGAACTTAAGAGATATGCAAGGTAAGAGATTAATCTTGTTTGGCAAACTGGGAACAACAAAGCTCACAGACTCAAGTCAACTGTAGAGATGTAATTAGAGATGAGATTTTATGAGTCGGTGCACTGTTTCAGGAGATACATTCTCTGGAAGTTTTTGTCCGTAGCGAAGGAGTGCTTACAATGGTCAAGTATATTGCAGCCATCCTCACCACACAGCAGCAGTAGCACAGCCAAGCAGGAGGCGATCTGGACTCATGAACCTGAGCAAGTTTAATATTCAAAGGCCATGCTCCGTTTCTGCCGCAAATTTGCTCCGTGTAGCCAATTAATAATAATGCAATAGGAGTTTTCTTGTCTATTTTTTACACTTGAAAGCATAAAACATAGAGTTCCATAATGTAGATATTAAAAAGAAATAGGGTTAAATCAGAATTTTTTGCTTTTGATCTCACCACCATTTCTGGACTTTAAAGTAGGATTTGCATGTGGCAGTTTGAAGCCTGAGTCTGGGTTATTTGCAATATATGAAACACCGTGAGTGAGTAGTGAAGTTTACATTTGCAATGAGATCTTCCTCTGAAAGGATTGAGGCTGAACTACTATTTAACTTTCCATGTTTGGAAAAGGAACTGAAAAAAGCACTTAAATCCCTTTTCCCCCATTTTTGTAATATGAGTCAAACTTCAGGAAAGCTCTCCTCTTTCCCTACACAAAGAAAATTTTTATGTTCCTATCTGGTGTAGAGCTATCTAATGACCAAGGAAAATCCCCAGATCTTTTTTTTCCTGGAAAAGCCACTTGTTTAATGGAACAGTCGGCCTGTCAGGGAGAACACAGCAAAGTTAATTGTCAGCCATAGAGCAGATGGTTCCTGGAGTCTGTTCATGCACCTGATATGGCTAAAAGAGTTATTGAAAGGCCAACATATGGTTTTTAAATTGCAGGGAACTGAATATTATGAAAACTCCACTCATAATTTGTGGCATCATTTAGTATTTCACAAACTATTATTTCCCAGAGTATTCTGTGAATAAAGGCATCGCAGAGAGGAACTGAAAACGTTCTTTATGGCATACGTTCGGGACACTCAGTTTCTCAATGAATTCCCAGTTGACTCTCGACTTTAACAAGTTAGGACTTCCCACGTTTGTGCCGTTCAACATCAATATTCTGAAGCATAATGCTTCGTGTTCAGCCAAGTGCTTTCTTACTTATTCATCCATACATTCATTCAACAAATACTGTGCATCTCCAAAGTACAAGATACTGCGACGAAACGAAAACTATTGACCTAATCTCTTCCCTTATGGAGCTCAATGAGGGTATGAGGGTAACACAAGCATTTATTTGTAAAACACAGACCTAATCTCTTCCCTTATGGAACTCAATGAGAATGAGGGTAACACAAGCATTTATTTGTAAAACACAGACTGGTGTGGTAAATGACAGATGAGAAGTACTCCATGCCCTGGGGATGCTAAGGAGGAAGGGATCCCATGGATACGGGGATCTTTTGAAAGCTTTGCAGATGAGACAGCAACTTGGCCTGAGCTCTGAAGTTGGGAGGATTTCACAGGTGCACTTGTAGGATAGTGACATGGCAACAGCAGAAACTATGATGTCCAGGCAGAGACATGTATGACGAGTACTGTGACAGCCAATCTAATCAAAATTGTAATGTTGATGACCACGGTGACTTACTGCTCAGATTACACTGAACTATTTGGTTTCCTGTAACACACTGGCCCCAGCATCCCAGTAATTTTGAATGGTTGATGGTTTCATGCTCTTCCTAGTAGAACTCCTCCAAGTGAATAAAACAATGAACTATGTAGTAATATGCTTCAACATTTAATAACTATAAACAGCCTTCTCTTGAATGTCATAAAAACCCACGACCATCTTTGTTAAATCTCTGACAGAGTCAAAGTTGAAACACATAAACTTTGCTTTGATAGAGTGTTCCGTGACATTAGGACTTCTGTATGTTAAACCGATGGCCACTAAATAGTTTAGGCTTTTGTTTCCTAACCTGCAAAGCAGAGACTCAGATCATTTGATCCAAATAATGTCTTCCGGCTGTATGATTCTCTAAACACACCTTAATTCAATATATTATTAGTTGCTATCTAGATACTGTCCAAATGCAACAAATTCTCAAACATCAGTGCCTGACTGTACCATGAAACCTAGTAATTTTACAGAGCCATCATTTTTCAAGTCAGAAGAAGGTGCCCGGACCCAGAAGTGTCAAAAGCAGCCATCCGGGGATTGGGCTGAGAATACCCACAGGAAGCCTGGAGCTCTTGCCTGAGGGGAAAAGAAGCTTGGAGGAGTAGAGGAAGCCGACGTCATGGGGAGGAAGTGCACTGACTGCGAATAGGAAATGTGTTCTGTTCCCAGCTCTGCCACAGACTCGCTGTGTGACTCTGGTTAAGTCCTTTCATCGTTCTGGGCCCCCATTCTCTGGCTATAAAGAAATTGACCCAAGTAATGCCTCAGACCCCACTTGGCTCTGTAAAAATCTTTGATTCTATGTGAGACATACGATTCAATGTCTTGGTGCTAAACCACAGCAATAATGCTCAGATTCACCAAAAAGAACACATACCATTATGTTGCACAGACAATTCAGGAAGTCTTTCCCTATTTGCACTCTGGTCCAGGCCGATTCCTGGCTTTTACCACTGACTCTCCTGGTTGAAACCAATTGTTCCCAGTAGTGTAGATGTTCCTGCTTATCTTCTGAGCCCTTCCAGGAGGGTTTCTGAAGCTTGTTCTCCAGCTCCAGTCAGTTATGTGGGAAACAAGACTCTCTTGATACTTCCCTTTGCTAAAAATGGAATCTATTCAGCCCAGAGCCCCCAGCTATTAGCCTGGGAGATAAGCAGAAAAATAATTGAAACTGAGAACAGCTGCAGTCCCTGGTAGGTCCTTATATTTCTAGTAATCAAGTACTAATGGGAACTTAGCAAATGTGAGTCCTCTCATTTGTTTGCAAAGGTCATGAAACAACGCCCCAAAAATAAATGAAGGTTATGACAGTTTATAGAACACATATATTTATGAAACAATTACTAGCAGAAAGATGATCTTGGCATTAAGGCCAATTTTATCCTTACTTTATATGATTTCTGTCGCTGGGGGGGGGGGGGGGGAAGGAAACCAAAACAAAATTCCTGATTGTCAAGAAAGTGTAGCTTCATATATTTTTGTTTATCTTCATTCATTCATTCATTCATTCATCCATCCATCCATCCATCCATCCATCCATCCATCCATCCATCCGACTCACTCATTTGTTGAAAGAAACACCTAGCTTCAGGAGTTTACTAGTTTCACCTGGTTTACTAGTTCAGGTTTACTAGTTCTGGTTTTCTAGTTCAGGGACCCAGGTGAGAGTAAATTCACTAACTAGTTCACCGGTTCACTCTGAAGGTCAATGATAGCCTCCTTCTGCCTGTGAATTGGCTCATTAATGATCTAAGCTCTTCTAATGGTCACTGCCTCTTATCCTGCCCTCAGTCACTCAAACAACACACAAAACATGTTTTTAAAAAGAATTTAGAAGCTTTGGTCATATGACTTTCTTGTCTAAAAAATGAAACCATTTACATAGTCTTTCCCACTTCATTTATTCATTGGTTAAAATGACTCCAGGTCATACTCTGGAATGAATGCTAAGGCAAAGAAAAGTATGCAATACGGTGGATAATAGTTATAAAGCTAAAGAAGAATCAAAAAATAAAAAGCCTGTGAAACTAACAGGAAAGAAGCTAAAAGTCCTCCAGAGGTGCTGTTGGATGAGGAAAGCTGGCGGACTCTGGGGCCCAGGCTTTCAGAGGTTTCCTGACTCAATGGCGGTGCGGGCTGCAATCGAAGCAGTTAGAACGCGCTGCGTTTAAAGTCTGGAGGGCAGCTGAAGGCTTGCTGGTCAGCGCTACAGAGTGAGAGGGGCTCGCTGGGGCTAACCTGCTTCAGTGGGCCCCACTTGCAGTCCTAGAAGTAGCTAGTATTACTATATTTTTATTAATAAAAAATATTTCAGAACTAGCGATTACACAATTGCGTTACTTTGCCAAAGTCTCAAAGCTTTGACTCTGTGCCTGAGTCGGAACTCACACCCAGGTCCACTCCAACTCCAGAGCAGATCTTGGCTCCACGGCCTTCCAGGCGCATGCAGATGCTCTGCTCCAAGTGCTTTGTTCTTCCAACATCCCTAGGTCTACCGGAAGCTTAGCACACACAGTAATTCTTTGCTTCCCACTCACCTCTCCTACTGAGTGCTGTAAACTCCTCTAGGGACTTCAGGTCTGATCGAATCATTGCACACTTAATAAAATACAGGTCTTTGGTATCTTGTAAATACTGGCATCTTCCTATTTGCCTTATGCTTTCCCTGTACTTTGCCAGCGCTGCAGATAAATCCTTTCCCTACGGTCTGCTTTTCAATATCTAAAGAAAAGATGCAACGTTTTGAGTTTAGTATAGGTCTTCTCTCCCTTTTTCTTTGTTTCTTTTTCTAAATGGGTCATCCCTGGCCCTAACATCTGGAAATAAAATGATATCTGATCTAAGGAATGTAAATAGTGTGTGTGTGTGTGAGAGTGTGTGTGTGAGAGAGAGAGATGTGTGGATTAGTCTGTGGTGCGAACTTCAAAATTTTAAATTTATTATAAATTATTCCAGACATATAAACGTATATGAAGAATAGTATAATAAATGCCCATATACTGATTCCCTATCTTAAGAAATAAATTTTTTCAAATACAATTCAAGTGCTCTAATGTTCCACTTCATAAATACTTCGTGATGAACTGAATAGACATTACAGTACCTGCTTCCAGTTCATTTGTAAATTAACTTTCCATTTTCAAGTTACCTTTTTCAATTTCCTTGTCAAATTAACTTTTGAAGATTTACTTTCATTAGTAACAAAAGGTTCTGTCATCTTCTGTGACCTAATTCTGTGTGTCCTTGGATGTCTCTCTGTCACTTCACATTCAAACAACCAAAACCAGAAATTACCAACTTCCCTACCAAACTGCCTTCCCCTATGTGTTTCCTCATTCTGTAAGACGCATTGCAGTTTGCCCAGGTCACCCAGGTTTACCGTGCCGGATCATGGAAGAATCTTTCCTTTGCAGTCCCCCACCCTTCCCCCCATATCTGATCACTCCCCAGGTGCTGCTGTTTTGTGTCTCTGCCTTGGTTAAGTGTCTCCACTCCTCTGTCACCCTCTAGCCCAGTGGTTCTCAAACTTATCCGGGAGCCCGTGGGAATCTTCAAGAATCTCTCAGGGTGTCATGAGGTCAAAACACTGTTTGTGATTATACCAAGGTATTATTTGCCTTTTTCACTTCTTCTCAAAAGTGTCCAGTGGAGTTTTCCAGAGACCACATGTCACGTGACATTGCAATGGCTTGAAGATGTGACAACTGAACGTATGACAATCCAGCTGGATTCTAGTAAGCCAGACAGTAAAGAAACTTGCAAAACTATAAACCAGCGACACTCTTCCTACTACATCTTTTGCTTTCACGTTATTGTTTCTTGAAGATGCTTTTAATGTATATGTCCTTATTATTTTTCAAAAATTTAATAAACTATTTTTAAATTTCTGTTTGAATTTCAAGTCTGAGGAACACAGATGGATAAAACCCACATAAACAAAAGCAGTTGGGAGTCCTCCCAAAAGCAGTTGGACTTTGGTCTCCGTCAATAGTCCCAAGATCAAAACTGTGAGAAATGCTCTGCTTGTCCTTGTCTTCACGGACTCACGTCTTTCGGCCCGTGCAACATCTTCTCAGAGGATTCCTTCTGTCTGTCCACACATGCCTGCCAGGTCCACCTTCTGAAAGAAATGCTGTTTTCTGGGATATCGTTTCCTTCTCAGAATCCGTTGCGATAGTCACCTTTAATTTCTGTACAATTCTCCAGTTTTATCAAGCACAACTTTTGCCCCCAAACCTCCACGTTAGACCGTCCCCTGGTCAGGCCAGTTGCGCTGACCCCAGAACATACTCTCGTCCACCTCCCAATTCGGTTTAGATTGTTCCGTCTCCCAGCTCCTCCTTGGACCGAGCACCTCTCCTCTGCCCAGTATGAGGAGGCAGCATAGAGAAGCTTAAAGAGTCTGTGCTGTACAGTCTGCCTTGAATTCCAGCTACTTCTCGTTAGCTATGTGATAGGGGCAGTTTACCATCTCGGACTGTAAAATAGAAAATGAAACACAGTGGTACCTACTTCAAATGGCTGTGGTAAAAATTACATGAGATCAGGTATTCAGTAAGTGTTAAGCAATGTTATCATGCAACTCCTGCTTCTAAGAGTCCAGCTCTTCTATGCCGTCTTCTCCAACATTGTACTCTCTTCTACTTCACTTAATGGAATGGAAGATTCTCACCCACACATGTTGGACTTCTCCAAGTGAGATAAGAAGGGACCGCATGAACTAACTCTGCTCTTCTCCCTCTCTTTCCGCACGTGTGCCTGTTTCCTTAGACCTACCCAGTGCCGTTACACCTGACTCAATAAATTCAATAGGTGTGTTACTGTTCCTCTGCTTTCCATAAAATCATACACATAAACCATTTCTCATCTGGCAAGGTCACCCACATAAAATGCATTTGATCTGTAACCTTTCATTCATCTTTCCCTTCTCAGAACAACAAGACCAAGTCTTCCTCTAGGATAATAAATCCATTCATTTGCAAAAGGAAACTCAAACAGGAAACATTTTATACAGAGAAACAGATCTGATGGTAGAATCATCCAACGACACAAAAATGAGTCCAAAGGCTGGTTGATTCTGGCTGCAAATTAATCCTCCTGGGACATGAATTCTAGCCATCCTCTACTTCCTAGAAGTCTGCTGAGAATTTATAGAGCTCGAAGCCCTCAGTTAGGGTTCTGTCAATTAGGGGTGGATTATTACATGATGTGGAAAAGCCTTCAGCTTGGATTCCAGATTGGCCCTGATTTGCTCTGAGGCCATGGACCACTGCTTCATGACTGTGGGTTGGTCCTGTGGCTTCTGGAAATCAGCTGTATGGTCTGCTAAATGCCTCATGGTTGTTACAGGATCAAGTGAGATAAATATATCTCATTTATAAGATTTGTGTGTTGATCTCAAGATACTCCAATACTCCTATAGATACTGAGATACTTCAATAGTTCCAATATTTCTATATTCATAAATGACAAAACCACAAAAGTCTTTGCCTTAAGCATAACACTGGAATGTAATTATTTATTATGTCTCAAGGTCATTATAATACTGTAAAAAGCAGACACCAGATATTTGGTAAGATATATTAGCAATTAAGGCAAATAGCATTTTCCTCAAAATTCTTTGAGCGATCTCTACAAAGGCCACTAAAGAGAAAACAAAGTCCATATCCACATGACTTTAATATTTTGGAGCTTATCAATCGTTTTCTTGTTACCTTAGAGAGGCTGTATGGGAGAGTGATCCATATTGCAAGTTCCAAATAGAGCCAAGCTGTGTGAGTTCAAAGCCTGTTTCTGTCACGCAAAAGCTGTGTGACTGAGCAAGTCATTTAACTTCTCTTTGCCTCAGTTATCTCACTGGTTAAACGGGCACCATAATATTTACCTCATAGATTTGTTATGAGATTACAGGATTATGACTATTATCCCCATCATCATATCTCCAGGCCAAAATAATCTAATTTTTATTTTACTTTTTTAAAGTTTATTTATTTGGAGACAGAGGGAGACAGAGAGAGACAGAGACAGAGAGAGACAGAGACAGAGAGAGAGAGAGCACTCACAAGCTGTAGGGAGGCAGAGACAAAGTCCCAAGCAGGCTCAGTGCCATCAGCGCAGAGCCCTATGCTGGGCTCGATTTCACCAACCATGAGATCATGACCTGAGCCTAGATCAAGAGTCGGATGCTTAACCTACTGAGCCACACAGGTGCCCTCCCCGCCTCCCAATAACCTGATTTTTGAAGCAATAAGTTTGTGCACAGTGTCAGTACCTTTGATTAACTAAAGGAATTCAGAGAAAATTACCACTCAGTGATATCATTCCCATGGAAAAGCAACTTCCTCCTGAAGCCCCCAAGGCAGAGTTGAGAGGCACAGTGTTTTCAAACAAGCTGTGGGATAGCCATGGTGTAGTCCAGTGCTTCTCAAATCATCTGTAGTGAAGAACCAATTTCATGTTTTGTTTTCAACTTGTGGGTCAGTACTTTTGTCACATATAATGAAACTACTGCGGCAATGTCAAACTGCTGTGAAAGTTTCTGAATGCTTGTTCTCCTTTTCCTTGTGTATCTCATCATGCACCCACAACAGCAAATTCACAGACAAGCACACTGTGAGGAGCCCTAGCATAGTGGACATCTGGCCTTCTTCTTGGAGGCCTCGTATCTAGAACTGTCTTCCTAGGTTTAGGGAGTTTCCTTCTGAGGCAGAGCTCCCCTTCCATTCTAGAAGCTGAAAAGGTTCCTACTTCCATTTCCAAGTCTTCTATGCAACTAAAATATGGGCACCTCAAGCCAGGTAGTGTTAGTCAAATGCAAAGATCCCAGACTTTGTTGTTGTTTTTTTTTTTTAATTTTTTAATGTTTATTTATTTTTGAAGGAGAGGGAGACAGAGTGTGAGTGGGGGGGAGGGGCAGAGAGAGAGGGAGACACAGAATCCGAATCAGGCTCCAGGCTCTGAGCTGTCAGCACAGAGCCTGATGCGGGGCTCGAACCCACAAACCGTGAGATCATGACCTGAGCCGAAGTCGGACGCACAACCGACTGAGCCACCCAGGCGCCCCAAAGATCCCAGACTTTGAATCAGAAGCCAGAAATTGAAGAAGAGGGGACTGTGCAGAATCCATTTCGGTGAGGCTGCATGCAGATACATCTAGTTACCGAAGGCAAGAGTGGCAACAGTTCCAACTGTGGTATCCCAGATCTATGATTGGTGATTAGCTATCTGTTGCTGTGTCATAAATTACCCAACTTAATGGCTTTAGACAATGATATTTCTTTCTCCTACGGTGTGGGCCAAAAATTCAGAGCAGCACATTTGAGTGGCCATAGATGAGTCCCTCAGCAGTTTGGAGGTGAGACATTAGTTGGGGTTGCAATCATCTGCAGGCGCAGATGGAGATGAATGGTCTCCTTCCAAAGTGACTCACTCACCTGGCTGGTAAGTCAGTGCTGGCTGCCAGTAGGAGGCCATTGCTCCTAGCCACAGGGCTCCTTGCATATCCTTAGAGCATGACAGCTGGCTTCCCCTCTTCCCCGTCCCCACCTGTGTTATCTCAGAGACCAAGCAGAAGCTTCAGTGTCCTCTATAACCCAGCCTCAGGAGTCACACACTGTCACCTCTGCAAACTCTACTGGTCACACACAGCATCCCTGTGTGTGGAGATGGACGGAGATTGTACAAGAGCATGATACCAGGGTGTGAGATTGACTGGGGCCATCTTGGGGGACTGGCTACCCAGCAGGCTGTGGGATCTGTACCCCATGGCAATGGCAGTTGGTCTGTAGAGAATTGAAATGTCCCTAAGCCTGGTTCTTTGACCCTCTGAGAGACTCACTGAGTTACTAAATATCCTTTAACCAAATTTCTTTTAAATTAACCAGTGTTGGTTTCAGTTCCTTGTAATTAAAAACTGATGTATTTATGGGAAAAGAGGAACTCTTTTTACCTATTTTTTTTCCACCTATTTTCCTGGAAAGCAACCTAGTATCTTTCTGCCACATCGAAAGTTTGGTTATGTAACATTAGAATATACACTCTATTTCCAAGCCAGACTATAGCCTTGCTTCATGGTGATTCATCTTTCATTGCAGAACTTATAGCCTGGCCTTTAGGTGGAGTTGTTAGTACCCCTATGAAGATATGTTTTCACAATTACGATTTAACTCACAAAGTGTCACTCGAAATAACTGTATTGGCAAAATTATTTTTAAATATATGCAGCAGAGCGTTTTTCAGATAATCTTTTCGGTTTCAGAAAATCTCATGGCAAATGAGATTGGGAGAAGCGTTACAGGGCAGCACAGGCACGCATAAAAAGCAAGCACGTAGAGCCACTTTGCAAACAGTTCGGCCTTAGCTGCCATAAGGGAACATACACATACTCCATAACCCACCACCTTTACACCCAAGGGAAATGCACGCATGTGTTCAACAAACGACATGTACGACCATGTTCCCACCAGCACTATTATCCAGGCACCAAAATATACCTACTGTATATTATGCAGTAGGTATATTCCACGTATACAAAGTATCAAAAAACACAGGCAAAAGAAGTTTATGGTGTTAGAAGTCAGGGTTCTGATTACCCTTCCAGGTAGGAAATGGTATTGACTAGCAGAGAACAAAAGAAGGGCTTTGGAGATAAGGCTCTGGTGATGATCTCGTTCTAGAGAGGAGTGCTGGTTACACAGGTGTAGTTAATATCAAGCGGTACACTTATGAACTGTATATTTTTCTATGTATATTTTCCTTCAAAGAAAATTTTACTTAAAACCCAAAATAGGGACATTCATTGGCCATTTCTTGTCTTTTTATTTTCAATGGCTTTTAAAAACAATAACTAAGGAGTTCACTTGTATGAGCACCAGGTAATGTATAGAACTATTGAATCACTATAATATACACCTGAAACTAATATAACACTGTATATTAACTAACCGGAATTAAAATAAAAACTTAAAAATACAAATACAGGGGCACCTGGGTAGTTCAGTCAGTTAGTTAAGCATCTGACTCTTGATTTTGGCTCAGGTCATGATCTCAGGGTTCATGAATTGGAACCCCCACCCCCACCCCCCAAACACTTCTGCCTGGGATTCTCTCTCCCTCTCTCTCTGTGTCTCCCCTGCTCGTATGCTGGAGTGCTCGCTCTCTCTCTCTCTCTCAAAATAAATAAAAAATACAAATACAAAAAAAATAATAAATTTTCTTATGACTTTAATTGATAAAACTTTCATCTACCACGATGAACTTCTTGCTTTCATTGTTCCATTAAATGTCCTCAGTTACAAAATCCTTTGCATATGAAAAGCCTTCTTTTTAAGGGAAAGAAGTGAGGGAAAACTTTACCTTTTTCTAAAACGGAGAAGTTGATTCTTTGTTACAGTTTAGAATCCATTGCTTTTTAAACTTGGCAAAGAAACAGTCCGAGAGGAATTAGCTGGGACAACCTGAGTAAGCGATGGTGGAATTGCAGTGAATGTTTGGACTTTAAGTGCTATATATAACCATAACCAATGTGTTTAAACTAACTCCAGCAGCCTGTGATGCGCGCCCCTTTGGATGAAAGTTGTGGCTAACTTGTTTACTCAACTGAATTTCCTGACCTTTATTTTAACATGAGCCTTGAAGGGGGAAGAAAATGTTCCTTACAAAAACACTTTATCTGAAACCCTGGAAAAACTCGTAAAGGACAGTTCAAGTATTTCGTGACACTATGGCTAGCCTTCAGCAGTAAAACTCAGCACTGGAAATGCCTTCCCCAAAAGTCTATGCACAAACTCAGATACTCTGACTATCACAAATACATTGTTTTGTGACAAAATAGATCTTTGGTGTAGGGAAGCCTTCAGATTGTAAGAACTTCCTTCTTACAATTCTGTATTTTTATTTAAGACCGTGTTCCAGACCATGCACAGACCTTGCAAAAACAACAGCTACTTTCCGACACCAAAACAGCATAATGGAGTGTCACAATCATACTCTGGGAATAACGCCAGCTAAAAAAAAAAAAAAAAAAAAAAGGTGTCTGCCGAGGCTGTCACACCCAATTACCTGCCTTTTAGGTTTTATGATGGGTATGTCTATGTCAGGGTAGGTCTGATCCAAGATCCTTCTTAGATGGGTGGTGAGGAATGGTTCAGGAATTCTTGCACTAGCCTGGGAGAAAGGGACCGACCCAGCAGGTAAGAAAATGCCTCTCTCTAAGCTTGCTTACCTCTCGAGCATTTTATATTAAATGATCTAGAAGTTCAAAAGCCACTGTCTGAGTGGTATATTCTCATTTATTCAGTAGTTCACTGAGCCACTAAAATGTTCCGCACGAAAGCATTTTTCTTTGGAATCCTGAACGCAAGCGGTCTGCTCAGTCATATTCTAGGTTACTTGTGCACAGCACGGACACAGTATCCATCTTACTCAATAGTTTTCCTTCTTTGTGTCTCTAGAAACCAGCCAGTTCCCCAGAACAGAGCAGATTCTCAATAGATGGGTGATGAGCACAGGAACAAATGAACAATATGTGACCCTGAGCAGTCAGGGGGAGCCAGAGGCCTTGACGGAGTTGTGAGCTGATAGTATCGAATAGAGTGGACCTGAAGAAGACAAACTCAGCTCTCAAGAGGGAGTTACCCCAGGACGTTAACTGGACTGAACAGCTCGAACTGTGAAGATCATCCTCTAGGCCAAGCTGATTCTGATTTCCGAAGCTTCAGATTCGCTACTGAAAACCTCCCTGCACTCACAGCCAGACCAGCGTAAAGGCTGAGAGCCCTCTGGCGGGCTCCAGTGCCCAAGCCATGGCTTCGGGCAAATCGTCACTCATTCTGAGTTCAAAGATATTAACAGAATGTCTATTATGTGCCAGGCTTCGAACCTTTTACTTAAGTGCCTAAGTACATTTACGTTCATAAAATTAAGATAAAAGTATCTATCATGCAAGGTTATTGTAAAGTTAAATGAATCACAGCGTATAAGTCCCCTAACATTTTGTCTGGCGCACCACAGTTCAAAAGATGATAGATAGCTATTAATAGTGAATATAATGAAATGCAATTTATTGCAAAACCTGATTTGGGAAACATTACAGCAGTTAAAAGGCAAATACTGAATTTGTAAATAGTTGCAGTTTGGATATTTTCTGATTCTTTCTGAATAGTTGCCATTTATATGCGGTTATAATCTAAAACGGGCTTTATCTTTGTATTTGACCCAATATTATAAAAATACAACTAGATATTTCCATATTGCAAAACTCTAGTAACGATTATATTAGCATGACTCCCTGGAATTATAGTTGTTAAACAGTCTCTCTTCTAAAAACCGTTGCTGTGCCCCAGGGTAAATCAATCTCATCGGATATAAAGCGCTTTCTTTCGTGGCTATAAGATCAGTATTGTCTAAAAGCTATGTGACAATCCGTGTGTATGAATATTTAACCGAGGCCCTCTGAACCCAAAATGAACTTCTCCTCACCTGAAAATGTTAAAGCTTCATCAGTGAAGGCAAATTCTCTACTGTTACTGAACAAATACTTCAATAGGAAATAAACTTAGTCATTTATGTTTTAGTATCGATAAATTTACAAGGCCTTTTCCTAAGCAAGTACTGAAGGGTATGGAGTAAAGTAAGCTCCTGGAGTAAAGTAAGAAAATTGTTTTCAAGTCTTGGAGCTCAGAAAGGAATGCCACACGGCGTTGGGGGTGGGGATGCCTGCAGGGACCCGGAGAAATGTGCTAAAAGTGGAGGCCAGGGTGCCTCCATGCCACTCATTCATCTTTTAGAAATTTCTGGATAACCAAATTAATGATAACCAGATCATCTGTCCATCACAATTCATTAAATCATGAGACCCTTGCACCAAAAGCAGTTCTTTGACATTCACTGGTCATTTAAACTGTCTGGACATTAATTCCCTTGGCTGCAAAATAAGAATTGCGTTAGACAATCCTTTGGTAATCTATGATTCATTGATTAATAGCCTGTATTAATGGTTTTCAAACTTTTCATGTATGTGGATGACTCCGTAACATTAAAAAACAAAACAACAACAACAACAAAACAGCCCCAGTGATGTTCCCTGTACTCCACGTGCAGATTCTTGGACCGCTTTCCATTGTGTCTGATACTGTCAGCGTTTCCCTCATATTCCTTGAGCCCCACTACTCAGTTACTCCAGATGACTTCCAGTGGGCACGGTCTGCCTCTCAGTGACAGAGGACTCTTGCCAGAACTACGGAGGTACAGGTGGCAGGGAATTAACACTCCCTGGAGGCAGCCTGCGGACAGAAAATGTTTATTTTCTGTCTCAGGATCCCATCCAGGATACATTGTCATAGGAAAATTTAAAATCAGTTAATAATGTTGAGAACTGGTATGTAAGTATTCAAGCTTCCTTGCCTCCTCAGAGGAATTATTCTGAGAATCCTGCACAATTTCCCAGTGTTTTCCCTAGGGAACTGAGCTCCTGTGGTCCACACTGGAGCTGTGTTAACAACTCACTCTTTCAACAATAGCCAAATTATGGAAAGAGCCTAAATGTCCATCAACTGACAAATGGATAAAGAAGATGTGGCTTATATATACAATGGAATACTACTTAGCAATGAGAAAGAATGAAATCTGGCCATTTGTAGCAACGTGGATGGAACTGGAGGGTATTATGCTAAATGAAGTAAGTCAGGCAGAGAAAGACAGTTACCATATGTTTCCACGCATATGTGGGTCCTGAGAAACTTAACAAAGAACCATGGGGGAGGGGAAGGGGGGAAAGTTACAGAGAGGGAGGGAGGCAAACAGTAAGAGACTTAAATGCTGAGAACAAACTGAGGGTTGATGGGAGGTGGGAGAGACGGGAAAGTGGGTGATGGGCATTGAGGGGGGCACCTGTTGGGATGAGCACTGGGTGTTGTATGGAAACCAATCTGACAATAAATTATATTTAATACAAAAAAAAAAAAACCTTACTCTTTACCAGCTGTCTATCGTCCCTGTATGATTTTTCCCAATGTTTCAAATAAAAATTTCAACTTCAAAAGAAACACTGGAAAATCTAAGTCTTCAGAGTTATCTCACAACAGAAATATACCTTACCTTCAGGCTCTACATAGATTAACTAAGATTAGGTAAGTGCCTATTCCGATGATCAGAAATAGATCCTGTGCCTTTAAAAACAAAGCAAACAGAACAAAACCAGATAAATTCCAGTTCCTCAAAATGAACCATTCACCCCTAATGGAAAGAGAAATCCAGAGATGGAAATTTCATGTGCTCTCACATTTTTCTAACAAAACTTGTTCCTTCCCCAAATTCCCCTAGTAAATGTTCTTGTAACATAACAATATTTGATATCTAAAAATCCCCAATTTCATACTTGCATAATCTTACCAACAATTTGATTTTTCAGTATTCTGTGTTTTGTAGATTAAATACATAATTTAAAAAAATGGTTATCACCGGTTTTTCTTACAACTGTAGCGTTAACTAGCTGATAGAGACTTATTAGATAGAAATGACTATCTCCATGGGATGCCTGGGTGGTTCAGTCCATTAAGTATCTGACTCTTGATTTCGGCTCAGGTCATGATCTCATGGTTTCGTGGGTTCGAGCCCCACATTGGGCTCTGCACACTGACTGTGTGGAGTCTGCTTGGGATTCTCTCTCTCTCCATCTCTCTGCCTCTCCCCTGCTCACGCTCTCTCTTTCTCAAAATAAATAAATAAACTTAAAAAAAAAGAGAGAACTATATCTCCAAACTGCCAACAGTTTATTAACTCATAAAATCAATGTAAACTAGCTACCAAATCTTCCTCCTCTCAAAAACATGACTTTGGAATATGCCACTGATGTTTTCTCTGGGCAGTTCTGAACCCTAGCTTTGGCCAGCACAACCCTTTCAACATGGCCCTCTTGGCATACAAGGCTCAAGAAGCCTGAAAAATAGCTAAAGTGAGTACCAAGAATCTAGCTCTTTATCATCGTCGTGGCCATTCTTGATTCTAAAATCATTCCCTTCTGAGCCAAATGCCAAACAGTCCTGCAAGAAGCCAAAATAAGTGTATCTTCAGGGTGACAGAGGGGAGAGTCACTGGCTCTTAGTGAAAGCCCTTTCCTACCATTCTCTCTACTGGTACAGCCCCACCGAGTCTTGCCCCAGCCAGCTCTGGGGAGATAAGTCAGTTATATGCAGTGAGTCTCCTACACAATGTATCAAAGATGGGCCCGAGCTCCCTAGCTGATCGAATACTTCCCGGTTCCCTCAATCAGGGAGCCCATGTCAGTGCTCCCCTTCTAGACCTACCTGAACTGGAGCACCATTTCAGGAAAGGGTATTACATGTGAGTAGATTACAGATTTTCTTCCAGGCCTTGCCTCGTCCAAGCTCCACACACACAGAGACACACAAGTCAGTATCACTTGTAAATTAGGAAGTGAATTATAAAATAGATACGAGATTACTGGAAGATATACCTTAAAGTGGCAATACAGCTAAGAAGCCATTTCCTTTTTCATCTTAAAATAGGTTTAAAGAAGCCTTTAAAAACATACACAAAGGACAGAGTGATTCAGCCATTTGCCACAATCATCATTCCAAGAGCTCACGGAGAGGGCCTCTGATAAGTCTCTGCCAGTTTTCTTAAATATCTAACCAGGTTAACAGCATGGATAGGAGTTCAGCCCCAGAGTTCTCAGGAGGCAAAACTAATAAAGTTCTTGGTAAGCACTGAACAGACATAAAAGCCACATGCACTGAGCTAGGATACTTGAGAGCTTCAGAAAATCATTTCATGGACATGAAAAAATATTGTGTTTGAAATGTGAAGAGTTCTGAAGATTTATTTGACTTTACAGGGGTAAAAAGAGCAGAAATAAATAATATAGTCATAGAAGACACTTACAGTGAGTTTTAACTCTCAAACATTCACATTTGGCCCCAGAACCATCTCCCTTCACAATACCCCACAGAAGGGAGAACTCAATTTCTAAGTCCTTGCCAAATCTGACACCAGAAAGACACGTTACAGTTAAGCTGAATGGAAAAACCTTTGCAGATTTCAGCCCTTCATTTGAAGGGCGCCTGTTTTATTTTGTTTTCATCTCACTCAGCAAAATGGAAAACTCAGTAGATGCCATCCCTTCTCTAAAGGTATATAGATCACCCAACTTGATCCCCCTCTGCTTGAAAACAGAGCCATAGAGCTCAGAAGATTATACATTGTTAGTAGGTTTCTAATCCTTTCTGAATATGGGTAGAGGGGAGGCAGGAGTTGCAAATTTCAGAAGAAAAGTTTCCCTTGGGGTAAATTTGGGGCTTTGATTCTAAAATAAACCAAGAACAACAGAGACACAGTTGTTGTTTTCAGATGAATAATGCTATCTCATTGAAAACCTTCCAGGGTCACCTGGGTGGCTCAGTCGGCTAAGCATCTGACTTCGGCTCAGATCATGATCTCACAGCTCATGGGTTCAAGCCCCACGTCAGGCTCTGTGCTGACAGCTCAGAGCCTGCAGCCTGCTTTGGATTCTGTCCTCTACTCTCTCTGCCCCTCCCCCACTCACACTCTGTCTCTGTCTCTCTCTCTCAAAAATAAATAAACGTTAAAAAAATTTTTTTAAACGTGCCAGAAATATTAACCGAGTGAAAACACAATAAATAGAACATAATTTTTCTCGGAACCTCTGTTCCACCCCTCCTACAATGGTCTTTCTTTCTCTAGCTCTCTTTCTTACAGGCTTTCTTCTCTAGGTTCTTCTCCATACCAAGTGTCCCCCACTGATGGTGTCCAAACTGCAGGAATGGAAATGACATGAGAGCAGATGAATACTAAATTTATCAATTATTGGAATCATAATTCAGAAAAAAAAAAAGTCAGTGAGTCAGTAAGTTCATTTTTGAATAACCTGTCATTACATGTTGTAGCTCACCCACACAAGCGGTAGCTTATTAACTCCTCCAGGTGGAGTCATGGAATACTGTCAGGGGGTGTGGCCTCTGCCGCCTTCCCCAGCCTCTCCAGAAATATCTGAGACGCAGGATGACCACGTTCACTGTAGCAGTCTATGAGGAGTTTTAATCAAGAGAAAACTCGCATGATGCACATGTCATACGGTAAGGAGTGTTTCAACAGCAAGTATCAAAAAAGTTTTACAGTGACCCCAGCAAATAGGGGTTTATTTTTCTCATACAACAAGAATTCTTTCTACAGGTAGGCAAATGCTGGTGTTAGTTTAGCAGTTCAACAATGTCAGGGACAGTGACTCGAAAGTCCTTTCCCTCCTTTATAAGACAGTGACCCCCAGATTCTGGCAACACATTCCACTTAAACTAGAATGATGAAAAGAAGGGATTAGGAGCAAAGAAGGCACATCTGGCCATTTTATTAGGAAAGCAAAAGATTTTCCAGAATCCTACTCCACACCTCCACTTACCACCCCACTGCAGTCTTCTGCTTATCTCCCATGTCTCCACCATGCTGCAGGGGAGACAAGACTGTGAAGGCAAGCATCTGGCTCTCCCAGGTGCTACAGCAGAAGTACACAGTTGGGCATGCATGTTGGGTCGAACAATTCATGGTCTGCACTTGAGAAAGTGCAGCTGGAGGCGAGAAAACAACGGCAGTTTGCATTATCCTCCGTCCTTGGCTGTCCTCCTTGGGCTTGTTACTTTTCCCCACTAGGCAGGTGAGACGTTGAGGGCACTGGCTCCTGTGTCCAGCTTTCCGGCTGCTGAAACCTCACTCTGTGCACTGAATCTTGAGAGCAACCGAGAATTCCTGTAATTCTTCGTGTCTTCAGCATTCAGCCAAGTCCTTGGTCAATCTCTTTCCCATCTTCTAACAAGATGCAGACCCCAAAGCAGCTGAAACTTATTTGGTGTTTTCTTAACCTGAGGCACATGTGCCCATTCAAACTTCCCCGGGGGGACATGAAACCCACTACTTGTTTTCATCGTGGCCAACGTTTTCCTCTTTTCCCTCCTTGCTTTGCCAGAGTATCTGTCCCCATTAGGACTGCCAGGAACACGGGGGTGAAAGACTTGGCAACTGTTTCCCTGTAATCTGTTAACATATGCAAGATACTATCGAACATATGCTTGCGGACGAAAGGTGAAGGCAGAAAGCTCGCTTGTCTTCACAACAGGCTGCCGGCTTCGTTAGTGGAATCCCTCAGTGCACATCATTAGCTGATTGGTTTGTCCGTAGGTTATTTTATCTGCTTTTTAGGACTTCGGCACAGCCTCCCGCTGTTCTGGATACCTCCTGAGTAGAATTAAGAATCACTCCTTTCCATAATTATTCAGCAATGTTTCCAACTTGGGATCACCCGTTTGGGAAATTTTTTACTTGATGGAGCAGCTAAAATAGCCACAAAATAATCAGGAGTCTCGCAGTTGTTAAAAAGAAAAAAAATAACACTAATGAGGCAGTTTGGTCAATACAAAAATTATCACCTGTGTTTTCCCGGACCAGGGGATAGGTAATTAGCAAAAAATGTGCCCTCCACCTAGGTTTCACCACGCGTGAACTTCCAACATGAAAAACTCCTCCTGGTTGTGCTACAGAATTCAGGTGGATATTCCTAGAAGATGGAATGGGGAATCACTATCAGTGTTGTCTTTATCTCATCCTTGCCATCCAAAGCGTCGGGGCTCGCTCAGGATAGAACGAGAGGAGGAAGGGGTAAATTGTGACCGAGGTCCCAATGCCTTCAGACACCCTGCTTCCCCAGCCGGCTGCACCCTGGCACACACGGTCAGGTTCAGCCTGCTTGAGCAGATCTCCAGCAGCCCAGCAATGTCGTCATTCCCCATCTGAGTAGACCCACTAAGACATTCTCAGAGTTCTTCTGGGCTTTCATGAAATGACGCGTGAGAATACTTTGCAAAGCACAAAGTTCTTCGTAAATGTTAGGTGTGTGTCTGGCGTGGTGTTAAATGAATGAGTGATAAATGAACATTGTTACTTGAATATCAATTGGTGTTAAACCTATAGTTTAGCCTATAAACTAAAATTTATTTTTTTCAGCTTTTCAACTCACATTTAAACAGAGCTACTTCTTTAAAACATAAATGTGAATACTCAAATAATTTTATTAAAACCGTAAGTTTTAAGAACTCACAGTTAACTAATGGAAAATACTCTGCATAGAGTCCTGCTAGTAGTGACCAGTATTTTATTTTACTTTATTTTATTTTATTTTATTTTATTTTATTTTATTTTATTTTATTTTATTTTATTTTATTTTTTAAGAAAAAATAAGGAAACATAATCGGAGAGTTAAATGGCAACAGGTGCTGTAAGGTTGCATTTAATCTGTGAATACAGATGAAACTTTATGGATCTAAAAATCTCCTGACAAGCTCTAAATGGAAATTCTTTTTTTAATGTTTATTTATTTTTGAGAGCAAGAAAGACAGAGCATGAGCGGGGAGGGTCAGAGAGAGAGGGAGACACAGAATCGGAAACAGGCTCCAGGCTCTGAGCTGTCACCACAGAGCCCAACGCGGGGCTCGAACTCACAGACCGTGAGATCATGACCTGAGCCGAAGTCGGACACTCAACCGACCGAGCCACCCAGGCACCCCTGGAATTTCTTTTTGTTTTAATTGCCAAACTGCCAACAGAGCCAGGCCAAAACTCCCTACCTGAACTCCTACCAGTGTTACGCCCCCTTTCCTGTGTGTTATGTTCTGCTCTGCCAAAGGGAACATGGTCATTAAAATCCTGCAAAATATCATTTTCCAGGCAGCAGAAAGGTCCACCTAATATTAGGATACGTCTTTTTTTTTTCCCTAAGCCAGAGTATGAAACTTCCCCTCACATAGTTCTTCTAAAAACTCCTGTGGAAGCTGTCATCTTTGGAAGCCCTCATGATGTTACGGGCCAGGGTTCAGCTTCTCCGTCTTCCTTTCTCCGCCTCCCTTCCCCAGCCGGTTTTGTGTGAACATGTTTTATGTTGGCAAGCGGCCAAAGAATTTGCCATAAATAAATTTGCTGCCTGTCTGCAAGAAGATAACTTAACTGACTTCCTTGGTCTTGCTAATTTGCTTCAACAACAGGAATGACTGAGGGCGCAGGGATGCTGCAAGCCTCTGAAGGATTGTGTTTGTGTGCATGGAAATCTAGAGATTCTGCACTCCTTGAACCTTCCACAGGCCGGTTAGAGACACAAGTCATCGAGTACAAGTTACTGTGCCTCCAGGCCCCTAATTTACCCCTAGTGAGTGACAGGTTCACCAGAAATTTATGTCAAGGATTTAGAAGTAAGAGTGAAAGAAGCAGATTATTCTAATGGCTTCCTATCGTTCACTGAAGACAGTGGGCAAGTCAAGGAATTATAGAGTTGTCCACGCTTAAACAGAAAGAGCACAAAGACAACAGCAGGAATTCCTTCAATATGTGGTGGACATGCACTCCAGAAACCACATTTCACTTGCTTATTAGAATTGCTAAAATTTCTATCGGCTCAGATTAAAACCCCAAGTAGATTTTTTGCAACTGTAGGTTGATGTGTTTCATCACTGACTATCGATGTGGACAATTTGAGCCACCAAGAGAGTCAGTTTGGGAACAGCTGATTCGAGATCATTGTTTAGTGCATGCACTTAGCACACATCACTTTTTTTTTTTCCTAAAATAATCTCACACACTAGATTGCCCACAAATGGAAACTTCTGATGTCGTCGGAATGTGTAATTTTTACTGACAGAGTGAGTAGATTTACCTTAATTTGCATTATCAGTGGTGAGCTTTAAAATTAGGTTCCTGTTCAACTTTCTTTTATTAAAAACATGGAGTGTAGTGAACCAGACAATGCAAAAATCTGACAATATCAAATGTTAACAAAGCTGTAGAACAAAGGGAACACATGTGCTGCTGCTGTTGGGGAAGTGACTTAGTCCAGGTGATTGGAAAGCACTCTGACACTGTCCAGTAAAGCTGGGGCACTTTCTGCCATCCAGCAGCCCCTTTCCCAGTGCCAGTGCAGTATTTTCAAAACTGAGGCCGACGGGCTATGACCCATTAGTGGCTCTAGAGATCGACATAAAGGGACATAACCAGAATTTTTAAAATAAAGTGAAATGGAGGGGCACCTGGGTGGCTCAGTCAGTTAAGCATCCAACTTCGGCTCAGGTCATGATCTCACAGTTGGTGGGTTCCAGCCTCGCGTTGTGCTCTGTGCTGACAGCTCAGAGCCTGGAGCCTGCTTGGGATTTTGTGTGTGTGTCTCTCTCTCTCTGCCCCTCCCCTCCTCATGCTCTGTCTCTCTCTCTCAAAAATAATAAATAAAAATGTTATAAAAATAAAAAAAATAAAGTGAAATGGAACAGAAGAGAATGGACTAGAAAGCATCAAAAAAGCATCCCTTGAAATCAAAGTATTTTTTTTTAATTTTTTGAAGTTTATTTATTTTGAGAGAGAAAGGGAAAGAGAGAGAGAGAGAGAGAGAGAGAGAGAGAGAATCCCAAGCAGGCTCCACACTGTCAGCACCGAGCCCAATGAGGGGCTTGAACCCACAAACTCTGAGATCATGACCTGAGCTGAAATCAAGAGCTGGATGCTCAAACCAGATACCCCTCAAAGTATTGTTTTGTAAAAATTTTGCAAAACTAATTTATATATTACTCAGGTAATGAAGAGAACAACTTATACTATTCTAGAGAACGTCTTCTAGCTCAGCTCACATCTATAACGGAAAAACAGTATTTCTAAATTATTTCACATTCTGTATGCTTACATCCACAACAAGTAGGCCCTGAAATATATGTTTGTGACATTCGAATGGATAAAAATATCTGTGGGACACTATTACAGACACTACATAGCAATAAACAGGAATAATGGCAGCTTGGGCATCAACATGATTAAATGTTCAATGTAACACTTAAAAAAAGCCAGAGAGGAACACATACAACAGATTCCATTTATATATGCCTCAGTAGTTTGCAAAATTTAAAAATATTATTGTGTTGGGGGGGGATCTGGGTAGCTCAGTCGGTTAAGTGTCTGACTCCAGCTTAGGTCATGACCTCATGGTTCATGAGTTTGAGCTCCACATCAGGCTCTGTACTGACAGCTCAGAGCCTGGAGCCTGCTTGGGATTCTGTCTGTGTCTCCCTCTCTCTCTGCCCCTCCCCTACTCACACACACACACACACACACACACTCTCTCTCTCTCAAAAATAAATAAACATTAAAAAAATATATTGTTGTGTGTGGATGCATACATATGTAATAAAATCATAAGGAAATGCAGGAGAATGATAAACACAAAATTTAGGCTCACAACCACAACCTTCAGGGGGGCAGGTTGAAGAAGGGACCCAACAGGGAAAATGAGGATTGTAAATATATTGGGAACATTCTATTTCTTAAAGTGGGTGTTGGGAATATGGCGATTCATTTTACTGTTCTCTAAAGTGTGCATATATATTATTTATACTCTTCTATGGGAATGACATATGTCATAATGAAAAAATGTGGGTGGTAATGTATGTTTCCAGGATTTATCATTATTTTGTGATTCATATTGCTCAACAGTGTCACCAATTCAATTCTTCATATAAGTTAAAATCTGTTCTCTTTGATCTATTAACTGTATTTCAGATGTTACTTTCATCTATCTTATATAATTTATGACTTGATAAAGTTTCCATTGCTTCTAGAGCTAAGGGAAATACAATATTCAGTGAGGTCATAACACTCCATGTAGGAATCCATTCTCCGGCTTCAGGAGTTACAATAAACATGCTAAACAATGTCTGTCACACACGAAGAAGTTCTTTACATGGTTACCTCATGCTCCTTTCGTTGTTATCACTCCTTACCACCCGGAAGCACAGCACAGGTGGGTAGGGCCTCTGGGAGTGATGCAGTTCCTGTTAGCAAACTCAAAGGTGTACTTTTAAAACCGATACCTCCATCTTGCTCTCAACTGGATAAAACTCAGTATGTTTTTAGGAAAAACTAAAAAAAAAAAAAAAATTCAAACTCCCCCCCCCCCCCCCCAACCTCTGGGTATCATATTGTAAAGAACCTAGTAGTAACATGTCAGATTGCGTTCTCTTCCCCTGACCATTTGGTTACAATTGCCATCACCCTCTTTCAGGGCAGACACGGATATACTTACAGCAATCTAAGGTAATCAGATTGCATTAGAGCACTGGATCTGTATCTACCTATTTAGAATAGATATTCTATCTAAATAGAATGGGTAAATATAGAGGTAGTGAAAATGCAGAAAAGATATTCAGCGGATATTATGTGGTCTGTTTCAATGAGCACAAAACCAAGATTCAGCAAATGGCTGTTCAATTTGGATTATGATTTGCCCAAATGTAATTTGCTTTTTAAGACCTAAGTCAAATTCTGTATCTTCTACAAAGTTTTTCTTGATTTCCTTTCCCCATCTCCACCCAGGTAAATAGAATTGTTCTCCCTCTGGCCCTACATAATTTTCCTTTTATACTTAGCTCTGTTCCATATCACAGTTCCATGTGTTTGTATATCACTAAGAATAGACACTGAAATACATGTTAGATGTTCATTATGAATAACTAATGATTAACACCATTTACATTTTATTTATTTATTTATTTATTTATATTTATTTATTAAATGTTTTATTTACGTTTTGAGAGAGAGAGGCAGAGTACGAGTGGGGGAGGGGCAGAGAGAGACAGAGAGGGAGACACAGATTCCAAAGAAGGCTCCAGGCTCAGCACAGAGCTGGACGCGGGGCTTGAACCCATGAACTGTGAGATCATGACCTGAGCTGAAGTTGGAGGCTTAATCAACTGAGCCACCCAGGCACCCCAAACACCATTTACACTTTAAAGAGTAATGGTATCATTCAGAATCCTAGGCTGGAAACAACAGATATCTGGCTAAACACAGCAAAGGCTAGTCCATGAAAAGCATATTGAAAGTCTCCTAGAACAGTTTCTGAAGAACGAATCTTGGGAATAAGGAAGAGCCACGGGTGCTAAAAAGGGAAACCATAGCAGGAAGAGTGGTCAGCACTCTGTCCCACAATTAAAGACCCCTGCCTTCCCTCCATGAATGTTACTTGGCTATGCACAGGAGGCAAGAAAGTATCCAAGGAGAGAAGTGGGCACGTACTGGAAAACACCCTTACAGTAGCAGACTGCCCATGATGAAGGGGCAAGGCTCAGAATGAAGGAAAGAAAGGAGTGGAGGAGGAAAGAAGGGAAAGAGAGAGGGAGAGAAGGAGCGGGGAAGAGACAGAGAGATCAGAATGGCCAAAAGAAAAAATAATGCTAGTACCAAAGGATGGGTGGGATACAAAGAAATTGGACCACTTATGCATTACCAGTGGAACTATAAGGTGCTGGGAAGAAGATATAAACCACTCTGGAAAACAACGTGGCAGCTTCTTATAAAACTGGACATGTAATTACCCTATGACCCAGCATTTGCACTCTTGGATATTTATCTCAGAGAAATTGAAATTTGTGGTAACCTAAAAATCGAAACGTGAATATTCATAGCAACCTCATTCCTAATAACCCCAAACTGGAATCAGCCCAAATGTCCTTCCAAGGCGAATGGTTAAACAAACTGGAGTATACGTGTGCTGCGGAATACTACGGAGCAATACAAAGGAATGAAGTATATGTAGTCACTGCAATATAAGCAGTAACTTGGATGAATCTTTAGGCCGTTGCAGTGAGTTAAAAATAACCAGTCCCCAAATAATACATACTGTATGATTCCATTTATTAACATTTTGAAAGGACAAAATTTTAGACAGTAAAGACAGATAAATGGTTGCCAGAGGCTAGGGATTCTGTGGGAAATAGGGGAGGGGTGGAAAGATCGAGATGGGGTCATAAAAGGGCATAGGATGAAGCACCGTGACATTGGAACTGTTCAGTATTCTGACTGAGGTAGTGGATACATTAACCTACACAGGTGACAATTTTTAAGTAACCTTAATAAACACACACACACACACACACACACACAAGTTCAAGTAAAACTGGGAAAATCTGAATAAAACTGGTGAATTTCATCAATGACAATATCCTGGTTTTCATATTATACTATTGTTTTACATTACCATAGGAGAAAAACGAGCAGCCTGTACAAGGGTCTCTAATATTTTTTAATAACTGCATGTGAATGTAAAATTATCTAAATTATTTAATCTTAACAGAAATTTCAATTGAACCCAGACCCCATTATTAAACACCAATTAGGTGGCAAAAATTCTCCCCAAGAGCAGTTCAGGGATGATAATAGTGAAGACAGGGAAAGCGACAAATGAATTATTAATTTCCAAAGAGTATGAAAAGTACTATGGTTACCGGTCTGTGCAATAGGCTATGAAAATTGGAGGCCTTGCAACACACAGGGAGATCCTCAGAGGGTCTGACATCTTTGCCGGACTACAAAGCAGAAGACAAAGTTTACTAGGTAGAAAAGGACAGGGCAGTGGGAATAGCACGTGGAAAGGGAGTAACCCAAGGAAAGGGAAGACCCAAGGAATAGCTCTGAGTGTGGCTGGAGCTTAGAGCATTGTGATGAGGAGATAAGGCTGGGACCCAATTGTGATCAGTATTGTGTTCTGTCCTAAGAGGTTGTTATTGGGACCTGTGGGCAAACTGGAGCCAGCCAAGAGGATGGACTGGCTGTGTCACATTGGCTAGTTATGTGTCCTACTAATCATCTCTCTCCGGTTCAGTTGCCTCCTCCGTAAAATAGAGATAACTCTGGTGTAGAGATTAAGTGGACACAGTTCATCATGTTACTATTAATTAGGCAGACGCACATCTAAAGGGTTTAACACTGTACTCAATAAATATTGGAGGGGGAGGAGGAGAGGGGTGGGGTGAAAGGAGTAGCAACAACAGTGTGCTGAAACCTAAAGGAAACTGAAAGACCACAGGAGAGGTAATACGGGTGGGTGAAAGCAAGGTTGCAGAATAGACATAGTGGGGACCAGTGTGGGACCCCTGGGAGCCGGAGGGAGCAAGGGGAAGGATCTTGTAGACAGAAGTGCGAGGTGTCATAAAGGAAGGAAACGAGAATGTATTAAGTGTCTGTCATGTATTTTATAATATCAGCACATTTAATCTTTTTAAAAAAATTTTTTTTAACGTTTATTTATTTTTGAGACAGAGAGAGAGACAGAGCATGAACAGGGGAGGAGCAGAGAGAGAGGGAGACACAGAATCAGAAGCAGGCTCCAGGCTCTGAGCCATCCGCCCAGAGCCTGACGCGGGGCTCAAACTCACAGACTGAGAGATCGCGACCTGAGCTGAAGTCGGACGCTTAACCGACTGCGCCACCCAGGAGCCCCAGCTCATTTAGTCTTTAAGACTGGTACTATCCCCACTACACAGAAAAGGAAACTGAGACTCACAGAGGTAAACCTGCCGAAGATTATACAGGTGGTAAGTCAGAGCTGAGATTCAAAACCAGGTCTGTCTGTACAATGTCCATGTTCTTCCCACTACACTAGGTAAATCATTTCCCAATCTTTGTAAATGGCCCATAAAAACGGTTCACCATCAGTAATAAGTAATTCTATACAACAAATAATTATCTGTGACTAATGGGGTTTTTATGCCTCTCAGTGCTCCCCCCACCAAAAATAACCCCCACTTACTCTATTAGAAAAAAAAGGGAAAAAGTCAACAGGAAAGGAACACATAATTGATTATGATTATGGCTGACATTCTAGATGCAGAGAAGATAAATGATTATCCAAGTTGAAGCTGAATGTTTGATAGCACCTTATACTGTCATCCAGTAACAATTACCCCTCAGCTCTCACCTTTCTCCAGTTAAAATCCTCTAATGGTTTAAACATAATCTTCCAACCTATACACCAAATTAAAGACAGAGATCCAGGAATTTGAAGAAGAAATCCACAGGGAGTGAGAGAATAATGGTGGTCACCTTCCTGGCTTCTACTCTGGCTTGGTGCAAACCTTTTATTTCATTTGTTAATTTACCATTTAGAGCCCAGGTAACAAATCTACTTACTCTCTAGATTTCTAGGTACTATAAAGACCAAAAAAAAAAAAAAGAAAGAAAAAAAAAAGATTCAAGCACTGATTTTCTTTAAGCACTTTCTACTACAACAAACAGTAAACTGGGAATATTTAGACTTCTGGTATCTGTAATTTGTGATTTATCTATCTGGTTTTTCTGAACCGCAGAGATACATGTTCAAGGTATCTTATTCTCCTTTATTTTATATATATATTATATATATACATATATATATAATATATGTAAATAATTTATGTAAAATATATAAATGTTTTATATACATATATATGGCCTAAACCAGTGAGACGTATTTTTTCATAAGTTACATCAGCCTAAAGGATGATAGAATGTCTCTTTTTCCTAAAGTACTACTTGGCATTTACTTTTTAAAATTATATGCTTAAAATATAATTTTACTTATGGGGCACCAGGGTGGCTCAGTTGGTTAAGTTTCTGACTTCAGCTCAGGTCATGATCTCGCAGTTCATGGGCTCAAGCCCTGCACTGGGCTCTGTGCTGACAGCTGGGAACCTGGAGCCTGCTTCAGATTCTGTGTCTGCTTCTCTCTCTGCCCCTCCACTGGTCAAGCGCTCTCCCTCTCTCTCTCTCTCTCTCTCAAAAATAAATAAACATTAAAAAAAATTAAAAGTATAATTTTACTTTGCAATGGTGTTAGATAACGTGAGGAAGTCTGAGCACTGCAGAAAGGTAAGGACTCTAAATTCATTTTATACCATTGCGTTATATATTCTCTTTTTCCTGAAAACAGCATTTCTCAACACTGGCTGTCTTAGAATCACCTGGCAACTTTTAAAACAAATACTTGTCTCTGGACATCTCCTTCCTGATCCAGACTGCCCCCTACTCCCAATGTGATTCTGATTTAATTTTCTGGGGTGGAGATCACAAAATTAAACTTCATTGAAAGTCCTCTCCCTGTGATTCTACTGCGCACGCAGGATAACATCCACCACACTAGACCAGAACCTCCCTAAACTGGCTATGTCCATTTTATTTACCCTATACGTCTAGTCCTGCTTGCACCACAAGGGATAAAAACTGAGTAAGACAAATTGCTGTCTAAAGGGGCTTATTACCTAGAGCTGCGTTGGTAAATACTATAGGCATTAGCAACATGTAGCTACTTAAAAGTTAAATTAAAGTTAAATCACATTAAAATTTCAGCTCCTCGGTCACACTAGCCACATTTCAAGCGTTCAATATGTGAACAATATGTGAACACCAGCCATATGTGGCTAGTGGCTACCATACTGGACAGTACAGATATAAAATATGTCTATCACTGCAGAGTTTCATTGGATAGTGTAACCATTGAGATTGCATTATTAGGAGGAATAAAAAGAATAGCTATTAAGGGACACCTGGGTGGCTCAGGCGGTTGAGCGGCCGACTTCGGCTCAGGTCATGATCTCACAGCTCATGAGTTCGAGTCCCGCGTTGGACTCCGTGCTGACAGCTAGGAGCCTGGGGCTGGTTTCAGATTCTGTGTCTCCCTCTCTCTGCCCCTAACCCACTCGCATTCTGTCTCTGTCCTTCTCAAAATTAAATAAACATTAAAAAAATTAAAAAAGGCATAGATATTAAACAGTTGTGAGACAGATAAAGCTACTTGTATTTCTAGCATAAAGTATATTGCACCAGAATTATTTTATGACTCTTATCCTTAGATAAATGTCTGTGGCTATGTTAATTTGTAAGTTTCTCTGTTTAGATCAAAGAACTATTAAATAGCCTCATTTGTTATATCAAAACCTTTTACAACATGCCTTTCTTTTTACTTGTTACTTTTAAATAATTTTAGATTTACAGGAAGCCTGCGAAGATAATATGGAAAGTTTCTGTATGTTCTTCACCCAGCCTCCCCTAAAGTTAACATTTTACATAAGTATAGTACATCTATCAAAACATTTCACCAGTTTTTTCCACTAAAAGTCCTTTTCTGTTCCAGGATCCATCCGGTATACCAAGATGCATTTATCCATCAATTCTCCCTCGTCTCACCCCATCTGTGACTGTTTGAATCTTTTTTTTTTTCCATGACCTTGATACTTGGGCAGAGTGCTGGTCAGGGATTTTAGTAGACTGACCCTCAATCTGTATTGGCCTGATGTTTTCTCATGATCAGACAGTGAATATAGATTTGGGGGAGAACACCACAAAGGTCAATACTGTTGTCATCACACTGTATCATCAACCTTATAATATAGCCATAGAAACAGTCATTTTCTCACTTCCTTTTTTTTCCTCCCCAAATGGTATTTACAACTAAGATCTGGGCACTAGGTATGCTCATGGCTTATAGGCCCTTTTAGGGAACAGAGTTAGCTTCCCCACCCCTGCTTATGTTGAACTTCTTTCTCTGACAGTGAGAAATCTGATTCTTATTAATACAGTTAATTCACGTATTTGCTTAACCCTCACATAAATGTAAGTTAGTTTCAGAATTGCTAACCCCATGAGGCTCTAATTTACCAACTAGAATATAATTTCTATGTACAGTTCTTTATTGTCTTTATCCTTAGAATATCCAAACACTCATTTCTAAAGTAATTTAGGTCAGTTCCCTTTTCTCTAACCCCTTCAGTGAGGTTATGTCATGCATTTGAAATGCAGTTATAATCTGTCTTCATTCCATCCTACATCCCCCAACATCTTAGTTAATTTTTTTACACTTTGTAACCAACCCCTATTCCCTCCTGAAACTGTGACAACCACTGATTTGCTTTCAATTCTAATAATTTTCCCTTTCCCAGAGTATCACAGAATTGTAATCATGAAATATTTGGACTTTGGAGTCTGGCTTTTTTCACCCGACAAAATGCAAATAAGCCTCATTTGTATTGTTGTGTGAATCAACACCTGAATTGTTGAATCAATAGTTTTCCCCCCTTCTTTTTATTGCTAATGAAGAGGAATACAATTGACTGTTTTATATCGAGTTTTCATCTTACAACCTTGCTAACTTGTGTTATTAGTTCCAGGCACTTCTGTATAAACCCCTGAGCTTTCTACATAGACACATTGTCCATGAACTGAGACAGTTTTATTTTTTTCTTTTCTAACCTCTATGTACCACATTTCTTTTTCTTGCCTTATTATACATGGTTGAATAGGAGTGATGAGACATACTTGCCTTTCTTGATCTTAGAGGAAAAATTTAATGTCTCATCATTCAATATGATACAAGCAAGTAGATTTGTTTTTTGGTTTGGGTTTGTTTGTTTGTTTTGGTTTTGTAGATGCCCTTTATTAGGTCAAGGAAATTCCTTTCTATTCCTACTTTGCTAAATGCTGTTATCATGGAAGAACGTAGAAATTTATTAAATGCTTTTGCTGCTTCTATTGAGATGGTATTCTCTCTATAGTCTGTCAATGCATCAAATTATATTAACTGGTTATCCAATGTTAAACCAACCTCTCTTAATCATGATACATTATACTTTTTATATATTGCTGGATGCAATTTAAAAATATTTTATTGAGGAATTCTGATCTACATTCATGAGATACCGTTCTGTAGTTTCTTTCTCTGGTTTTGGTGTTAGAGTAATGCTGGTCTTGTGGAATGAATTAGTAAGTGTCCCTCTTCTGTTTTCTGGAAGACATTTTGAGGAATTTGGTATTATTTCTTCCTTTGAATATTTGATACAATTTGTTAGGGAAACTATTTGGGCCTGGAGTTTTCTTTCTCGGAAGGTTTTTAACTACAAATCCAATTTCTTTCATTGTTATGAGATTATTCAGGTTATCTGTGCTTGAGTGAGTTTTAATAATTTCTTTAAGGAATTTGATGTGTCTTCAAGGAATTGGTTAATTACATGTAAATAGTTAAAATCAGAAACTTAACGTTGTTCATATCTGCTTTATTATACCTTAAATTCTGTGGGACCATTAATGATATCTCTTATTTTCTTCTTGATATTGGTAATTTCTGTCTTCTCTTTTTCTTGATTAAGCCTGACTAGAAGCATATCAATTTTAGGATCTCTTCGAAGAATCAGCTTTAAACTCCATTGATTTTCTTTAGCTTTTTCTGTTTCCAGTTTAATTGATTTCTGCTCTAAGTTCTGAGGAGGAAGACCATCGGATAAAGTAAAAATTTCACTACATCTTCTCAAGGGTATATAGTGTGAACATGACTTATCATTGTTGATATTAATCTTGATCACCTGGCTGAGGTAGTGTTTGTGATGTGTCTCCACAGAAGACTTACTCTTTTACTCTTCTCTCCCCTCTCCATACTGTATATTTGGGAAGAAAGTTTACAAAGTTTACAAAGTCCACCCTTAAGGAGTGGAAAGTTATGTACCATCTCCTTGAGAGTGGAATACCTGTATAAATTATTTGGAATTCTTCTGTATGAGGATTTGTCTATTCTACCTCATTTATTTCTTCACTTATTCACTAATTCATTTATCAGTGTGACTCATGAATATTCATGCTATGTTTTGGGTTATAATCCAATACAATTTATTCTGTTGCTCAACTTGCTCTAGCTCTGGTCACTAGGAGCTTTTTTGGTTGACTTTTGTGTCTCTTTCACACATCCCATCATTGTTGGTTTTATGTTTTTTAGTTTATGCCACTGTAAGATGCTCCAGACTCATCTTCTATATTTCCTGCCCAATCCTAGAATCAGCCATTTCTCTAAGAAGCCCTGTTCCTTTTACTAGAAAACAATTTTACAAGCCCAGATCTGGGTAGTTATACTCATTGCTACTAGGGTTTTCATTGTTTCAGGCCCTCAGCTAACAGAGCAAGAAAATATGTGTGTGTATCCTAAGCTGTATGTGTGCATTTCTATACATCACCATCTGTATCTACACTACGCTAAATGTAAGTTCATACTGATGTCCCCAACTCTAATATAAATTAGACCCCATGGATCATTTTAGTCTATTCCTCTTGCTCGTCTCTAAACTCCTTTGTCAGCAGTGAAAAACCTATCTCCCACCATTGCCATCCATTTGCTTAGTTGTTTAATCCCAGGATACATTATAGTGGTATCAGAATTATTAAACTACACCCCTATGGTCAACAACTTTATCAACTCGAGTACAGTCTTACATATTCCACTCATTTCCAAAATTACATAGTTCAGTATCTTTCCCCCCTACACACCTTTCCCCCTTCATACATTTGTAAAGCAGTTGGATTGTCTTGTCCCATTCTGTATTCCATCCTGGGTTCCCCCAACCTGCTATAAGATTTTTTTTTCTAACTTTGCGTACATTTAACTTCACTTTTTGTGCCGTAAAGTTCTGTGAATTTGACAGATGCATAATGTCTCACATCTATCACAAGATCCCCAGTGGAATGCAGAATAATTTTGATGCCCTAAAAATTCCCAGTGCTTCAACCATTCATTCCTTTCTCCTTACCCCTGAACTCCTGGCAAACACTAATCACTTTATTGTTTCTATACTTTGGACTTTTCCAGAATGTCATATAATTGTAATCATGCAATATAGAGCCTTTTCAAAGTGGCTTCTTTCACTTACCAATATCCATTTAAGACTTTTTGTGGGGCAATTATAAGCAAAGCTGCTACAAACATTCATGTGTAAGCTTTTGTGTGGACATGTTTTAAAATCAATTGGATAAATATGTAGGAGTGTGATTTTGGAATTGAAAGATAAGACTATGTTTAGCTTTGTAGGAAATTGCCAAATTGTCTTTTAAAGTAGCTGTATTATTTTTCATTTCCACAAGCGATGAGAGTTCCTGTTGTTAAACATCCTTGCCAGCAATTAGCATTGTCAGATTTTTATTTTATTATTGTTATTATTATTATTATTATTATTATTATTATTATTATCTCCACTCTAATAAGTGGATAGTGGTGTCTCATTGTTGCTTTAATGTGAAATTTCCCAGTTACAAATGATGTTGAGTATCTTTCATGTGTTTATTTGCAGCTATCTATTTCTTTGGTGAGGTCTCCGTTAAGATCATTTGTCCTGTTTTAATTGGGTTGCTTGCTTTCCTATTGTTGAGGGTTCAAAATATTTTAGAATTCCCCTGAGGCTTACTTCCTTTTGGCCTCATGGATTATTTAGAAATATACATTGTTTAATTTCCAAATATTTAGAGATCTTCCAGATATCTTTCTTTCTTTGATTTCTAATACAATTCTGTAATAATCTGAGAACACACTTGGTATCATGTCTGTTCTTTTAAATGTATTTGTTTTGTGACCCAGAATATGGTCTATGTTGGTGAATGTTCTATGTGCACTTAACAAGAATGTGTATTCTGAAGTTCTTTGGTGTAGTGATGCCACTGAAGTCAAGTTGATTGATAGTGCTGTTCAGATCATTTATATCCTTACTGATTTTTTGGCTATTTGTTCTGTGAGCAAGTATAAAAAAAGTGCTGCAGTCCCCAGTGATAATTATGGATTTGTCCGTATGTCCTTTCAGACTCACCAGTTTTTGCCTCGTGTATTGTGAAACGCTGCTATTACATACGTTCACCTTCAGGACTGTTAGGTGCATTCGGAGAACTTATCCTTTTATCATTATGTAATGGTCTACTTTATATCCGACAATGTTTCTTGCTCTGAAGTCTGCTTTGACTAAATTTAACACAGCTACTCCAGGTTTGTTTGTTTTTTTCTTTTTTCTTTCCTTCTTTTCTTTCTTTTTTTCTTTTTTTGTTTTGTTTTGTTTTGTTTTGTTTTGTTTTGTGGGAGAGAGGGGTAACACTGTTAGCATGGAATATGCTTTTACTTTTAACCTGTTTATGTCTATATTTAAAGTAAGTCTCCTGTAGCAACATGTAACTGAGTCTTATTTCTATACCCAATCTAATAATCTTTGCTTTTAACTGATTATTGTGATGGTTGGATTAAAACCTATGATCTTGCTAGCTGTTTTCTACATGCTCTATTTTTTCTTGTTTTATTTATTTATTTATTTATTTATTTATTTGGTTCACTTTCTGCCTTCTCTAAATTAGTGAGATTTTTATTATTCCATTTTAATAGTTATTTATGCCTCTTTTTTTAACAGTGGATAATTACTAAAATAGTTGATTTAAGCATCTGCAATAATCACTTCAATCTCTACCCCCGGCTCAATGCCGATAGAAGTAATGTGGTTATCAATCTTGGAAGGACGGCGCAAGTCAATGATCTGCATCTAGAAATGCTGCCATGCCTGGATCCTTCACCACCAAATTTTCTCATGGTGATTCTCAGTCTTGGTAGGCATCCCAGCCAGTCCTTTCATTTGAAGGTTCTTTTCCTTTGCACCTCTGGTCCAGTCATGCACACTCGCAGGGATTTTACATCGTGGATGGTTTGGGTGATTCTAACTCCATGAACTGCCTCCCTCTGATTCCACCAGTCCTTCCGGCATCCTTGCGAGCCATGACTGCCCCATGGCTGCAGCATGATTTCCTGAGCAAGAAGGAAAAGTGGTGAGTCAGGAGCTGGTCTCAGTGTCTTCTCCACAGGGGACTGATACCTTTTGTTTAACATTTAACTTTTAATGGTCTGCGAGTCTATCTGCAAATAACATTATGCCACTTCATACACAATGTAACGATACATTCCCCAATTCTCCTCTCCTTGTACCACTGTTGTCATGCACTGCTCTTTTCTCACTAGGATAAACACATTAATACAACTTTTTGCTTTAAATAGTTAGCTTGTAGAGCAATTAAATATAAGAAAAAAATATCCCGTTGACCTCCACTCTGCATTCTTTGCATAAATCCAAGTATTTTTTTAATCATATCATACCTCGTCTACCTGAAGAACTTCTTTTAACATTCTTTATAGAGCAGATCTGTAGTTATTAAATTACATTAATTTTTCTTTGTCTTTGTCTGAGAAAGACTTGTTATTTGAAAGGTTTGTTTGAAATTTTATTTGTCTGAGAAAAGTGTCTGCTTCACCTTTGAAATATATTTTTAAGTCAGTTTTTTTCCTCCTTTATAGCACTTTACAGACACCATTCCACCGTCTTCTTGTCTGCAGGGTTTCTACTGAGAGGTCCACTGTAATTATTATCCTTGTTACCCTGATGTAGTATCATTTTTTCCTCCAGTTGCCTTTAAGGTTTTCTGTCTTTGGCTTTCAGAAGTCTGAATATGATGTTCACCGGGGCTGGGTTTTTGGAAAATTCTTACTCATTATTTCTTCAAATATTTTTCATGCCCTCTTCTCTCTTTGTTCTTCTGACATTTCCATTTATGCCTGGGCTGTCTCACTTGATATTGTCCCACAGCTTTTGGATGCTGTGTTCTATTTTTCCGCATTTTTTTTCTCTTTGTGTTTCACTTTGGGCAATTTCTATTGATCTACATGTTCAAGCTCATTTGCTGTTTCCTCAGCTATGTCAAAGCTATGTTTTTGATTTGTTGAAGGCATTCTTCATCTCTGTTACTGAATTATTCTTTTTTAGTTTCCGGGTCTCTGCTCAACGTTATCTACCTGACCATGCATGTTGTCTACCTTTTCCACTAGAGCCTTTAACATATTAACCATAGCTATTTTAAATTCCCCATCTGATAGCTTCAACAGGTAGGTCACATCTGAGTCTGGCTCTGTTAACTTCTTCGCCATTGTAAACTGTGTTTTGTCTTCCTTCTTTGTACGCCTCATGTTTTTTTGTTGAAAGTTGGACTTATTATACAAGAGGATATATGTGGAGATAAAGAATTGTTATGCTTGGAGATGAGCACACCTTTCCTTCCGCTGAGTTGTTAGTGTAGGTGTTCATTTGAATCTAGTCAGAAGGTGGTCTGGGTTTGAAGCTTGCTTCCTTACTGGCTTTGGATCTCCCAGGGGCTTTGGCATTCTCCTTTGCGCAACAGAGACAGAATTTGGCTCTTCCAGCTCTCCTAGCTATATTCCACTCTTAACTGTGTTGCCACTAGTCTCAACTGTGTTGAAGAAGGAGGACTGGCAGAAGGAGGCATTCTTAAGAAGCCTCAGATGTAGGCAGCCATTGTGGTCTTGCATCTGGGACATTCTCAAGTATTCTTGCTCCTTCTCCAGAGGTTATAATGGGCCGACACAGAGTCCCACCCGCCTCCCAAGGACCTCTGTCTACACTTTTGTTCCCTTTTCCCTGCATGTTAAGGCTCTTGTTCCTCAGAGATGATAGCGAAGAGGAGTCTGGCTGCAAGTCGGTAGTGGCTTCTGTTCTTTCCCCTGCTTCAGCCAGTATCACGGGGGATGTTTTCTTGGGCTTCTCCCCAACTTTCCCTGTGAATTCCTAAAGGAAAATCCTTCAAGAGTGAGACTTCCTGTATACACACATGTATTCAGCCTCCAGGAACTTTACATTCCCACTCAGCCTTTAGCAATTCATTAAAAATACCTCGTTGGGTCTTCTTTTTGGCTTATTTGGACTTTGACAACATCTTTCTTTGCAAGCGCTTGTCTCTCCCCACATCTCAGGAGAGCTGTTGCCCTGCAATCTCAATTCTCTCATGGGTTCAAGAAAAGTCATTAGTTTCCAGCTTCTTGACTTTTTTTTTCCTGTTGTGTGAGTAGGAGTGAGAGTTTGTTCAACACTCTTCCTCTGCAAGCTGAATTAACAAGGCTTTTTTTTTTTTTGCAAAGAGGCAATTTGACCCACCTCGCCTATTTCTCATAAAAGGGTAAGAATAGGGTAAAGAAACTACAAGTTTTTAAAAGGAAAAAAAAACCAAAAACTGGTTTCCAGTTCCTGCTATGAAATTAACCAGGAGTATGACTTCAAACAAGAGAAATGGACTGGGGCACCTGGTGGCTCAACAGGTTAAGCTGCAGACTCTTGATTTCGGCTTAGGTCACAATCTCACAGTTCGTGAGTTCCAGCCCCAGGTCAGGCTCTGCGCTGACAGTGTGGAGCCTGCTTGGGATTGTCTCTCTCCCTCTCTCGCTCTCAAAAATAAACTTAAAAAAAAGAAAAAAAGAAAAATGGACTAATTTCTTAGGCCCACCACCCCAAAAGGTTCAAATGATATAACTATGTGAAAGTGATCTGAAAAGCCAAGAAAAATTATATATATATATATAAGTGTGTATATATATATATATGTGTGTGTGTACATTTAAAATAAATGCAAAGTATGAGCTTATCTTTTATTCTTTAGTTCAAGATCATATATATATATATATATATATATATATATATATAATCAATAGAGGTTATACAATAGGTGTTTACATCTGGCCACATAAAGGTTCATTCAGATCAGTTCAACATTATTGAGCACCTACTATCTGCCAAACTCTGTCCTAGTCAACTATTCATCTGAGGAATGAACAGGACATAATCTGTGCCCTCAAGAGTTTTTAGTCCAGCAGAGAAGACAAATACATGTTTAATTTGATTCAATCATTTAATTATAAATATCTGAAACTAATATCAGTCTACTTCATTTTAGAGGAAAACTGAGTAGGGGCTCCTGGGTGGCTCAGTAGGTTGTGTCCGACTCTTGATTTTGGCTCAGATCATGATCTCACTGTTGGTGATATCAAGCCCCATGTCAGGCTCTGTGCTGGGATATTATCTCTCTCTCTCTCTCTCTCTCCCTCTCTCTCTGCCCCTCTTCCGCTCATTCTCTCTGTCTCTCCCTCTCTCTTTGTCTTTCTCTGTCTCTCTCTCTCTCTGTCTCTCTTTCTGTCTCTCTCAAAATAATAAAAAAAGAAAACTGAGTAACACAATAAATACATATCAAAATATTTTTTTACAATTAAATTATTCCACATTAGGATACTGTTTTAAATTAGAAGAAAATGACAACTACTTTTCTCTCAAAATATTGCCTTGATTACAACTTCATTAAACGCATAAAAATTCTTCTTACAATGAAAGAAATACTTTACTCTATAAACTATTTGTAACTCAGACACTGTAGTATTAAATTAAATTAAAATTAAACTCAGACATTAAAGAGTTAAAACTTGTCATCACCAGAAAATTACATTAATAATACTTTACCTTTAAACAGAAGCATTTTTTATGTATTACTTAGGTAGCTCCTTAAATGATTTACTCTTTTTTTTTTCAGTAGGTCATTTATAATTGAGGGATTCCTAAAGCTGAACAGTTAGATGCAAAAACATGTGTTCAGAGTTGAGACAGAAATGGCAAATGGCCACATTCTTAAGATCATGTAATTGAGTCAAATAGGGAATTCAATACCTCAGCAGATGACAAGTTCAAGGATGACCCTGTTTTAGCAAAAGCTAAGTTGGAACACATGAAACCATCTGATTTTGAATTTTCATGTGAATCGTTTTGGAGCACAAGGATTAATGAATGCATGAGAATGTGTCCTTGGATTAGAATGCATTCCTACAGAATGAGAATAAGAAATATGAGAAATATTAAAAAGAAAACAAATACAGCATTGTTAATTTCTTACTATGTGACTAAAAGACTTGAAGCAAAGGATTTGTGTGACTTCAGTTGTGGGTTACTTTCCCACAATGCACCTGCATCCAAAAGACAACTGTAAATAGTATATGATTCTGTTTAGAGTCAGAAATATTCACAAGCTACCACCAAACTCAACTCAGTCTTCTCTCTACACTGCTAGGTTTGTCTTCTGCAACTAACAAGATTAGAACTTCAAATCTGCTTTTTGGACCAAAAGTAGAATTATCTGAAACCATATACGTGTATTTTTATATGTACACAGATATATTAAAAATGTCAACCGCACAATTTGGGAGTATTTTCAGTAGTTAAAAATGAGATTAAATTAACTATGTAATTTAAGACTCAAATGGCACATGGAAAACTCTGTCTTCAGTTCCTGTGTATGATGTCATCAAATGTAATAACAGACTATGAGCTAAATAAATAATACAAGTAACTTAGACCCTGCTTTGCCTTATAACAAGGGCAAGTGAAAGGTCTGCAAAAAACAGGGTCAATGTGAACAAGAGTACCAGCTGTTCTATTAGATAATGTCTTGGATAAAGTCACTCTTGAATGAAATTTTTCACACTTTGTAGTAATAATGCATTGCTATTGAAATGAAAAAAAAAAAGATGACAAATATCTGAGATGGTCTGAAAATGAATTCTTTTCCATGACTGAATTTATCTTCTAAGCCAGAAAAGAATTAGTTATCATTTTTCCAAATTCCCATGATTCTGCAGCAGTTTACAAATTGACAGTGTAGTATTTGTGCAATGAGAACATGTATCCAAAGTGTGAAAGCAGTTTACTACTGTGATCTTACCTCTCACTATAAGGAGGAATAAAAATAAATGAGCAGTTACTTTTAAGTTACAGACCTAGTTGACAATAACTTGGAAAAATTCGGGAGGTCATGCAAAACACAGACTGATACAAGAATTGTTTCTTGTTCCTTCTTCCAAAAGAATTGTTTCTTGTTCCTTCTTCCAAAAGTGTTATTCTTTGATCTTACAAACACTTATCAATTGGTACTGAGAAGAAAGGAAGGATACTCTTGCCCATGATGAAAACACAGGTGGGAATGTTCATAAACTTATTCTGATGGCAGAGGTTTTTATGGGGGGTAATGGGATTCTTAAAAAATATATTTTACTTGTGCAGCCAAAACATGTTTACCAGTTGAAATGGTCAGGTATATAAATGAGAGGTTATTTTGAGATTTTCTTTTTATATGGCAGACTTTCTGTTTAGATGGCACAAAATCACAAAAGTTTGCTAAGTTTCCTTCACCCAAGTCATAACGATCGCTGGGAACTAGGTAGCAGTGTTGAAGTTTTGCTAATAGTAAATCATGTTCTTTATTCGAACTATCGCTTTACATTGATTTGAATTATGCCAGAATTCTGGTCTAGACCATTTGAAATCAAACATGAAAATATTAATTTCTCACAACCAAGACATCTCATACCACAATATGATACGCATGGCTGCTGTATGGTCATAGCCGAGCAACATTTTTTAAGCAGAGAGCAGTTAGTGTTCTTTTCCAAGGCAGATGTTTTCCAGATTTGCTATTGTCACTCATTAAGAAAGTAAGAAGTCTGTGAGTTATGATAATGTGAGGTACGATATTGTATAGGCCATCTCATCCGTAAAGCACCACAGATTTTCTCGGCTAATTCTTTCCTTTGCTTGCTTTAATTGGTTCAGTATGACTGGTTTTCCACTAGTGGAGAGATACTTATTTTGTCTGTAGGATAAAATGTACTCAGACAGAGACAATAGGTAGATCTTGGGAATGCTGCTAAAGTGAAAGGGAAGTAGATATTCTAGTTAACAGGCCTCATTATATATTCAAAAATTGTATTGTTTTAAAGTAATTATAGTGGGAAATGATTTTGTGTGTTTTATGAGACATTTAGCACATACAATTGAATTTAGGGAACAATGTGTATATTTTGAGGAATTCAAACCACTACACAAATATTACCCAACGAACACTTCCATTTAAGAGAATAAAAGAGGTCTTGCTGTGTCCATAGTTTACTGGAGCAAACACAGCTCAAATGGCTTGACAGCATCCATGAAGTACTTAATGAGGAAGAACAAAACTCGGATTATTTTCCCTCCCATAAATTGAGTTTAATGCCTGAATTGTCAGAAAAATAATGTGGTAATACACCATTGGCTGACTGTAATTTTCAACCCAATATATATCCTCTTAAAATTATATCCTTAGCTAATGTGATCTTAAAATTTAAAGTAAGATGGATAAGATATATAACACCTTGTTTAAGAATCCATTGTTGGGGCACCTGGGTGGCTCAGTCAGTTAAGCTTTCGACCTCAGCTCAGGTCACGATCTCACAGTCCGTGAGTTCGAGCCCCAGATGTCACGGATTGGAGCCTGCTTTGGATTCTGTGTCTCCCTCTCTCTCTGCCCCTCCCCCTCTTGTGCTCTGTTTCTCTCTCTCAAAAATAAATAAATACGAAAAAAAAAAATCCATTGTTGACCTGGTTGACATTCCAATCAATTTAAAAAATATATAATAATTGATCATCCTTCTTTCAAATATTTGAGTTGAAATATCCTTATTAAAAAGTAGAGATTTTTCAATAACCGCTATTTTAAAATATACTTAAAAAAATTATTGAATCTATAGGGGTCATTAAGTGATGAGCGAGGTTTCTATTTTCCCACAGCAGCGGAGCATATAATCTGTGTGGGGCTCCCAGCTGGCCTGCTCCTCAGAACAGAAACTGCAAACCCACGTTCCAGATTGCCTCAATGTTGCAACATGAGATGACTTAAAGAAGTGACAACACAAATATCTTGAGACAGCCAATGATAATCAAAACGCTATTTTACAAAACTTTAAAGGGGGAGCCTCATTTAAAAGGCACTATTTTTCTCAACCCACTGAAAAATTATGACAACATCCATATACTCATGACACTTCACTAATTTTATGCAAAACACCGAATAAAATATTAAGCTTTATCATACAGAAGACTCCTCATTCATCAGTAACACCCTTCCGCACATAACTTTCAGCAGTAGCCCTTAGGAATTTATATACCAAATGCAAACCCACAGACTCAGCTGTGGGGATGATAATAACGGCTCCCAGAGTTTAGTAATTCCAAGTACAAGCATTGTGCGTGTGTCTCCTTTCTTCCCATTATACTAGAACCATAAAATTTGTTTCCCTCCCAGACAGCCAGCATGTACAGCCAATTTGTTATGATTATGATGACATAAAGAGAGGAGGGGGGTGGTGGCTCGAGACGAAGGGACTTCACGAATGTAGAACACTGACGTCAATATCAAGGGAATTCTGAGGCTGACGGGGATCCCAGATGTCACAGATGAGATTTCTACACAGATGAACTGCTGAGCTCTCAACTGGCTTTTCCTTTTTTTTTTTTTTTTTAATTTTTTAAAATGTTTATTCATTATCGAGAGACAGAGAGACACAGCGTGAGCAGGGGAGGGGCAGAGAGGGAGACACAGAATCCGAAGCAGGCTCCAGGCTCCGAGCTGTCAGCACAGAGCCCAACGCGGGGCTCAAACTCACAAGCTATTAGATTGTGACCTGAGCCGAAGTCGGACGCTCTACCGACTGAGCCACTCAGGGACCCCTCAACTGGCTTTTCTAATGCCCTTCAATGTCAGCACATGCTGAGCTGTACTCAGACCTGATCTGAGTCTAGCTTGTGGCCAGGGCTACAGTGAGGTGAGAAAGCCCATGCTGCAGAGGAACTGCAGTCCCGCAGAAAGATGCTGAATTTGTTACCTTCTGCTGACGCCATTCGTCTACGGAAGTAAATGATCCTGGCCCCAGGCAGACTGATAGTATCTGCAACAATCTGCAACATTGTCAGCTCTGGAACCAAGAAGAGGCCCCTAGAGTTCATGAGTGCCTCCACAAAGTGGCAGAAAGAAAACATATAATCAAGGCTCTAGATCTCTCTAAAGAAATCCAAATACAACCTACTGAAAGACTACTAGGTAGCAAGCACTGTCCTGGGACACTTGACACAAATTGTTTCACTTGATTCTCAACATGATGTTTTAGTATTCCCTATTTTACACGGAATCTCCATAATCACAGCTAGGGAATGATGAAGCTCTGCTTAGACAGGTTTGTCCGAGCCCAAAGCTCAAGCTCTCCTCACTGCTACCCCACCCTGCGGTAGATTAAAGACGGCAACAGACAACTTGCGACTTTTGTCACTGAGAGATGGAGTTTAATTACCTAATTCCGTCCCTCCTTGAAGCCAGTTTGGCCTGAGTAACTTGCTTGACCAACAGAATGAAGTGAAAATGACATCTTTTGACGTTTGAGTCTAGGTTACAAGAGGTCTCGCAGCTGACACCCAGGACCACTTGGGACAATCACTCACGAAGTCCTGAGCCACCGTGAAAGAACAGGTGAAGAAGCCCTGAGGCTAAATGGGAAGGATCCCCAGTTGAACCCAGCTTTCCAGACATCCTCACCAAGATGTCAGGCATAAGCCATCCTGGCCTGTCTCAGCCAGGCCAGCCATCAGCTGAACATCTCCAAGTGACCCCAGTCGATACCATGTGGAGAAGAAAAATCGCCTGGCTGATCCTTGGACAAATTCCTGACAGACGAAATCACCAAATGTTATACAATGATTGTTGCTATAAGCACAAAGTTTTGGGGTGGTGGGTGATGCAGCAATAAATAACTATAAAAAGCTTTCTTTTCTTATATAACCATGCTGTGAACCTGAAGACAGTCTTGGGTAAAGACATGGCCTAATATTGTTGAAAAATGGAACATTCTCCTGACCTTTAAAAAACAGGATTTGATTCTTTGCTTTATTATTCAGGTTGAGATATACCTGGATGAATAAAGAGGAAAAAGAAAGAAGAGGAGAAAAAAAGATGCCCTCATATAACATTTTGAGAGGTACCAAAGAGAAAGTGAATTAGGATTCTTTTGACTTGAAGTGACGGAAATCTTAATTAAAGTGCTTTAAACCAAAACAAAAGGGATGTATGGAACGTATTGGCCCATGTAACCGAAAACTGTAGTGGGATGTTGTCCTTGGATATGTCCGATTAAGACGCTCAAAGATATAATAAAACATAGCTTTCTCCCCATCTTGCAGCTTCATTTTTCTCTGGGCTGCCTTCATTCTCAAAGCGACTCCTTCCTCATGGTGACAAGATGGTCAACAGTAGCTCTTTGTTTATATTACACGACCTCAGCTGCAAACTCTCCAGCAAAGGGAATTTTCATTTGTAAGAGGTTCAGGAAAAGATTGTCATTTGCCCGGACTGGGTCACATGCCCTTCCTGGAACCAGTTCCCGCGGTAGAGAAAGGAAATGTTCTGACTGCCCAGGTCTAAGTCGGCACACGGCCCATTAGCATTGGGAGTAGGCCAGCCCCACTTTTACCAGGTGGACTGAGAATCCCACTTCCCAGAGGAATCCTGCGTGCTTTTTCCATCATAAGGACTGAAGGATAAATACTACCGAGGAGAAAATGCACCTTCCAAAGGGCAGTGAGAAGGAAGTACTTATTCCTTCCTCACATAATGCAAATCATGCTAATGGCTTAACTTGGTTATCTCCATTATAGCTACAATTTAACATTTGCATAAAATTGCTTTAAACAAACTTATGACCTTCATCTCCTTCACATCCATTTCCCTCTTCCCTCTCCTGTATGAGAACACATTCCCTTGCTCCCCGGGGTACCCCGCTGCTCTCTGGCAACCCACATCCTCTCGCCAAAGTCCTACCTTCCCTGGTGAGTGCCCTGTTTTCCGGATCTAATCTTCTTCCTAAGAACTAGACGACTGCCATCAACTAGTTGAGCCGGTCACCAACCTGTTCTTGGCCCCTTCTTACTGTAAAATTAGGGGACTGTGTAAGTAGCCTCTAATGTACCTTATATAAACAATTTCCTCAGACTTTTCACTGAGGCGAACCCTATAAAAGCAAACCCTAAGCCATGTGCACATCTCATTGCCATGGTCGGATGAGAGGGAGAGACTCTCGTTCTCCGTCATAAATCCACAGAGGGGCAGACGTACGGTCTCCTCCTCACTCTGGAGAGAGACGATGCCAACACTCCCAACCTCTTTCTCCCTTTGCTTGTTCCCCCCTTCAGCGGGGAGAGGTGCTAATCTGTTTGGTGGGAGCCTGGCTTCCACTAGAGCCTGTGCTCGCCTGTGGCCCGGCATCTAGTTCCCTTTGACAGATCTGTGCTAAGGCAGTGAGTTCCCTCTCCTACTCTGGTGCCAGCCATGGTACTTCCTGTCTCTGAGTACCAGCCCACGTTGGGAGAACCTACTCCGGTCGGTAGGGATGCTTGCCATTCTCTCTGCATTCCAGTTCCTCCTGCCCTCCAGAAGCCGTCTCTGAACTTCAAGTAAGTGGGACTGGAAGGCTGCACAGCAGACTGGGCTCTCTTTGCAAATGCAGAGGTTTTTCTTTGGGTTGGGTGAGAGGAAACCCCATCTGGGCCTCAGGTTTAAGCCACATTTTCCAATCTCGACTTCCCAGAGCCGAGAATTGTATTCGCAACTTCTTTGCCTAAAATGATGATCCTTTGGACCCCCGTTTGGCTAGTGATTCCTCTCTTATGAGTGAGAACCTGACAGAGAGGAGAGGTAATTTTTGGCTCTGGTCTACCTCTGACAGCCATTTCCAGACTACTTGCACATTTGTCCTCATCATTTCATTCTCCGCCTGCCTTGTGGTACTGCCAGGCAGGGATTATTCATTTTAATTTACAGCCAAGAAAATAGAGATTTAGAAAGTTAAGAGACTCAACCACAGCCTAGTGGGTTCGTGGCAGAGGGGGACTAAACTGAAGTGATCGGACACTGGAACAGAACCCCTGACTCTGAGGTTCTCTGTTCTCTTTGAGGTTCTTTGTTCTCTGACGAGAAGAATAACTCGGTCAGCAGTGACTACCTATCCCTTGTACAACTCTGGCAAGGAACTGTTATAAAACCTTAAGAGGTCGAATCCTTATGTACTACAGAGGATGTAGGCAAAAAGAAAATCGTTCAGATAACAAAGTATCATAATGTCAGGTGCATGATTTAATTTCTAAGCTACTGTGACACTGTGACCAGGCAGATCACAAAAATAACACATTGCAGATGTTTTATCCGTGCAGATCTGAGTGAACGTTATGGAACTCTACGCCCTGGTGAATACGCGTAAGTGTGCTGCTTCTGTTGTTTTTAAGGACATTATTGGATAGGATATTGGATATCACTAGAGATAATGCAAGCCTGAAAGCCTGTCAAATTGAGGCAGCGTATGCACCTGCATCCAGCCGTCCACCACCACAGCCGTTCTGGCAGCTGTCAGTGTTCCCACCCTCCCCCACATAACTGGGAATATCAAGCCACATGCAAACTGTGTCTGCTTGTGGACAGAGAGGACACAAGGTGACAGCCAGTAAACAGGAAAGCCTTGGCAATCACACCGCTCTGAATACTAAACCAGACAAAGTAATGAGATCTCTTTGGAAATGGTACCCCGAACATATTTGGTGTAGAGGTGGAATCCTTCAAGAGGAAAATTTTCCCACAATCTCATTCTCTCAAATTAATATCGAAGTATGTCTCTGCATGTTGAGCCACACCAGCGGAAAAAAGAACTAACTGATGCCCCGTTCTCTAGTATTCCTTGTCTCATACTAGGAAGTGGTATGAGGTTAAGAAACTATTTTCACTTAACATCCCTTGGTTTTATAGGTAGTTTTTCTATTTCGCTTTGTGTGTGGGTACATGCACACGTGTGTGCGTGTGCACGCGTCTGTGCGTGAGAGGAGGAAACACAACAATCTTGAATATTTTGTGTGACATTGGATCACTTTGTGCTGTGTTTATACTAAAAGAAGGGGCAGTAAAAATGCAGTCAATTCCATAGTCCATGTTTGCAACCAAGATATAGAAGAAATAGAATTCCGGAATTCTTGGAGAATGATGGCCAAATGTAATCACATGCCTAGTCCATAGTAGATGCTCACCATGTCTTTGCTGAAAGAATGAACTTCATTTAACTGGGTTCATCACAGAATGTATTGATTGAATACATGTTAAATGACTATTGTCATTTCCAGAGTTGGAATGACTACTGATTTCCAGAATCGCCACCACTCGGCAGTAGCGACAGACTTGTGCTTGTATGTGAACATAGCTGGGAGATAAGAATAAAAGAAGCTAAATACTTTTTGTTTATTTTTATTCACCTAGGGACTGTTTTGTAAAAGTATCAGAGAATATCAAGTTGTATAAGCATAGATGCAAATAGTTAAGCCCACCTCTTCCTCTAAGTAGCTTTTCCTCTCGTATCTGGAGGGAAAGCCTTTGAGTCGCAGCTGTTCCTACAACCCACTTCTCTCAAGAGAATGTTTCAGCCCCCGCCAGGGAAAGTCTCACTGCAGATAAGCTATTCAGAAGATGAAGAGGCTAAAACACAAATGCACAGGAGAGTGTTTACCTATGAGAATGTGTTAAACAAGCATTTCGAATCCCTGCAGCTAGCTGTTCCTTGGTTCCACTGGTCTGCCTGATTCTTGCATCAAGGGAAGTTAAAAACTTCAGAAAAGACTGAACACGAATTCCTCAACATATGGGGGACCTCTTAACATTCTCCTTCCTACAGGTGAACAGGAGAATTGGCACTTAATTTATTGCCCTTATGATTGGATCTAATGACATACATAATATATATCAAGATTCAGTGGGAAAGGGGATGATGTCAGCAAAAATGGCAGATTAAGGACCTCCAAAAAGTCTTTTCTCTATAAAAGCAATAAGAAAACTCACCAAAATTGTCAGAATCAATATCTTCAGAATGCTAGAAATTAACCAAAGGCTTCCAGAAACCTGGGTAGTATTTTTTTTTTTTTTTAAGAAAAACATCTGAATCTTGGAAAGGACTGTGTGATTTGTGGCATTTTAACTTACCCTATTCCCATACCTCCTCTCTGACGCCACAGTAGCCTTGAAAATGGACAGCTCAAAATCACAGTGAAACCCAGCAGCCTTGAAGCCACTGGAAGGTAGAAAATGGCACTCCTATGAAAGTTGATTCCAAGAGAATTGTCATTATTTGACCTGTTAGTTCCTGGAAGACCCTACTTGTAAAGATGTCTTTATTTAACCTGATTCAGAGCTCATTCAGTGCAAAAAAAATCTATTCCCCAGGCACATTATCAGAAGCCATTATAGGCAATTGTTTAACTTTGAAGCAGCCTAAAGAGGTAAATAACAGTTGGGGGAAATAATAGGCTAACCAAAACTTTAAAAGGAAAACTCTGGGGAATGAGAATTCCATAGAGGCTTTGAAAAGCTCTGAGATGCTCCTGGGGATTGAGAAAGTCACAAACGCAGGTAGGTCTGTGCACCTTCCCAGAACTGTGCATATGATTAAGAAAGACCTGAGAGGCCCTAAACTCTCACCTCTGGCTGACCTTGAGGTTCTGTGCAAGCAGGAAGTGAAGGCTAAGGCAAAATTGTAAATTATTTGGCCAAGCATTGAAGTAGTGCCCCAACACACAGAGAAAGCCCCTCAGCGAAGACTGGGAGATTTGGCAGTTCAGAAATTTAAGGAAACCTCTGTCCAATCATTAGTGGACCACTATGCGAACCAAGTAAAAACTTCGGTGGCCACACCTGACATACAGTACGGACTTCACAGAATTGATGCAGAAAAGTCATTAAACAGAAACATCAACACACAACAGCAAACCCTGGGAAGGAGGACGAATTTGATTTCCAGAATTGCCACATTATGTTATTTTGAACATCCACTTATCTACAAAGAAATCATGAGGCATGCAAACAAACAATAAAAGTATGGCCCATTCAGGAGGAGGAGAAAAGCAACCAATAGGAAACTATCCCTAAGGAAGTCCAGACACTGGATTTACTATACGTGTACTTTAAATTAGCCATTTTATTTTATTTTTATTTTCTTAATGTTTATTTATTTTTGAGAGGGAGAGAGACAGAGTGCAAGTATGAGAGGGGCAGAGAGAGAGGGAGACACAGAATCTGAAGCAGGCTCCAGGCTCTGAGCTGTCAGCACAGAGCCTGATGTGGGGCTTGAACTCAAGAACTGTGAGATCATGACCTGAGCTGAAGTCAGATGCTTAACAAACTGAGCCACCCAGGTGCCCCTAAGTTAGCTATTTTAAATATGTGCAAAAAGCTTTTAAAAGAAAACCATGTCTAAGGACTAAAAAAATTCTAAAAAGAACCCAAAAGATATTCTGGAATTGAAAAATATCTAAACTGAATGAAAAGTTCACTAAAGGGGTTTCAACAGGATATTTGAGCAGCCAGAAGAACCTAACAACAGGGCCCCAAAATACACGAAACAGAATTTCTAAGAAGTAAAGGAATAATTAGCAAATTCAACAATAATTGAAGTTGGAACTTCAATACCTCATTTGCAGTAATGGACAGAGCTAGAAAGAAAGTCAACAAAGACACAGAATACTTGACCAATACTATAAACCATGTAGCCCTTATAGATATCTATAGAACTCTGCATGTAACAGCAGTGGAATACACATTCTTCTCAAATGCACATGGAACATTCCCCAGGATAGAATGTATGTTACATCATGAAAGAAGTCTCAATAAATTTAAAAGGATTGAAATAATACAAAGTATTTGTCCAGTAATAGAAGGACATTTGGGAATTCAAAAATATGTGGAAAGTAAGCAACACTCCTTTAAAAAAAAAAAACAGTCAAAGAAGAAATCACAAAGGAAATCAGAAAATACTCTGAAAAGAAAATGTTATACTTAGGTATGGTGTGATACATACAACACATTAAAAATACTTATGAAAAAAACTAAAGACACAACAAACCAAACTTAAGGAATACAATACAAACAGTGCTTGAGGGAAATTTATAGCTGTTGTATTAGTCAGGATTCTCCAGAGAAACAAAATCAATAGTATATATATATAAGAGAAGATTTATTATAGGAATTGGTTTATAAGATTAGGGAGGCTGCGAAGTCCCCAAATCTGCCATATGCAAGCTAGAGAACCAGAAAAGTTGGTTGTGTGATTCAGATTGAGTCTGAAGGCCTAAGAAATAGCCCAGCTGATGTCCAAAGGCAGAAGACAGATACCTCAACTCAAGCAGAGAGAGTGAATTTGCCCTTACTCCACCTTTTTGTTCCATTCACAGCCTCAAGGAATTGGATGACACACATCTACGTTGGTAAAGGCAGTATTTTTTTTTAAATTTTTTTTTCAACGTTTTTAATTTATTTTTGGGACAGAGAGAGACAGAGCATGAACGGGGAAGGGGCAGAGAGAGAGGGAGACACAGAATCGGAAACAGGCTCCAGGCTCTGAGCCATCAGCGCAGAGCCTGACGCGGGGCTTGAACTCCCGGACCGCGAGATCGTGACCTGGCTGAAGTCGGACGCTTAACCGACTGCGCCACCCAGGTGCCCCAAAGGCAGTATTTTTTAATGCACTCTGCTGATTCAAATATTAATCTTCTGGAGACACCTTCCCAGAAACATCCAGAAGAAATGTTTTCCCAGCTATCTGAGCACCCTTTAGTCTAAACTGACACATAAAATTATCCACCATGCTTATAATAAATGCCTATATTAAAAAAGAATAAAAAAAGACTTCAAACCAATAACCTAACCTTCTACCTTAAGAAACTAGAAAATAGTAATAAACCATACCAAATATAAGCAAAAGGGACAAAACAATGATTACTGCAGAAATAAATAAAACTGAGAATAAGAAATAAAGAATAGTCAACTTAATTAAACATTTAACTAGAATGACCAAAATGAAGATATGGCACTCAAATTACTAAAATCAGGAATTAAATGGAGAACATTACTGCTGACACAGAAGTGAATCTTTGTGACCAAAGATTAGACAATCATTTCCTAGACATAAAATCAAAACCTAAACAATCAAAGAAAATACCAGATAATTAGACTTTGTCACAGTCAAAAACTCTTGTGCTTTAAAGGAAAGAATCACACGAAAAGACAACGCACAGAACAGGAGAAAATATTTGCAAATCATGTATTTATCCAGAATAAATAAAGCATACTTATAATTCAACGACAAGAAGACAAACAATCCAATTTAAAACTGGACAAAGAACCGGAATAGACATTTCTCCGAAAATACACAAATGGTCAACAAGGACACAAAAAGATGTTGAACATCACTAGGTATTAGGAAAATGCAAATCAAAGCACAATGAAACATCATCACTTCATACTCACTAGGAGGACTATAATCAAAACAAACAAACAAACAACAAACAATAAAAAGTACTGGTGAGAATGGAGAGAAATTGGAAACTTTCTACATTGCTTCTGTAAATATAAAATGGTATACCTGCCTTGGAAAATATTTTGATAGAGTCTCAAAAAGTTAAATATAAGCTTACTATACGACTCAGCATTTCCATTCCTAGATATATACCCAAGAAACTTGAAAACATATGTTCTACAAAACACCGTATACAAACATTCATAACATCATTATTCCCAAGAGCCAAAAAGTGGAAACGAATCAAACATCCATCAATTGATGAATGGATAAACAAAATTTGGTACATAAAAACAATGGAATATTATCTAGCCATATAAAAATGAAGTGCTATTACATGAAAAGCATGGGTAAACCTTGAAAAAAAAACCCATCATATTTAGTGAAGTAAATCAGGCACAAAAGGTCTGTGACTTACAATATGAATGGCCTATAAATGCAATTAGATGATTCCATTTACCTAATAGTGTCCAGAATAGACAAACACACAGAAACAGAAAGATTAGTCGTTTCCAAGAGGTATGGACTGACTGCTAATTGGTATAGGAGTTCATTTTGGGATGACATAAATGTCTGGGAAATACATAATGATAATGATTGTACAACCTGTTAATAGACTAAACACCAATGAACTGCATATATGTAAAGGGTGAATTTTGTGATTTGAAAATGATAATTCTATTAAAAGAAAAGATGGCTATATCCATCCAAGCGACATGAAGAAAAATTTCTAATTAAAATTTATATTTTTTGACAAAGTAGCATAATAATATTAAAAGAAATATGAAAAGTCAATGTTTTGATATTTTATAGTTACTTGGAACATTTTCCTCCCTGGATAGAATAATTTTTCCATGACATTGAAAATAAGGACTAAATTTCAAGAACTATGAGATTCAATATCCCTTCATAATTTTAATTTTCTCAATTTAAGCACAGAGTGCATAGCATTACATATTATCCTGCTTACTAAATTGTCTAGGACTAGCATACTTTGTCCAAGAACAGTAGATATAGGGTAGGCCAGCAGGCTAGAGATGGAGGGAAGGAGTTCAGTTCAAGTCTGAAGGCAGTCTCCTGGCAGAATTTACACTTCCTCTGGGGAGGTCAGTCTTTTTCTATTAAGATAGTCAACCGATTGGATAAGGCCCACTCACATTACAGCGGATAATCTGTTTTAATCAAAGTCTACTGATTTAAATGCTAAGCTCATCTAAAAAAAAAAAACCCAAAACAAACAACAACAACAACAAAAACAACAACAACACACACCTTCATGAAAACATCTAGAATAACGTCTGGTCAAGTATCTGGATATTGTATCATAGCCAAACTGACACATAAAATTAGCCATCATGGGCATGATATGGTAACAAGAGTGCTAGACTCCTATCCCGGGACTCTGAATTCCCCTTCAACTATCTCCATGATTCTCAGCAAGGGACTTTGCCTCTGTTAACCTCAATATGTTTACTGTAAAATGTGAGGAGATACTGAAATTTAGTATGCAGAATAAGAAAATAAGGTCCATGGCGGGACAGACAATCTGACCTATTTCACCTTTTCCCTCCATTAAATTATACATCACATGCCAGTCCATACCTTATGGCTAATATTAAGAAATCAGAGGCTTAGTATTGATGTAAAATACCCACTATTTGCTGTGACCTAGGTGGCTGTGGGACGTATTGAGAGAAATCTGCTAATACTCTCAACCTAAATTTTGAAGAATAGTTTGTGTTTATATATACATGTATGCCTGCATTTATAGATTTTTTGTCTTTTATATAGACAAAGCACAACAGAAAAAATAGAAGAAATATACCGATTCTTTCACATTGTACTCTATGTCAATGGCACCCTCAAGTCTTGTGCAACATAGTGTTACCGCCTCTCTCCAAATCCTTCCCTCTTCACTTAACCCCCAAATAAAATTATACATATATATATATATATATATATGTACTGTGTGAGTATGCCTTCGTTTTGTCTTTCTCTTGCATATCAGGGGTCTCCAACTATAGAGGCTTCATCTAAATCTCTGTGAGTGTCTCCCCTAGACACCATGTTCCTAAATTGCCTCTCTAACCTCATCAAAACCTAACTCACCCACTAATGGCTCATTCTTGCCAGTTCTTGTTACCAAGGATGTAAACAGGCAATTTTACTATCAAGATTCAGCTATTTCTAACTGAAAATCACTACGTATCAGCCACTATGCTAGATTACTTCACAGTTGTTAATGGCTCTAAATGCTAATCAGTCAACCTCATCAGAGCCCTTAACACTTCTTTCAAATAATTTTCCTTACACCTCATCAGACCTTTCTTATAGTCTCTAAAATGGTTACTTCTCACATTTCTCACTGTTTAAAATCTGGATACCTCATGCCTACTCCCCTATCTGAAGTCAGTAACCTGAATTTATACTCTATTGAGAAAACAGAGACCATCGGGAGCTTACCTCTCAAACTTCCTGTTACAAACCTCTGCTGATCTACATTGGCAACCCATGTTATTTTCATCTCATTTTAGGCAGAGAGGTATATTTCTTGTTTTTCAAAGCCAGCCCCTGTCCCTATTCTTTCCACCTCCTCTGAGAAGTCAGCCCATCACTATTCCTTTCTGTTTCTCATATTTTTTAATATCTTTAATATCTTCATCAAAATACAACCATGTTTAAGCAACTCTCATCCTTAAAAAAAAAAAAAAAAAAAAAAAAAGGAAAAATTAGTTTCCCACTAAGGTAGAAGTCCAAAGACTTGCAGTTGTGGCCAAAACAGATAAGACTTACCTTTCCACCTGAAACAACCACAAAACAAACAAAATATAAGAAATAGAGACTCTCAAAACATTGGGCATGAGGTAGTGGTTAGTGGAATCTAAGAGAAGGGAAACAAATAATGCAAGCCCTAAAATTGCTATAGTTTCTCCAGCTATTGCCATGACAGAACATTCCAAGCTAAGGAGCAGAAAGGGAGAACCCAGGCAGACTCCCTGAATGGAGAGCACAGAGCTGAGAGACTGCAGAGAACAAGACAGTTAGAATTCACAGAGCAGAGTACCAGAAAGCAGGGAGCTACCCAGGGACAGAACTCAGAGACCTGCAGAGGGCCCCCTGGGGTGTTCAGCTGATCAATAACTACCAGAGGCTGAAGGAAGAACCACCAAAAGAGATAAAAGGGAGCAGTGCTAGGTACTCACACAGGGCCAGGAATAATACCCGCTCCAGCTGGGTTGGAAAATCTCAGAATTCACAGGGCATTGGGTTGAGTGTTCACAGGACTCGTACCTTGGTAGGGGAATGATTTGCCCTAAATGAGCCCTGCTCTGATTCCTTCTACCAACCTCCAAAGGAAAACCAAAAAGGATTACACCATTTCCAAGTAACTTAACTGAATCCCAGAGCAAAGATCAACAGTATTTACAGGAATACAGAGATATCCAGAACCCAACAGACAACATTTATAATGTCTGGCACCCAAACAAAAGTTGCCAGGCATGTGAAGAAGCAGAAAAATGTGACCCATAATTAAGAGACTAAAACAATTGAAAATGACCCAGTCGAAGAGCCAATACACTGGCTAGGCCTGCTTCTGTGTGTTTCCTTAGCGGCTGCAAGCACCTTGTTCCAGCATCCTAATTTAAGGAGTGACCCAGGGGAGTCTCCGTCCTCACAGGGGACAGCTAGGCTCCTCTTCTCTGCAAAGGTTCTCAACTCTGGAGTACTCCTGCCTGAAGGAGACGCCGAGGACCCACCAGGAACTTCAACCTTACTCAACATTCTGTTTCTGTTCCAGTCCTGGTGCACAGAGATACTTTTTCTTGCTCTTGAACGTGACTATGTCTTTTTAGTTTTCTATCTTTACATCTTAACTCTTATTACCATGTGTTTGGAGCACAAGGGAAGCTTCAAAACGTGATCTTACCATAGCATCTCAACTGGAAGTCCCCACCCATGATTTCCTGAAACTCCTCCCCTGTTTTCAATGACACTACTCACTTTTGGTTTTCCTCTCACCTCACAGATTCCTGTCTTTCTGAGTCCTCCTTCTCTGCTAACCCATGAAAGTTTCAAGGGTCCCATTCTCTCCTCATTCTATGAGAAAAAGCGTAATCCGAGGTTTTGTAGGTCTGTGATCCTCTGCAACTTTATAAAAATTCTGATTTTTTTTTTCCAATCAGGAATAAAAAGTTACAAATGGTATTTAAAGCTAGAGTTCATTTTTATAAGAAGAGATCTTGCTGCTGGGATGTTCATAATAAATGTAATTCTTCTGCTAGTAGGAATGAACCCTGGGACTGTGGCAAGTATATCATATGAAAAGTAGACGGATATATAACCTACATTTGAAAACAGGAAATAACTCTTAAAAGTCCATTCAGTTAGTGAGAAATGTAATTGGGTCTCTGTAAGTATTAATAGTAGGGTAGAGTACATAGGAATAAACCGAGTTGGTTAAATGAAGGGCAAATTACGGGTTGAGTGTGCACCTTCCTTTAATTATGGGTGAAGGCTGGATTGTGCTCATGTGTTTGTGAATGTTTTCAATCACCACATATTTCGGTAGTGCCTTCTTAAGCTACTAGCCACTGAGGATACCCAGATGAACAAGACACAGTCTCTGCCTTCATTGAGTTTACAGTTAAGTCTTTCGTTGTTTTGTTGTTGTGTTTGTTTTTTAATTCTGCCCCTCTCTTCCCTAAAGGAAGCTGCCAGAATGTGGCAGTCTAAGAAGGGATGGGAGCAGGGAGATGTAACCAGGCGTGAGGGTTCCTTAGGTAGTTCTGTTTGCAACATCCTCAAGCAGCTCTGCTTGAGAATCAGACCTTAAGAGGAATGTAACAGAGTGGATTTTTCTCCCCCGCTGCAAGTTAATTGGCTCATTTTCCTTGCTAATTGGGCAGAGCCGCACAGATAAGCCAAAGGGGGAAAAATCAAGAAAAAGTGGGCACATTTCCCAAAACACTTCCCTGTTTTCTGATCATCTATGAGAGCTCATTTTAGAATTGGAGGTCAGAGGGGCTTGGGCCTGGAGAAACAAAGTTTGTATGTAAATAAGCCAGGCCCCTCTTTTACAGAAGAGCTGATTAAGGGCCTGGTGGACAAAGTGCACAGAATCCCTGCTCTCTGACACCACAAAGTATCTATTACATGAGAACTTCCTTCTGGCGCCAGGAGGCATTTAGTTTTCACTTGGGTGTTCTGTAGGGGATGAGGCACTGGGTGGGGCGGGGGTCGTGGAGGATTGGAGGGCTGCTAAAATGAAAGCAACTCTCAGCAGGGGAATGACTCTTTTGCTCCAGGGGGTACAAAAAGAATGGGACCCTAGGAGAGAGGATGGAGACAATAACACAAGAACTAACCTTGTGCAATGCCCTACATTGTCCAGGGGTGCCTGAACGCTGGGAAGTCTCTGGGAGGTGGGCTATCCACAGAGAAACAAGTCCAAGAAGGTGAGCAAGTGTCCCAAGACCACTCAGCTGACAAATGCAGAAATCTTCTAAAGCCCACAGCAAAGGGGGCTCTTTCCGGGAGGAGCCACATGGCAGGATGTCATTCTCTCCCAGGTTAACTCCACAATTAACAAGGCTTGGGACCACATATTGGAGACCAGAGCAGTGTGCTACATTTCAAGGGGTGTTTTGATAATGAAATATTTTCACACTTCCAAAGTACTGCCGATAAACACTAAAAATCTCCTGGCACAGAAGTTTCTTAGCTTCTGCCCAAAAGTGGAAGTCTGTCTCAAGAGATTAAAAAAAATTTTTTTAATGTTTATTTTTTGAGAGAGACAGAGCATGAGCAGGGGAGGATCAGAGAGGGAGGGAGACACAGAATCGGAAGCAGACTCCAGGCTCCGAGCTGTCAGCACAGAGCCCGACGCGGGGCTCAAACCCACGAACAGTGAGATCATGACCTGAGCCGAAGTCGGACGCTTCACTGACTGACCCACCCAGGCGCCCCAAGAGATTCTTTAAAAAATAAGACTGCACTCAGACTAGCTCACCCTTCAGAATGCCCCCAAATCAATGAGGTCCAGAGATTCTTCAAACAGGCCTCCTTCGGAGGCCTTCAACCGCAGGGCTTTTTCTTCCTGAGAGCTGGTGTGCTTCACTCTGCTAGTGGAGCAGTCAAAGTCATTTTCAGGAGATACACACCATGCCAGGGGCAGAAGAGTTTACGCTTTCAATCCGCAGATACTGCTTTAAAAAAATCTTTTCCCAAAGCCACCTGCATTTTTACTTGTCAAGACAGTCAGTGAAGATTTTTTCCTTCCCTCTTGAGGGCAGAGAAAATCAGGTCTCTGAAACATACTCAGACTTTTTCGCCCTCGAGCCTCCGCAGACCTGATGTGTCCAGGCACTGGCCTGTCTACGCACTGAGGCCTGTTGGGGCTCCAAGGAAGCAAAAATCTTGGCACAACTTCTGGATAAAGAAGCCAGCAGTGGACGACTGGTTGTGTCATAGATGACAGAGAACTCCTCTTGTCCATTCCGAGTGTTCCCACAGGTGCTTGGCCGCTTCCTTGGTGGCGCCCAAACGTCAGGAGTCCCTTTCCTTCCTGGGCTGGGAGTGGGGGTGGAGGGGACGGAGGCTGCAGGGGACCTAGAGCTGGGCACGTGGCTTTGTGTAGTCGGAGAAAGAAGAGACAAGGCCTGGGGTGAGGCTGGCCTAACTGTGCCTCCAACCGACCTGCTCCCCGTGTGACCGGCACACCACGTGACTAGCAGTCCACGTGACCCATGCATAGCGTTCCCCAGATCTTTCACCTCACTGGCATAGGTGTCCTGCTCCTTAAGCACTGAAAGCCTAATGAACTGGGCCATGGAGCTCTGGCTGATGTCTGCAGAGTGTCTGTTATGCCTGGGGGGATTAAGCTCAATGCTTCTCCAGGGCTAAGGCTTCCGTTACATAGTAGGGCAGAGTGTTTCTCAGCACGTTCTAGGGTCAGGTGGATTATGTGAGGTTGAGGACGTGTGGTGAGGTGCAGGGGAGATGACAGGGATGAGGGACAAGATACGTGATGTCATGTGTGCTTCCCGAATGATCATGCTTTTTCCCACGAGAGTGTGTCCTGAGTAGGTGGGAGTTGGTCTCACAGTGAACCTTATACACTCCATCTATAGTAGCATAGTTAATCCCTACATTATCCAAAAGAAAATAATCTGAGCCGCATATATAAATCGAAATGTTTAGTAGCTGCGTTATAAAACCAAAAAGAAACAAGTGAAAATAATTTTAATCACATTTTTTTCAACCCAATATATCCAAAATGCTATCATTGTTAGACATAATTTTGGAAACATATTCATGAGGTATTTTACATGATCTTATTCATTTTGTCTTCAATATCTGGTGTGTGTTTTACTCTACTGTACATGACTAGCCACAGCTCAAGTCCTCAATAGCCTTCTGTGGCTAGTGGCTTCCATATTGGCCAATTGGAGATTCTGTTTTTGTAGATCAAAGATATGGCAATTTCTTCAGCCATCCAGATGGCTCAGAATATCAGGAGACTTTAGGAAGATACCACCAGGAAGGTCATGTAGGGAGGGCTCTTTCCATTCAAATGCATTGTCACAGCAATCATTTCTTAAGCATTTACTTACTAATGTTTCGGCCTGGTGTTCCCAGAATGTAGATGCAACCGCTCCTCTCCCAAAACCCTAAACCCACCTGACCAGCCCAAATTCAGACTTTCGCATCTAGTCTTCCAACAGAGTTAGAAGGGGCAGTGGCCATAAATGGCCTATTTTCTGTGGTCTCTAATTATTAACCTACCTTGGTCTACCTTTTTAGAAAACCTAAGTTTTAGATATTTCTAATACATTTTTAAATATTTCTTTTGAGAGAGAGAGAGCTCATGCACATGTACATACGAGTGGGAGAGGGGCAGCGAGAGAGAGAGAGAGAGAGAGAGAGAGAGAGAGAGAGAATCTCAAGCAGGTTCCAAGCTCAGCAGGGAGTCTTATACAGGGCTCAATCTCAAGACCATGAGCTCAGGACCTGAACCAAAACCAAGAGGTAGATGCTTAACCAACTGAGCCACCAAAGCACCCCTAGATATTTTTAACGTTTTAAACCATTTGAAATATTTAAATATTGCACTGAAAAGTATTTTAATATATTACGTGCCGTTTCCGTGTTCCATCTGAGTATGCTTTCACATACACCACAATTTCACGTAAGCCTTTCAGTAACTCTGATTTAGGAATGTTATTCCAGTTTTTAAATAAGGAGAGTGAGGATTGGAGAAGTGAGTGACTTCGTGGGAAGAGAACCTGGAGAAAGAAATGCAGGCCCATCCATTTTCCCTCAGTGAGGTGTCCTACAAGATCTATGGGAAATGGGATCACGTACTTCAAACCCTAGAAGCTTGCGGTTAAAGCAAATGGCATCCTGGGGCCATCGAAAACCCAGAGCAAGTCCTGGAGTACAAAATCTGGGTCAGTTCCTGACCTGATACTCATTAGCTATATGACATTGGACAAAGCAATTAATAGTGATGCAAATAACTCGCATTTATTGAGCTTCTTCCATGTATCAGGCTCTGGCCCAGGCATTTGCTCATACCCTTCCTCTCCCTTATGAGCCAGATAGTTCATTTTATAGATCAGGAAACTGGGCCTCAGAAGAAAGAAATTGCCAAAGGTCATACGGCCAATAAGCAGGAAAACCAGGATTAGAAAACATTATTAAATGTATTAATGTTTGTTTTATAATGTAACTTTTAGCCCACCCAGCCTCCCTTGCCTACTTAAAAAGGACGTCTTAAAGAATTTCAAGACGATTAATGTATACCATAAACATCTGTATATTCAGGCCACAAATCTAAAAGGTTGCAAAGCAGGGTGCCTGGGTGGCTCAGCCGGAAAAGCACTGGACTTGATTTCAGCTGAGATCATGATCTCATGGTTCATGAGTTCCAGCCCCAGGTGATGCTCTGTGCTGAGCCTGCAGCAGATTCTCCCTCTCTCCCTGCCCCTCCCCCACTTGCACTCTCTCTGTGTCTCTCAAAATAAATAAATAAACTTTAAAAAAAAATTAAAGAAAACATGTTGCAAAGCACGGGCAGATAGGAATTATTTTCAATATGCTTTTTTTAAAATACAAAAGTAAAGTCTTTGCGATTCATTTGCAGTGTACAACTTGCCAAAACATTAGAACAGCTGAGCTTTCAAAAGAGATAATTATACTTGCACTGTTCAGCTCACGGGGCTGCTGTATTGAGAGAGAAGGGAAAGTAAAAGCATATTCAAAGTGGAAAGAGGTGACAGACGTCATATATTATAAACATGTTTAAAGCAAACTGCAGTTATACACTAATATCAAATGCATTTGAAGATACACTTCCTGATCTTTATTGGGAGTCTGCAACTTGAAAAAAAAAGAGTAAAAGAAAAATATTACTAGAAAGAAAAGGAGGGAAAGGAATAATGAAAGAAGATGAAAATAGCTGCCTTTCTTGAAAGAGAACACAGGAAAGGAGGGAAGAAGGAAGAGAGATAAAGAAGAAGGAAAAAAGAATGGAAAGACGGAAAGATAAAGAGGCACAAAGAAGAGAAGAGAAACAGGAAAGAGCTATGAAAAAAATAAGCAGGAACATTTGGGGTCAGTCAGTTCCTACAAGCAAGAGAAACTGGCCATGACCTGCTTAGCTTTGAGACTGGGTACAGATTTTTGCGACTGTTTAGAGAAAAACTAGCACTTTGCCCACCATTAATCTTTTCTAAAGAAAGACTTTGTTCTGCACCTGTATAAACAATCCAGATTTTTAAAACCTATATGCCTGCCTCTAATGTGTGAGACTATGTATTTATACTGATAGATTCAAGTCACCAATAGGTGATGCAGAAATCTAGCTTACGATCTCCTTCGCTCCCCCTTCTCACTTTTTCCTCCCTCCTTGGCCTGTGGCACCTAAAGTCAAGTTCAAGTTCGAGCACCCCTATGAAGAACTCTACATTCTGTGGATACTCTCTGCCTTTTCCCAGCCCAGAGAGAACGGAAAATGAGCGATATTTTCATTCAAATGATCCCCAGAGGAGCCCCTGCCCCATCCCTTAACAAAATGACAAAATGTATAGGGAGAAAACCTCTACAAATGAGGGCGACCAGGAGGGCTTGTGTGAAACATCCCCCACCAGGGAGGCCTGGCCTGGGATACGAAGGTGGACGATGCCTGAGTGATGAAGTCAGCCCAGGCCAGCCACCTGTTGTGGCACTTCAGGCACGAAGCCCGGAGCATTTGTTCTGCGGAGTTGCTGGTGGAGGGAGGCTGGCCCCATGGCTTCTGCCCACTCTGTCCTGGGCTGACTGCACATTTCTTTCCTCGCACTTGGCTCCGTTTGGGAGCCTGTGAGCTTTCAGGGAAAGGACAAGTAAACACCTAACTCCGGTTTGACGACTCGATTTCCTCATTGCTAAACGGAGTTACCATACCCCAACCTCGCAGTGGTTTAACCATTTTGTTGTTTTGTTGCTTTCTTTTAATTCCTGTGGGCAGTCGTATGGCGCCCAGCCCAGTGACTGGCGCACAGCAGGCACTCAGTAGCTGGCCATAGGTGCCTCCTTCCAAAGTGAAGTACCCATTCCAAGAGCACCTACTGCAAAGGTCCTTTGAGTTAGAAAATAATGAGGCCACGGTTTTGTTTTGTTTCCTTTGGGGGAGGGGAGTGGGCAGAGGGCTTATTTTTGGTTGGCATAATTCTGGATGCTGTTTTGTCTTTTTTTTTTTTTTTGGAGACTGCATTGACTTAGCATTCTGCATCCAGGAGTGTGCTCTTCAATACACAATCTAAAATAGGAATCGATTCCCTAGACTACAACGCAAAGAGTTGGGGCAAGAGCTTCTCTCTTACGCATTGTGGTATTACAAACAAAACGAAGCATGAAATTCTCAAGACAGTGGAAAATAATGGATATAACGGCTTGTGATGTGTGGTGAGGGAGGCGTGTTAGCGACTAAAGACCGAGGGGCCGGGGATGCTAGACACAGATCTCCAGTCCGTATTCTACTTACCAGCCCGGTGATTGGGGGTCCTTTACTTAAATCTCTATCTCTGTGGCTTAGCTTGAAGTTCTGCAAAGTGGAGATAACATTTAAGTCACAGATGTTTGAAAATGGAACGAACCGAACCGATGTCCTAAAAGTGCTTTGTAAATCATAAAGCCACGTTAGGGGAAAAGGAGGACGGAAAAGGGAGAGGTTAACTGTTGTCAGTGTTGTTTGCTTGCTTTGCTCTTAAGCTGTGGTCGGGCAAGCCCAGGATAGGCAGTCCTACATGATGCGTTATGAACTTGGGAAACAGTTCCGCTGAAAAGCCCGGGAGAGAAGCAGAGGTCGCGATCCTAGGGCTTTGAAGCGTCTGGCAATCTCCGCCATCGCTAAGACTAGTGGGGCGTGGAAGTGGGGTGGGTGCGAACAAGGTCCCCTCCTTCACTTGCCCGACACATACCTCTCACTGACAATCTGAGGGTCCCACGGACCCGGGGCCCCAAATCGTGGCTCAGCGGAGACTTCCCCTTCCCTGCCCCCAACAGCAGATCCTGAGCGCAGACAAACGGTCCCCACCCCTTCCACGCCCCCGCCCCACCTCTTGCCCCCCTTTCCAACCCCCTCTTCTTTGCCCGGGTGGTTTGTCCCGAGGAGTACAAATAAATAGTCCTGTCAAAAGGCGCAGCTAGCGCTAGTGCGCGCGGGGCCTGGGCGGGGGCGCGGACTCCTCGGCCCGCGCTCTCCCGGGTCCGCGGCACTGCTCGCTCCCCGGCGGGGCTGCCTACCCGGGTCTCCGGTCTCGCTCCGAACGCTGCCTGGCCCCCCGCCTCCGCCAGAGGGAGCGGAAGGCCGACACCGCGAGGCTGGCCTGGGGCAGGAAGGCGGGCGCGCGTGGGCGTGGGGGACGCGGTGATGTCCACCGGCTCGGTGAGCGACCCCGAGGAGATGGAGCTGCGGGGGCTGCAGCGGGGGTACCCGGTCCCCGCCTCCAAGAGGCCGCCCCTCCGCGGCGCCGAGCGCAGCTACATCTCGCCCAGTGACAACTCCTCGGCCGAGGAGGAAGACCCCGACGGCGAGGAAGAGCGGTGCGCGCTGGGCGCGGCCGGCGGCGCGGAGGGCTGCAAGAGGAAACGGCCGCGCGTGGCTGGGGGCGGCGGCGGCAAGAAGCCCCTCCCGCCCAAGGGCTCGGCGGCCGACTGCAAGCAGTCGCAGCGCAACGCCGCCAACGCCCGCGAGCGCGCCCGGATGCGCGTCCTGAGCAAAGCCTTCTCCAGGCTCAAGACCAGTCTGCCTTGGGTGCCCCCAGACACTAAGCTTTCGAAGCTCGACACGCTCCGGCTGGCTTCCAGTTACATCGCGCACCTGCGGCAGCTGCTGCAGGAGGACCGCTACGAGAACGGCTACGTGCACCCGGTGAACCTGGTAGGGGCGCCGCACGCGAGGCTCGGGGCGAGCGGCCGGGAAATGCTCAGGGAGGGAGCTCCCGCGTGCCAGGCAGGGTCAGCCCCCTGGCAAGAACCCGAAAGGGGGTGCTGGAATGGGTGGTGAGGAGTCCAGTTTAGTTTCTCCCAGTCAAGGGAGGGGCCAGGCCGTTCTCCTGGGGAAGAACCGTGCACCCTTCAGCGCTTCTTCATTCGGATCTTTGTACCTGGTACTTTGCCCTGTGACAGCAGCTGGCTTACATCCTACTTCCGGGGTGAATCTCGATGCCATCTGCGTCCACTACCCGGTTGCAGATTCAATGGCAAGTCTCTGTCGCCTAAGCGTTTCCATCTAAGAGTCAGACAGGTTCCATGTAAGGAGCCCTACTTACTGAAAGGAAGGAGGGAAGGCCGAGCTCTATTTAATCAGCCTTTGGATGTTAAAAAGTTCTTGCAGAATAGCAGAGGTTTCCCCAAAAGGGATTTGTCTGGAAAGTCCCTTTCTAACCTGCCAACTTTCCAGGCTTGAGAAAGAACCTATTCCAGTTCCTACTTAGAGTGGAGGGCTGATGATGGTGTGTGTGTGTGTGTGTGTGTGTGTGTGTGTGTGTGTGTGCGCGCGCGCGCGCGCGCGTGCTGGGGGAAGGGAATTAAACACAAAATCCCAAACTTTTGCAAGTTTCACCAAATCATCTTGAGGGCAAAGTCCAGGAGGAAGCGTGGACGGAAGTCTTAACGTCTCACGCAATCAAAATCCAGTAAAATTAAAATCCCAGTTTGGAGAGAAGATACCCAAATTCCCAGAACACGGATAAAATCTGAGCTACTCCAAGCCAGGGGTATTCCAGGGTTCATTTAAGAGAGCGGTTTCGCTTTGAGACGGTATTTTTTTTTTTTTTCCTTCGATGTCTGATTCTCTTTTGACTTTACAGACATGGCCGTTCGTGGTCTCAGGACGACCTGACACCGACACCAAAGAAGTTTCCGCAGCCAACAGATTATGTGGGACCACCGCTTAGATCGAAGTCACTTGCTGGAGTTACTGTTCAAGCGCGTGTGTTTGGGGGCCACGGAGAGAAGGGAGCATGAGAACCCCCAGAGAATGGGGGAAAGTGCCATCGGACTCTGCTAAATCCTCCTCGGACACCCCCCACCCACCCGAACTGTGAGCAGGACGTGAGGCGGGCGTTGGGGACAGAGCCTGAGGGCTGGCCGTGTGGCCGTCATCCCAGGGCGCCAAGGGCTGCGGCTGCTGGGGATCCTGGCGACGACAGTTTTCTTTTCCAAAAGACCTTCCTTCTGTCTCTACAACGCGCAACCAGATCCAGCCTCGGGCTTTAGCAGTGTAGACTGACCCCCGCGCTGTCGTGCCAAACCGCCTACGAGTTAGTTTCCCGACTGAGCCAGATAGACGTATACGATGGCGGGGCCGTGCCCAGCACAGGCATGTTACGGTGAGGCAGTGGTTAGAACGTGCTCTGGATGAGTGGCTTTACAGACAGCAGTCTTCACGCGAGACCAACATCGGAGCATGTTTTTAAGTTGCAAAGAGAGGGGAGTGGCACACCTGGGCCAGGTTTGTACCCCCCACGGGACCCCAGCCTCCGGGAGGCAGGGGCACGCCCGCTCCGTCTAGGGAAGGACGGAGGCGCCCTTTCCCAGACCACCTGACCCGGGTTGGCCCGGAGCGCTCCCGGCGCTTCTGCCTCCCGGCTGCAGTCAAGCCCTTCACTCCCCCCAGGCTCCCGCTGCTTCCCAGCCAGGCTTCTGTCTCCACCCGCCTCCCGTCTAAACTAGAGCCTCCCACCCCCGCACCCCGCACCCCACCAGGCTCGCGTCCCCTTCAGGCCTCCGTCCAGTCCTTCCTCCCACGCCTCCTTGCAGCACCCCTCCTCCGGCCCCTGACCATCCCCAGCGGGCCTGCCGCCTCCATGCTCTGGACGCCTCCCCCGGCCCACCGTCCAGGCTCTGCCTCGCGGGAGGAGTGCGCTGGGTGGTCCGCTGAGGCTGTACGTACCCAGTGACCCCGCTCAGGGGAAATGCGCCGCTGTCTCCAGGCTGCACTACCACAGCAACTAGCAAATGTAAATAAATTTATTTTTTTATGAATAATAAAACGCGTTGTGAAAACCGAGTGGCCGTGGGCGCGGCAGAATGTGGTCTTTGTTGCCTTTTACCTAGTTTGGTCCGGAAGTTCATTTAAAGGTGCTTTCTTGGCTCCCTGCGCTGGGATTGGTTCTTTCTCTGCAGAACGGGTGGTGATCACATTTAAATTACTGCGCTTCCAAATGGAACTCTCATTACTTTCTATGATTTGATTCTTCTGGAGGCCGAGGTTACTGGAAGACAAGAACCAGAGGCTTGTTACACCAGAAGGGTCTTTGGGGCCAGGGCCACTTTGAAAGGTATATGTTCTACAGGGTAATGTAGGTACACTTCTTACACTTACGCGCGCGCGCGCGCGCGCGCGCACACACACACACACACACACACACACACACACACACACACACCGGATGCTTTCTCCAGCTTAAACCCCTACAGCCCACACACTGGAGTGGGGAGTAGGTCTCAGGTCTAATTGGCAGAATAAAACCATAATACAAGGCGCCAAGTTGTGTTTCAGTTACAGCTTTTCTTTCTTCCCCTAAATAATGTTTATATAGTGCTTTTAATGTACACCACCTCATTTTCCTTGTTATTTTCTTCCATTTTCACTGCAATATTCTCAAGAAGTAATAACCTGGAAAACCATCATATGGTTTTTCAAACGCCAGTCATTTTATTTTATTTTATTTTATTTTATTTTATTTTATTTTATTTATTTTTCAACGCCCGTCTGTTTTAAAGCTGCATTCTCGTTGTAGAACATTTAGAAAATTTGGAAAAGTGTGAAGGAGAAAACTACCTAAACAACTGCCCAATTTGGAGTATGTTCGTTATTTAATAAAATCGAAAGGCAGTTTTCTTGACCAGAAAGAGAAAATACAGCTGGGGTTTAGGAGGTGAGAGGGAGGTAGGGGAGCATGATTTCCTGTTTTGAACTAAACTAAACCAAAACTCTGGATAACTGCTTTCGGAGACGATTTTCTTGGGCTTTATTCACAGGGGGAGGGACCCGGCCCTCAGGACCTAATCTGCCACAACAGCAGAAGTTGGCACAGGATTACACTTCTTGGTTTCTGTGGCATTAGGGGCTCTCTGGTAAAAGCAAACTCAGGTTTGCTAACTAGTGACGGGAAACCCTAGTATGGTGGTTTAAAGGCACTTAGGTCCCCTGATAAGTTCTGGGTGGCCCGCTTCTTGGGGGTGGGGTGTCTCCTGGAGGCCAGCTGTTAGTGTCTTTTCCAAAGCTTCCATCACATTCGATCCGTTTTAAGGGAAGGGGGCAGTGTGGTATGTTGTTAAGGTGACCTTGAATGTCCACAGAACCCAACTAGAAATTGAAACTCTGCCACCCACAGAATACTGACCATATGCAACCCCTCTAAGCCTCCGTTTTATCACCTACAAAATGATGATAATAATAGTGCCTACCTAGGAAGAGTGCCATCAGAAATAAATGTGAAAATATTTATGCAACCCTTCTAATAAGCGGGTTCTAATGACTCCTTAAAAAAGTGGGGAGACATGCTTTGGCAAAGGGGACACTTTAAACAGGTGGGGCATGTCAGGATTCCAGTCTTTAATATTCGTGGCCCAGCTTTAAAATGCCTGGATTACAACCATAAAACAGACGTGTCCCACAAAAGCAGAAACAGAAAAAGTTAAAAAAAAAAAAGAAAGAAAGAAAGAAAAAGAAAAAGGCTGTGTTTGTAGTAAATACAGAAAAGAAGAAGCATTTGAATAGACAAAATATTTGGGCAAATTTTCATAAACAAAATTTAAATATTTGTGTCTATAATTATATTCCCTCTGGGCAGTTCAGGGGTAAACTCACAGATTTCCTGCCCTTCCTCTATCACTACTCCCCACACTGAAGTGGCCTTCTTTACTGACTCATGTGTCCAGACTGTCGTACCATGCGAACTCATTTCTGTTGCTACTTTACAGGGAAGAAAAAAAATCTTCAGAATTATTTTTGGGGGGCTCCGTTGGAGCCTGGGTGGCTCCGTTGGTTAAGCGTCCAACTTCTGCTTGGGTCACGATCTCAAATTTGTGAGTTCCAGCCCTGCTTTGGGCTCTGTGCGGACAACTCAGAGCCTGGAGCCTGCTTCAGATTCTGTGTCTCCCTCTCTCTCTGCCCCTCTCACCCCACCTCAAAAACAGATAAACGTTAAAAAAAAAAAGAATTATTTTTGCTCCACGGTTTCTTTAAAAAGTCCAGTGCCAAGAATTATGTTATTTAAAAAGAAGAAGGAAAGAGACCAATTTCTAGTAAGTCTCAGTGAATCTGTATCAATTGCTCAAGCTTCTTGGACAACAGTGGCTGTAGGAGAGGTCTTAAGCACCTTGGAACAGTCTTTTATTGATGGACCATGACCATTGTGCACTCTGAGTAGTAGAAAGGGAGCCCAAAGCCTTCCTTAGTCTCTTTTTTCTTTATTTTCCTTTAGGAATTTGGGTTGAAGAAATAGGAGTTGAGGCTGGCTATGGAGAAGATTAAGAAAAAAAGAAGAACGTCTCTCTGAAGGATTATTTCAATTCGATTCTGCTGCTGTGTGAGAAGAGTTGAGAGAAAAAGCTGTAAGGACTATAATGCAAAAAGTACTGAATAGCAAATAAAAATGAGTAAATTGAAAAATAGTCTTCAGGGGGCTTTTTGAGAAACCAAAGCATTATTATTAGTGATACTGACTCAATCAAAGAGAACAAAAAATCCCCTTTCACAGGCTCTTCCTAAGATGAATATTTTAAAAGAAATGCTTTCGGCACTGTAATCTTGAAACACCTAGGCGTCTCTCTTGGTTGTGGATGTTGAATTGATTTTGTGCGTATTCTTTTGCCCTGGACTTCAAGTTACAACTTCACTTTAGTCTGATGGCTCCTTCAACAGATAGTGACATCGACCATCGCAATTTACAAAGGAGATTTTTTTATAGGTACAGTTTCCCCCCATGTTTGATAAATGCTTAATAAGTTTTTTTTAAAGATATTCCCCTCCATAAAAAACACTAATACACATCCTATTTTAATAGGCAATAGGTAAATAGCTTGGCTACTGATTTTGAAAAAACAATAACTAAGAAAGTCATTTTAGTTATGTTTGGAAGAGCAAAAAATAGATAATTTAATAATTGTCTTCTCACTGCCAAAGACCTAACTTCTGGGAAAATTCACTAGAATGTATGGATTTCCTCCCTTTATAACAGAGAACCTGGCTACTTTCCTTTCACTGGGTAGTTCTGCTTACCCCCTGAGGGCGGTTCCCCCCCACCCCCATGCGCCAGGCCCCCCACGATGCCACTGGTTACTTGTTTGCACTCACCATTAATCTCCTTTTATATTCCATCTGCCCTCTGTATTATCTTTCTTCTCTCTCCCACAACAGTGAAAGGTGAGTCTATGACACTAAGAAGGTCTAGAAAGTCGCCAGAAACCTGAAATCCACATGTAATTGTGTAAACACAATTAGCACTACTGTAGTGGTTATCTCCAATTATCTCAGCCCTTGTTAGTTCTATTATCAGCAAGATAGGTTATGGACCAACTTTGGGGTCCTTCATTGCTTGTGGTAAAGAGGATCATGGAGCAGTTAAGAGCAGTGATTTTCCGTTTGGTGAAAATACGGTATCTTGTATTGACTATTACTATTAGCAGTAGAAATGGGGAGGGGTGGGGAGCAAGAAGCAAGAGGCTTTTGTCTTTGACCATTCCTAGTTTGTTAAAAGATTTATATGCTTTTTGGATCTTTTTTTTTTAAATATTTTTAAAAGATTGCAAACCACCATATTAAATGTAGCTGGTTCCAGTCTAATCCCACAATTTTGTAGCTCTGCTTCTTTGGGTATTTTGCCACTCTTCCTGAGGCAAGAACAATATATCTTACCCCACAGAAAATGGATTAAATGAAATAATTCTATAAGGCACTTGAGAAATGCTCCATAAATGCTAATTTAAAAAAAATTGTATTCTTCATTTTCTTTCCTCTAACAGTAGTTCAGGTGTCCTTATTCCTCATCTGAAAAATTTCCCATCATCCCTTTGCCACTGTTATCACCTTGCTTGTTTTAGTCCACATGTAATTTTCCTAAACTAATGGATCTTTCTTTTTTGGCCACTAAGAAGAAATTTTTCTTTAGTTTCCTCTTGAAAAATAAAGATGATCACACTCAGTGTCAAAAATCACCAGTGGTGTAAGAAACAGACTCAGGTAGTTGTGCAAGGTAGACCAAAGGATTTGATGCAATAGAATACAAAAAGCTCATTGATACGACTTCAGATTTCACACTGCAGCCCATCTTTCAGAAACTACACTGGTGGAGTCTTGGTGTGGTGTCAAAGACTATCCACGTTAACGTGAAATGACCATTAATATACGTCTTCTCTTTACAACTACGTATCTGTGTGAGGCTTCATTTACTTTGACCAAAACAGTGTATCACAGCAGAATCATGTAGAAGGCAGAAATGGGAATCCAGCCATCTTCTATTAAGTCAGATGTTAAGGACATCTGCAAAAATATAACGCTATGCCACTCTTCCCATGAAAATGTGTTGGAAGATATAGTTATTTTTCATTAAAAATGTGTTTGTTATGGAGCACCTATAACAAATTGGTGCGTATAACAAACTGGGCAGCTGTTGGTTCAGCATCCGGCTCTTGGTCTCTGCTCAGGTCTCATGTTTGTGAGTTTGAGCCTGGTGTTCAGCTCCATGCTGACAGCACAGAGCCTGCTTGGGATTCTCTCTCTCCCTCCCTCTCTGCCCCTCCCCTGCTCGCTCTCTCTCTCTCTCTCTCTCTCTCAAAACAAATAAATAAGCTTATAAAAATGTGTTTGTCATGTTTACGTGTAATTAGCTTATCATTATTTTCAAATGAATGAAAAAATTTTTCTCTCAGTTTTGATTCCAAACCCAGTAAATATCAGCAGATATAAACCACATAAACAAAAGCTTTTCAGGGTCTTTAATAATTTTTAAAAATGTGAGGAGACCAGAGACAAGAAAAAATTGGGAACCACTGACCTAGGTAATTCCTAAGGCCCTTTTCGTAGATAGGATTCCATGTTTTCTTGACGGTGAGGCAATCTTAGCAGGACAGGAACAAGTAGACCACGTCTAGGTTAGATATAGGAGCAAACACGGGATCAGAAAGATTTGTTAGAGCGGTTAAGATATACAATTAGATGGGGCAGACTTTCCCTATGCAATACTGCCTTAATCTTGCCAGGCAAATCAGCAGAGCAGGGCCGATGCCTGAGCTGGTGTCATATAGGTTGCTTTCTGAAGGATTTCTGAAATGTTTCCCACTCTCTGCCCCATTCCCAGCTCTTTAGGTCCTTGTGTTTTAAGCCTTTCTAGTCTCAGGGCTGGATCTGGCTTTCAGCTGAAAGGGAAAGTGATGCCCCAAACTCGTGACTGCAAAATCCCATTTCTTTTGCCCATATATTAATATTCTCTGAGGGCTATGTTAGAATCATAGCATTGTGTTGTCCTGATGAAGAAATTTATTTAAGGAAACGTGGGGATCATTTCCACTGATCCTCAACAAAGAGGTTTTTTTTTTCTTCTATCTGTGAGTTTGCCAAGTGGCAGGCAAATATATTTATTTGTGATATTGATTAGCTTATACAGGACACATCACTGAAGTAACTAAATGCCTTGACATGCAAAACCTGAGTACAAGAGAAACAAAAACAAGCAAACACACAAAAACAAAAATTCAAAGGCTTTGGAAGCAAACTTCTTCAAGGGCAAAGAAAGGATCCCATAAAATAAAAAGCTCAGCCACATGAGGTCCAAGGGATTTGGATGATCCTTAAGGAAAACTGTTCCAAGAGCCAAGGAGTAGGGAGGGACTATCTATCATTGTGCAAAAATAACAGAAACTCGGGGCACCTGGGTGGCTAGGTCGGTTAAGCCTCCGACATCAGCTCAGGTCATGATCTCACAGTTGGTGAGTTCGAACCCCACATGGGGCTCTGTGCTGACAGCTCAGAGCCTGGATCCTATTTCGGATTCTGTGTCTCCCTGTCTCTCTTCCCTTTCCCCATGCACGCTCTGTCTCTCTGTGTCTCTCAAAAATGAATAAATGTAAAAAAAATAAAAATAAAAAAATAACAGAAACTCTTCTAGCTAAATCCAATTAAGGAATATCTAAATCACAAAGGGCGGTGCTCTAAGAGTTGGAAGCCAAGGCATCAAGGGCTTGAGGGGACAAGGTGGTTAAACCACACATGCAGAGAACAGAGAGAGCTGTACGGGGAGGAAGGACCCTAGTTATAATACATATTGATTCCCGTGCGTTGCTAGACATTGGCTATATGTAATTTTCTAAAACGACAGTTTAGGTGTCTCTTACCTGCCCCTAGATCACTGGCTGTTTATGTGCACAAACCTCCCTGGGAATCTCCAACTTTTATATGCTTTAATTACAAGTTTTCCCTCAAATTGTGGTGAAGGCATAGGCTGAGCTATTCTCTTCCCTGACTCAGTCATCCTCCGAGCCATCCATTTCTTTGCAGACATGGGCAGGGATGGAGTTGCCTCTGCTGAAGTAGAGGGACTTAGATATCAAAGATGGCCTTCGAGAAACCAGGCTTCCATTACCCACACGTGTGTGTATTGCCCGTCCAGTGATTTGCTCCAACCAATGGTAGGTGGCAGAAGTGACTGGCAGGACTGATGGGTCCAGGTCTAAGCCTTAAGGACTAGAAGCTTCTGTTTTTACTTATTTGAGATTCTGAGCTTCCATGTAAGAAGTCCAATAACCCAGAAGATACCACATGAGAGGAAAGCCCTGAGACTACGCTCAGGGGAACTGGGATCCCAGCTGTCAGTGAGGCCTGAGGCCCCAGACGGCTGGGCTGATCGCAGGGGAGCCATTACAGCCAACTGTGGAGGTGTCTTAGTGGAGAGCGAAGAAGCTACTGAGGACAGCTAGCAAGGGTGAGCCATCCTCGCTAGGCCCTGTCCTAATTCCTGACCCTCAGAATCTTGAGAGATGATAACATTTTTGTTGTTTTAAGCTACTAAATTTAGCTTGCTGTTGCGGTTGTTGTTGTCGTCGTTCCTCAGCAATAAATAACAAAAACATCTTCTCAGGTAAATTTTCACCTCAGCTATTTATCCAGGGAACATACTGGTCATCCGCTATGAGCCAGCACAGTGTTGGATAAAATGAAGTCATCTTGCCTCAAAGTGCTCTAAAGGAGGAAATGGACAAATGCGCCAATAATTGAAATACAACGTGCCAAGTGCTATGACAGAAGGTGGTGTTCTGGGCGGAGGAGCACAAAATACACCTCCTTGGAGAGGCATAGAAGGTTTCCCACGATGCTGACAGGTGAGGTGGGCACTGGTCAAGACAAGAGTAGGGCTTACCAGAAAGAAAGCGTAAGTGACACCAGTCTGGCGACCGGGGCTAATATCTAGTATGGTGGTCAAGAGCGTGGACTTTCATAAATGACTTAAAATCACTGAGCCTCAGCTTTCTCACTTGCAGAATGAAGATATAATAGAACCTACCTGATGGGCTGGTAAAGATTATAGGTGATGGTGGATGTCAAACGCTTAGCCCAGGGCCTGGCATAGTAATTAGCCAACAAATGCTGGTCTGTTAGTATCAGCATCCACATGGGCATCACATTGAGGCGATCTGCGTGTCCCCTTGGCATGCTTTGAGGAGGTGGGAACATAGCCCTGATGATGCAGAGTCCCTTCCTCTTCCTTAAATCTGAGACTTTACCTACGATTCTGTTTCAGTTGTCTTCTAAAGTTGGGCAAGCTCAGAATTTTTAAATCTTCAAGGTACTGATGTAAACGACAAGCCATACATCTAGCTCCTATTGGAGTGTGAGAATAGATTGGTAAAATATGTATCCGCGTGGTCAGGACAGCTGGATGGAAGATGTGTAGATTGATGATATGGCCACAATAAGAAGTCGGGGTTAAAACTAGCACCCACAGCATGCACTGATTCAGATGCGTCCACAGGATGCATTCATGCTTTTCATTCCCCTGTGATCTGTCCCAGAACTTCTGCTCTGGAGGGAAATTTAAGACCCTGTGACCAGAACTGTCCAGGATTAGAATTCATAGACTCTGAGTTTCCCCTTGGCATGCAGCCCACCCAATCTGAAGGACACCAGCAGATAAGAATTTGGCACTATGACAGCTATTTTCTGCAGCTGCTTTCGATGCGCCCCAGCCAAGCACTGGGGAGTCTGCCTGGGGTGACAAGTAGACTGTTCTGAGGACCTGACTTGTTGGGTGGCCCTGGGCAATCACTTGCTTTTCCAGCTTCAGTTTCTCACCGAAAACGAGCCACCTGAGCTAGATGGAGCCTTAAATCCTTTACATTGCGAAAATGTTCTCTTTCTTATGGGCCTTCTGAACAGCATCGATTCGGAAGCTTGCAGTGTATATTACAAATACGGAGGCTTAAAGCCTGAGCAGATGGACAAAGTCAACCTGCTTTTAAGCGTCTGAGATGAGCTCAAGCCCCTCAGGTGTCCTTTGACTTATCACACAGAACTGTGCTGTTTCTATGTGATTCGAGTGTTGACCATAAACTTCACTACAGACTTATAGACCCTCCATTTCTATTATAAGTACTCATCTCACCAGTGTACAAAAAGGCTTCTTCAGTATGCTAGAGAAATCAAATAAGCACAGCAGTTGTGGTATTTAAGCTATTTCCTTCTAAAGGCAGATATTCACTAGTATTAAAAAATGATAAAACGAGATTTGTCAGAACTTTTAGTAAGCATTCTATGATAGTGTTTGATTTGACCCAAATGAAGATTATAGTTGGAAAACATCACATCCAACTAAAAGAATCCTCAGAAAAAAAAAATGATGACTTTTTTTAAATGCCTAGAAGCCTGGGAAATACCAAAATGCAGTCTATTGTTTCAAGAATCTAGCAAGTTTTTCCCCCTTTTCGGTAGGATGTTTCCCCACCACTGTCTTGCGGCACTCATTACCTTTCTCCACGACGTCTCAGAAATACTGTTGGTACCTTAGACTCACACCTTTATGCCTTTTTCATACCTTGAGAAGTGATTCATCTGAACCTAGGTTTTTAGAAGGTTTTTAGAAGCCTCACTGGCTGGTTGTGTGTGGGATGGACTGAAGGAAGTAGGAAATAGACAGGACATGCAAGACAGACAGAGATCCCAGATTGAGAGTGGAGGTGGGGACCCAAGGGGTGCATTCGAGAGACACTTTACTGCTAGAATCAAATTGACTCGTTTATACACTGGATGTGGGTGGGGAGAGACAGGAAGAAATTAACGTTGACTACAGGGTTTCTAACTTGGGCCAGACAGTGAACAGCAAAGTCATCGTGAGTCATCATATATCATGAAAGTTTAAAAGGGCGAGTTTAAAAGAGTACAGAATTTAGAAACCATGCCATTCATTTGGGAACACTGCCCTTTGGCCTAAGGGGGTTCTTATCAAATTTGGTCCTGTTGTAGGGATTCAGATTCGAAGCGGGGAACACCAACAACTAAAAGCTTAAAGAGAGACAAGGACTATTTGACTACAGAGACACAAAGTCAGGAAACTATGCCCTTGCCTGGGTTCTACATGAGCAGGCTTTTCTTTTTTTTTCTGTCACTGCATTGTAAATGTCTTCAGAACAGAAATCACGGGTTTTCATTCTGTATCTTTATGAAAGTATAACCCCCATCTGTCTGGTACAAAAGCGAGTACTCAGTAAATATTTAATACATTATTCGCAACAGAAAATAGTTCCTGCTACTCTCTGGCTGAACTCATTTTTCTGTTGTGAAAGGATGACGATTTGGGAAAGTCCATTCTCTGGAGCCACCTGAGATGCGTAGTCATCACGGACAACCAGGACACTGGTATCATTAGTCATTACTGCTTTATGAGTTATGCTAATTCCTGCTGCTCATGAAACACACCAGCTCTGTACATGATCTGGTGGTTCTCAGGATCCCCCAGACGGGAAGGAAACTTGAATGAGTACAATAAAAGGCAAAAGCTTTAAAATTGAAAGAGACGAATTAATACCATCAACATGCTAACTCTCGTGCTGTATACTTTACAGATAATATTCTTCTTTTTAAGTTTATTTATTTATTTTGAGGCAGGAAGGAGCAGAGAGAGAGAGAGAAGAGAGAGAGAGAAAGAGAGAGAGAGAGAGAGAGAGAGAGAGAGAGAGAGAGAGAGAATCCCAAGCAGGCTCCACACTGTCAGTGCAGAGCCCAAAGCCAGGCTTGAACTCTCGAACCATGACATCGTGACCTGAGCTGAAATCAAGAGTCAGGTGTTTAACCGACAGAGCCACCCAGGTGCCCCCTTTAAATTTCTCGTTAGACCATCAGTAGTATGTTATTCTTTTAATTTACAGAAAGAAATACAGGCTCGCAAAACTTTTATAACTTGCAGAGAGCCACACGGGGAATAATTGGTAGAGTCAGAGTTTAAACCTGGTTCTCTCTAGCTCAGAATCTGATCCCTTAACCAATCGGATCCTATTGCCTCCCCAAATACTTCTCCCAGATGGAAAGGAAGCTGGTGGGAAAATGGTGCTTACCAACAAGGTTACTGTAGCTTCGGGTGTTAACTTGGGACACTAGATGAACCACAGAGTTATACCCAGTTCTGAGTGCTTAAAATAGTATGGGAGTGAAGAAAGGGGCCGGGCTCTGCGTACCTGGCCAGCAATGCTAGCCAAAAACCACCCAGAGAGAGGCACTCATCTATAAAGAGATCGTTTCTTTTTGGTCTTGTTTTTCTCTTTAGCTTCTAATGAAGATGATTTGCAGAATGTCGAATGTATGTGTGCTGAGCTGAAAAGAGGCTAGATCTACCCTCACCTGGGATTTTTAGCTCACAGGATTACACACTCTGGGAGGGCCCTGCAATGGAGGCAGGAAGTGGCCATTGTGAAGATCAGAGAAAAAAAAAAGCTGAAGGGGAAAAACTGAGGTGGGGAGAACCCGAAAAGCTGTGACTGTGGCACTTTCTCACAAGTGTCCTGCCATGGTTTCCCTCCTCTGACTGGAATAGCCAATCCAGTTTTAGATGTGCATAATGGATACTTGTTTGAGTGAGTTGAAAAAGACACAACTTTCCACTAGGAACAGGTAATTCACTATTTTCCATCTTCGCAAGGACAGAGCAAGAGACAGTATGAATTCAGTCATACAAGAATTAAGGTATATTTAATGAAATTGCCTGATAGGGAGTTTTCCTCATGACCCGGGATTAGGGACTAGGACTTTGTAGAATTAAGAAGGAACCAGTGGCATAGATTTCATAGATTTAGAAAGCCACAACATGTTAGATCTAGAAGGCGTCTCATAAATAATCTACTTTGTTCTCATCAGAGTATGCTAATAATAATGAAAAAGAAAGACGAATCTAAATGCGTACTGTGATTACCTGTCTATGGGCTGCTATGCAACAATTAAAATTTATAGCCTGCAAACTGCATAACTCCACTGGAAAGGTTTATGATATGAGCGTGATAAAAAATTAGAATAACGAGAGTCAAAACCAAAATAATATATTCGCTATACAGATAAGGAAAGTGAAGGTGGATCTTTGGAAATTGGATATGGCTTCTCATCTATCAGGGATTAGAAAAAGACTGCTTGTAAATTTGGCTTTCATCCTTATCATTCAAGGTCATTTGCTATCTGTCATTTGCTGGCTTATCTTCCTCCTCGTCCCTTTCAACCTCCCAATGCCTTCTTTTCTGACCTGCAGAATCAATTCTACTTCATTTACATTCTTACAGAACTTTATATATGTCTTCATTAAAAAAAAAGTGTTAAAAATAGATGCCTAGGAATGGAAAGTGATTTTCACATAAGCAAATCAATTAATGTAATACATTACAGTATAAGAATCAAGGGCAAAAATTCACATGATCATCTCAATTAACACAGAAAAAGCCATTGACAAAATCCAATACCCTTTCATGATAAAAAAACAAAACAAAACAAAACACAACAACATTCAGAAAACTAGAAAAGAAGGGAACTACCACAATGTCATGAAGGGTATTTATGAAGAACCCATAGCAAACCTCAAATTCAATGATGAAAGACCGAGCTTTCTGAGTTTCCCCCTGAGATCAGGAAGGGACAAAGTTGCCACTTTTACCTCTGCTATGCACCATTGTACTGAAAGTTCTAGCTAGAGGAATTAGATAAGAAAAGCACATAAAAAGCATTTAAATTAATGAAGAAGAGTTAACACTATCTCTATTTGTAGATTACATGATTCTATATACCTATGTAGATGAAAGAATCAACAAGAATCCACAAAAAGCTACAAGAGCTAATAAGTGAATTCAGCAAAGTTGCAAGGCACAAGATCAACACGCAAACCTCGGTTGTGTTTCTGTACACGAGCAATGAATACTCTGAAAAGAGAATCAAGAAACCTGTTTTTCTGCTTTCCATTTACAATATCGTCTAAAAGTGTGAAACACCTAGGAATAAATTCAACTAAGGAGAAAGACTTGTAAGCTGAAAACTATAAAACATCGCATAAAGCAATTAAAGAACAACTAAATAAATGGAAAGACATCCTGTGTCCATGGACTACAAGACTTAATACTGTTAAGCTATCAGTACAACATGAAGTAATCTACAAATTCAATGTGATCTACATAAAAATTCCAGTGAACTTTGGTGCAGAAATGGAAAGGCCAATCCTTTTTTATTTTTATTTTTTGTATTTTTTTAAGTTGTTATTTTAATTTCAGTACAGTTAACATACAGTGTTAGTTTCAGGTGTACAATATAGTGATTCGACACTTCCATAGAACACCCAGTCCTCATTACAACAAGTGCACTCCTTAATCCCCGACACCTATTTAACCCATCCCTCCCGCCTCCTTGCCCTCTGATAACCATCAGTTCATTCCCTACAATGAAGAGTCTGTTTCTTGATTTGCCTCTGTCTTTTTTTCCCCTTTGCTCCTTTGTTTTGTTTCTTAAATTCCACATATGGGTGAAATCATATGGTATTTGTCTTTCTCTGACCTATTTCACTTAGCATAATACTCTGTAGCTCCATCCATGCTGTTGCAAATGGCAAGATTTCATTCTTTTTATGGCTGAGTAATATTCCATTGTATATACACACCACCTCTTCTTATCCATTCATCAATCGATGGACAGACACTTGGGCTATAGCCACATCTTGGCTATTGTAAATAATGCTGCTATAAACCTACGAGTGCATATATCCCTTTGCATCAGTATCTTAATATTCTTTGGGTAAATACCCAGTAGTGGAGCTGCTGAGTCATAGGGTAATTCTATTACTAACTTTTTGAGGAACCACCACACCGTTTTCCTCAGTGACTGCACCAGTTGGCATTCCCACCAACAGGACATGAGGGTCACTTTTTTCTCCACATCTTCTCCAACACTTGTTGTTTCTTGTGTTGATTTTAGCCATTCTGACAGGTGTGAGGTGGCATCTCGCTGTAGTTTTGATTTCTATTTGCCTGATAATGATGTTGAATATATTTTCATGTGCTTGTTGGCCATCTGTATATCTTCTTTGGAGAAATGCCTGTTTATACCTTCTGCTCATTTTTTAATTGGGTTATTTGTTTTGGGGTATTGAGTTGTATAAGTTCTTTATATATTTTAGGTACTAACCCTTAATTGGATATGACATTTGCAAATATCGGAAAGCCAATCCTTAAGTTCACATGAAATTGCAAGGACCCTGACTGGCCAAACAATCTTCAAAAGAAGAACAAAGTGGGAGGATTTACATTTTCCAATTTCAAAACTTACCACAAAGACACAGCAATCAGTATAGTATTGGTATGAGGACAAACTTATGGACCAATGGATTAGAATTGACAATCCAGAAATAAGCCTATACTCTATAGCCAATTGATTTTGACAAGGATGCCAAGACCATTCAATGGGGAAGAATGTCCCAACGGACAACTGGATATTCACATGCAAAAAAATGAAGTTGGACCCCTACCTTCCACCATATATAAAAATTAACTCAAATATGTGAATGACTTAAATATAAGAGGGAAAACTGTTAAACGCTTAGAAGAGAACATAAGGGTAAATCTTCATGACATTGGATTTGACAGAGAATGTAACATCTAAAGCAAGGGCAAAAAAGATAAAATAGATATATTCAGCTTCATCAAAATTAAGAACTTTTGTACATCAAGCGATATTATTAAGAAAGTGAAAAGATAACCTACAGAACGGGAGAAAATATTTTTAAGAATGGGCAAAGCTTTTGAATAGACATTTCTACCAAGATGATATACAAATGACCAACAAGCACATGAACGGATGCTCAACATCATTAAGTTATTAGGAAAATCCAAATCAAAACCACAATGAGGTATCACTTTGCACCCACTAGGATGGTAATAATAATACTGATAATAATAATAACTATACAAGTATTGGCAAGAATGTGAAGAAATTGTAACGTTCTCACACTGCTGCTGAGAATGTGAAATGGTTCAGCTTCTGTAGAAAACAGTTTTGTGATTTCTTAAAAAATTAAACATAGAATTACCACAGGACCCACCAATTCCACGCCTAGGATTGAAGACAAATGTTTATAGCAGCACTAGTCACAATATCCCAAAGATGGGAACACCCCAAATGTCCTCAGTGAATAAACTAATTGTAGTATGTCCATCCAGCAGAATATTATTCAACCGTAAAAAGGAGTGAATGTCCCAATGTGTATGAATCATGAAAACATAACGCTAAGTGAAAGAAACCAGGCACACACACAAACACACATACTGCATGATTCAGTTTATACGAAATATCCAGAAGAGATAAATCCATCAGGACGAAAAGCAGATTGGTTGGTTGCCAGGGGCTGGGGAGAGGGGAAATTGGAGAAACTTCTTAAGAGGGGTTTTCGTTTGGAATGATGGAAATGTTTCGGAAGGAGGTAGCAATGGTGGTTGCAAAACGTTGCCAATGTACTAAATGCCACTAAATTATTCATTTGGAAATGGGTCATTTTATATCATGTGAATTTCACCTCAAAAAATGATTTAAAAGAGACAGTAATATACGTTACCCACTATAAGAAAAGCAGAGTGATTTGAAACCCACCGTTAAGGGCAGTAAATACATTTGTCAATGGACGTTTCCACGCTATATTATTTGCTTACATAACCCACTATTTCTGCCATTTGGGGAAGTTTCTGCGGCTCCAGTTCTTACCACAGGATTCAATCATAAAAATAATCGATTGGAGGGAGGCCAATTGTCTCAGCTCCAGGCAACCCGTCCCAGTCCTGAAAGAACGTGATTCGCGCGCCATCTGGTGGTCAGCATACAAGTGGCAGCAAGCCCTGAGCCCGTGCATATTAACCCTTGAGGTTAATTTCTGCCTTTTCTTTAAGCTCAGGTGCTTGTGGTCACTGGTCATGAATACAAGGATCAAGGTTAACGCTTTCTTGAAGACCTCAAGTTCTAAAATAACAAATAACTCTGCCTTATTTGACGTGCCCGAGGAGAAGCAGAAAGCTTTCCGGCTAACACACTATTAGAGGGAAATGGGTGGTGGAGGCAGGGAAGGAGAGAGAGCAAACATCAGGGGGCGCTTGCCCACGCTGGCCACAGCTTTGGGACCAGCAGGACGGCCTCAGAGAGGCGGCAGGAATTAGAGGGTTCCTACGTGGTGGTGGTGGTGGTGGTGGTGCGCCGGGCGTGGGGGGAGGGGTGTCCTGTGGAGCGGCAGAGAGAATTCCCCGCCTTCCCCATCTCCTTTTCCTTAGAGCGGGGCCCCCATGAAGAGTCTTCTCTACGCGTGTGTTAGGCACCACCTGGGGGACTACCCCAGCCCTCCTCTGCGGTCCCCGCCAGCCTGGAAAAAGTCGCGCCGCCGCCCCTTACGCTGTGATTCCCTCCTGGCCTCAGGGTCCAGTGCAAAAATTCACTTCCTTGGAGATGGAGCCTTTTTCTCTGCAGCCTTCAAGAAAGCAGCTGGTGCAAAGAGGTCTTTCTAGAGACATAACCTTGCGGAAAGGAATCCCAAGTTTACCTGTGCACGTATCAACATCAGGCAACCCCCCCTCCCCCGCCCACCAGGGCCGCCACTTCTGTCTGTGGGCCATCTATGGATTCTCGGATCCCTTGTAGCAATTCTGCAACAACACTATCACCGCTACAGCTGTTCTAGAAAGTCGCTCTGGGAAGTGAGCCACAACTGTTTTATTTATCAAATGTATAGCTAGCTCCGGTGCCTTGTCATTCACTGTCTCATATTTGCAAGCAACGTTACAATTCTTAAAGGACTTTGGGGGGGAAGTAGTTAGTTCAAGGAAGAGCCAAAGCTGATCATTTCATTGGAATCTCCAACTGTCCTGTGTGAGGTAAGTAGGAAAAATGATCATTATCTCCAGTTTTCTGTTTTCAGAGAACACACATTCTACAGCAGTTCTGAGTTCTGTCCGCTTTTTTCAGCTTGGCTCTTCCCTCAGGCCAGATAATAATATTATAGATGAAAAAAGAAGCACAGAGAAAATTGTTAACGTACAGTATTACACTTTGAACTGTTCCATGGGACTAGGTGAAATTGTGGTCTCCGAAAAATGAACACCCTTTCAAATCTGAGTCTATACTTCCCCCTGGTGGTCAATGGGAGTTATCACAGGAATGCGGGTGAGCCGGAGGCAAAGAAATGCAATTTGTTTGGGGAATCTGCTTGTGCTCTGGTTGTGACTACGGTGGCACAGCATTTAATTCTTTCGTTGTGGCTTCTGGTCTCTACACTTTCAGATTCCACTCCCATAAAATGGAATGTGAGGGTTTCCCTGAGAGAGTTGCTGTGAGCGGATGAAGCAGGAAAAGTGCTCCGTGCCTGGCTGGAGGTAAGCGCAAAGGAGTCAATGCCCTCATCTGCCAGCCCTTAGTAACCTCAACTAAAACACTAAAGGTCAAAGCTTGTAACTGAATTAGTCCAAACCATATTCTAATTTACTTGATTCTATGCGAAAATGCATATATCCTGTCGATTTTAAGGCCCTTTGAAGCCAGAAGTAACACATCTAAACATTGTGTTTTCTTATTGCTGATTTCTTAGGAAAAAGAATTCTTCGATAATAATCTTGAGGTTTCTGTCTTTGAATTAAAAAAAAATTATTTTTCCTTCTATTGTAATCTGGAGTCCCGGCTCACAGATTTTTGCACTTCCCAGATTTTGGACTTCACAGAGTTTTTTTGTCTTTTAAACTCACAAATGGGATTGCCAATTTTAATTTCACCTGATCAGACATTTTAAAAAGCCAGTTTCTAACGGTCATCATGACTGCAAAACAGCAAGGGCAAAAACAAACACATAAATAAATAAACATTAAAAAATAAATAAATAAAAACAGCAAGAGCATTTTAACACTCAGGAAAAATGTATCAAGGATATTAATTCAAAGGGAAGGGCAGTGCTGCCAGTTGGGAAAACTTACTGCCCTGTTTGTATTTTTCTCTCGCTTTGATGGTCATCAGGAACTTTCCCCCCAGGTGGTCCGCAGCCGTGGGTGACCATTTAGAAACCACTGAGTGAAGGCAGAGACCAGGTGAATTGGGTTATTTTCCACGCTTGCCAAAATTAAGAGCACATGGATATGTGGCAGTATCCAGAGTGTAAATGTGGGAGTGTTCAAAGGTTTCTCCCTCTTTATACCTCAGTTTGCACCGTCGTGGTGATGAGCAGACCGCAGGGCGCTGTGGGTATCTTTCCCACAACATCGCCAGGCCATAGTTCTCCTTGGACTTCTAAGACACAACGTGCTCCTGGCATTTCTCCCTCCCCCTTGGCCACTTCCTGTTCATCTGTTTTGCAGGCTCACCGTCTCCTACCTTTTTCTCCCTGCTGCTACCAGGAGCCCAATTTAATTCCTATAAAGAGCACTCGAAGGCATGAAGTGTTCACCACATTCATTCTAAAGGCTTTCGCTAAGCTAAGAATCATTAAGCCTTTCATTTGCCCTTTGTCATCACACCCACAGTCTGGAGTCATAGTTTTCCTCCCTTGGGTGGGTTCAAGTTTGCATATGTTGCTGTCCGCGTGCAGTGGGTTCCAGGAATGGTATCAGGCAGGGTAGACCCAAGCCCGCTGTCTTGTCTGCTCTGTTCATTAAGGCAGCCCAGGATTGTTTCTGCAGACGAGCGCGTGGCTTTCCATTGTTACTGATTTAGCTTCATTGTGTTTCACATGTTCTACTGATAACCTGCTTAATCTCTACCTGCACAGTTGTATCTTCTTATCCTTAATTCACAACTCTGCATGTGTATCCCTTTAACATTAAACTAGCAAAATTAAAGTTAGCTTGTAAGTTATTCAGTTGTGGGCCCTAAATAGATTGGTGTTGGAGTATCGAGTCGTTGGGTGTGAGATTTTATTAATTTCTTGAATTTGTTTCCCTATTTGGGAGACTGAAAGACAATGTTCCCATGAAAGAGTCAGCTCAGCCAGTCCAAAGATTAACAGAGAACAGAGGAGGCCAAGTATACAATACTTTAAATATTTGAAATGGCCTACTTTAAAAAAAAAAAAAAAAAGCTAGGCAATGAGAATATAGTTGGCTTAAAAAAATTTTTTTTGTTTATTTTGAGAGAGAGAGCATGCAAGCAAGCAGAGGAGGGGCAGAGAGAGAGGGAGAGAGAGAATCCCAAGCAGGCTTTGCACTGTCGGTGCAGAGCCCGATATGATTCTCAAAATCACAAACTGAGATCGTGACCTAAGCTGAAACCAAGAGTTGGATGCATAATAGCCTTAGCCACCCAGGTACCCCTAGATGGCTTTTTGATAGAATAAGGGTATTTGAGTTTCCCAGGGCTATTACAGATGACAAACTTAGTGGCCTCAAAAAACAAAAATCGATTCATCTGTCACAGCTCTACCGGCTAGAATTCAAACTCAAGGTGTCAGTGGGGCCGTGCTTCCCCCGAAGCCCTCATAGGTGAATACTTCCTTGTCTCTTCAAGTTTCCAGTGGCTCCAGGCAATCCTTGGCTTGCGGCCATATCTTCCTGTCTCTGCCTCCATTAACACATACATGATTTCTTCTCTTCTGTGGCTTCTCTTTTGTCTCTTCTGGGGTACTTATAATTGGATTTAGGGCCCACATGGATAATCCAGGATGCTCTCATCTCGAGATCTTTAGTTACATCTGCAAAGACCCTTCTCTCAAATAAGGTCACATTTGCAGGTTCCAGGGAGTAGAATATGGACATATCTTTGGGGGTGGCACCACTGAACCCGTGACACTGGACCATCCTCTCCCCTCAAGTTCTATGATACCAAGAACTCTCGTTGTTACTTCAGTTGGCTTTTTACTCTTACCTTTAAGCTTCCTTTATAAGGTCATCAGTCACCAGAAGTTACCCCACAGTTTTTCTTTTCTTCCTATCATCTAGCTTGCCTAATCTGGCTGTCGTTGGAGACGTCAGATTTCTTCGCACAGACAACACATTTTCTGGGTGGTCTCCAAACAAACTATCTGAACTTGATCTCAATGTCTGATCTGTTCACATTACTGAGCAACTATATAGTGATAGGAAGGCTGTGCAGATCCAATGCTGATGACATCATCATCTGGAGCATCCTAGGCTGCAGCCTGAAAAGTGAATGCTGTGGATTCAAGTTGTAATCTGACATAAATTGTGAGTCTAGTTTCTAGATGATGATTCTTTCTTAGTTATGAGTTTTACAAATATCTCATCCCCATCTGAAGATCGCTCTTTCTGCTTTTAGGATTCGTACCTTTTGATGATTAGAAGTTTTGAATTTTAATATAAGCAAACTTATAAATCATACAATAATTCCTATAAGGCAGAAATGCTGAATTGAACTGATTTTATTCTTGTTGTTGTTGTTTTTGTCAATACCTTCCCTCCTTACCTCGGATTATGACTGAGAAGCCAATGCCAACTCTTATAACAGGATAGTTGGATAGTTCTCAAGTGCAGTCAGGTGCTTGCCTGATGACGAGTGTGTGACCTGCAATGTTTCCACATCAGGGAGGGTGGGAATCTGAAGTGTGACACTACCTCTAGAAATTCTACACGGGCGCCTTTACTCTTCAGATGTAGCTTAAATTGCTCATTGAGCAAATCGTACTCAGCTTTAACCTGGTTAAATGGCTTGAACCCGGGAATAATGAGGTGGATTTTCCCATTGGTTATAACCAAACTGGAACACACCCTAAGGTGAAAAATATGGCATGACCTGACACGTCAGTACAGCTTTCATGGTTTCCTAGAGTGGCAAAATGACTTTGGAAATGGATGGACCAGAAATGGACTTTCTCTGTTCAATAGAATGTCCAAATGGACATTCTGTTTAGCATTTTAAATAGATATATTATCATAGGGCCTTGACAGTATACCACAAATATAATTTTGGTTGTTTACAAATATTTTGTCAAACGTATACACACATATATAATGATTAAAATAATAATGGTTAGCAAATACTGCATGCTAGCTTTATGCTAGGGATGTTTCATAAGTATTTTCATCGAATCCTTGCAATAATTTTCTGAAGTGGAATTAGTTACCCTCATTATTACAGTGAAAAGATCCAAGATTCAGAAAAGTTAAATAAAGTGTCTAAGGTCACATAACTATTGAGTGACACAGTTGGGATTTAAACCCGGGGCTACCTTACTTTCAAACCCATGCTTTTGACTACCACATTCTATTGATTTCTTCAAAGATTTTCTCCCTGAGGAAGTTTTGTTTTTGTGCATAGCCTTTAGTTCAAAGGAACATTAGGGAAGAGAAAATGTCACATTTACTTGTCAAAGAAGTTGTAGGGAAATCTATGGCCAAAGGGGTAAAGGAAGTCCGTGGCTCACTAGAAAAAGAAGCAAGTCAGCGGGGCAATGTATCTTCCCACTTGTCTCTCTATGGATCCCTGCTGCTTATTGGAGCCTGCTTCCTCTCGCGTCTCCCTTTGCTCCCTCTTTGCACCACTGAAGAAATCATCATTAATTTTGGGACTCAACACTTGTTAAGTGTCCCTGATTTGCAATTAATAATTTTATGAACGTGAGTCACTGGAGACCTGTCATGCTTCACTTCAAAGACTACATCCCAAGTGCTTATGAGCAATTTCCAAAAAAATAGGAAATGGCTTGTTTTCTCTGAACGGTTGCCCTTGAATCAATCTCCTTGCCCCAAATCGCAGAGTATGTAGTTGTTATGTGATTTAATGGGTGGAGGACTAGCATCCCCATCCAATGTGTTTTCACAGGAAGACTCACAGACAATGGCTGCAGCCATGTATGTAGCTTAGGCATTATGTTTTGTTTTTGTTTTTTGTAAGATCACTGAAAGTTGGGTTTGAAATCTGGAGAGAGGTTGGAAGCCATTCCTCCCTTCTCATTTTGCTTGATAACTCATCTACAAAAGGTTACATTTTCTTTATATTTTCTGTTTTGTTAATAGTATTTGCTAACATTCCTTGAGAGTTATGTTGTACCAAATCCTGAGCTTTGGAGGCATGAGTTCTCAAGAGATGGGCGCATTTGAAAAGATGGCTGTGTAGAGACTTTCCCAAAGTGATGAAGCAAGTAAGTGGCAGCCCCATGGAACGAACTCAAGTGGTCTGACTCCAGAGCCCTCTGGGCTGACCACTCCACACTGCTGCCCCTCATGGGTTGGCACTCTACAGCATTTCTTATTTGTAATTACCCCTTGTCTGGTTAGCCCAGGGAAATATTGTCAAGTAGTTTGGATTTCACAAGCTGCATGGATGAAAAAGAGAAAGGGCTTGGCAAGTAAGGGGAGAGACGAGTGAGAATGTTTGCTGCCTCCTGGGAAACTGCACTTAGGATTTTGTGAATGGCCATTAAACAGCCCTATTAGACCAAAGTACAGGGGACAGAGAAAATCAGGGAAGTAAATGGGAGGGGAGGATATGGGGCTGGACCAAGAGTAATCATGTTGACTCCTTCTGAGGACCTCCTCTCTCAATCTTTGAAAATGAAGTTCTTACTATTTGATCTTTATTTCAAGAAAGTTTTGCAATGAATCATTGATTTCTTCATTCATCATGCATTTTGACATAATAGTTAGATGTAGGGTACCATGCTTGACATTAGGAATACCGAAAGAAACTGACCATGTGCATGGCATAAAGGAACTCATCATCTGGTGGGCATGGTGGATGGAATGGCACTGTAAGGTGGCAACAGATAGTATGGGTATGGCCTGAAAAGAAATGGATTTATATAGGAGCTCCAAACACACAAGCTGTGTCATCATGGGCAAACCATTTAATTCCCCTAACCCTCACTTCCCACATCTATGCAATTTCGTGGCTAATAGGAGTCGAAATAATGCACAAAAAATACACAACAGAACTCCTACCATGTTATAGGTACTCAAAACATGTCAGCTATTATTATTATATAAAGAAATGGTTGCCTTTCATTATAAGAAGTGCTCTAATAGAGGTAAGTTTTAGGAAAGTGAATTCTGTCGTGATCATGAAGACATTCCTGTGTCAGAAGGTTTGTTCTAAAACATAAATGATTGCAAGTTTGACAGGCAAGATGCCATTGGAGATGTATTCTGGACAGGACCAATGGCTTCTACAAAGGCATGGAGATTGAAGGGAATAATTAAAGTGTGTTTAGGGATCAGTGAGTTGGTTGGTTGGAAGGAGGAGAAAGTGAGGAAAAGTTGTGTCTGGAAAGGGGGCCTGAGGCTGGATCCTCAAAAGTTTTATGGGGCCTTGCTAAGAAGTTTCATTCTTGTCTGATTAGCCCGGGGAAGTGTTGTCAAGGAGTTTCGGATCCCAGAGTGATCCCAGAGTGAATGAAGTTACAAAAGTGTCTGCTACATGTCGGAACACTGATGGGAATAGTTTTGGGTTAACAAAGAAGATTTTTAAAACCACAAAGATTATTATTTTCCGAAAGGAAAGCGCTCTCTGGCAACAAGTTTTGACTACTTGTCAAAGGATGACATATTTTCCATAGTAAAGGAAGGAGGACGTGGAAGTCCAGACACTCATTGTTCTAAATGGGGTAGATTCATCATATTCTTCTCTGTATGAATTTGTTCTCTTTCCCTATTTGACTTCTCACCCCTAAGAAATACAAGAAAAATTTAAACGTCAAGCAAGCAAAGTAGGAACGATGTTGATGTGTCATCTTGTTTTCCTGAATTGTTCCTTGGAAAGAGATGTTGTGGCCAGCCTGGTGAGAGTTGATGTTCCGGCCCAATCCCTCATATTTTTTTTTATTTTGTTAAACTATTATTATTATTATCATCATCATCACTAAACCCACAAAGATTTTAGCACTTGCACTGTTTCTACTGTAGTTACTACCTTATACCAGACAGTGCCTTGGATCCTAAATAGCTTGCAAATGAAATCGCAATTTTGCAGGCTAAAAAGTAATCCTGTGAGTGCAACATAATATTAGTTGCCCATACAAAGTGACCTTCCACCAAGGACCGTGAGCCACTGATTCTCCTGGGGTGTTGGCATCAGCAAGGACAGACTCATTATTTGTCTTGTTTATCAGCCCTGGAATCTGTTCTGGCTTTGAGATGTGAGATGAAATCATTGAAAAATAAGAGTAAAACTTTTGTTAATGGGATGGCTTTGAGGACAGGGTTTTCTTGTTAAATTTCCAGCTTAAACTAAGGCTCTGCGTTAAATCTAAATTGTTTTAGCCCTCATTGAAAATCTTCCTGAAATGTGCACGGCCAGCCTTGTGAAATCCATGTTAGGAGGTATAGACGAATTGCACAGTGCTTGAGAGTCATTTGATCACACCCGGATGCTCATTTTACCGAGTTGCAGACCTACGTGGTGAAAGGGAAGGCAATCGGTTGTCTGTGCATTTCAAGATGTGCCGGGAGATGGTTCTTCTCCCTGTTATGGAGTGAACTTGTGTCCCCCCAGAGTTCAGATGTTAAAGCCCTAACCCTCAATGTGACTACACTTGGAGATAAGGACTTTCTGGGGGTAATTAGAGTTACATGAGGTCACAGGGTGGGACCTAATCCAATAGGACTGGTGTCTTTACAAGAAGAACAGACACACCAGAGTGTTCTCTCTTCATGTACACACGGAGGAAAGTCCGTGTGAGGACATAGCCAAGAAGAGAGGCCTTCCCAAAAACCAAACCTACTGGTACCTTGTTCTTGGACTTCCAGACTCCAGGACTGTGAGAAAATAAAGTCCTGTTGTGTAAGCTGCCCAGTCTGTGATATTCTGTGGTGACAACGCTACCAGATTGATATACTCTTCTTGATATGGTTGTGATGAAGAAAAAGCGAATGAGGAAAACTATTTGCGGAACAATTACTACGTGCCAGGTTTTGGTGCTTTGCAGGTGTCATTTAATTGGGATCTGAGTCCTGTGGTGGGTGCTTGTCTCGCCGGTTGGTTCTTTCTTCTGACAGGAGAGTAAGAGCGATGCTCTGGCTAGTGGCTCTGACCTCTCGTTACATAAGATTTGGTCATTCAAGCTATCGTTATAAAATCAAAACGGTCATTTTTGAGGCTCACATGAAAATCATCTCACTGACTTAACCCACCTGCCTGAATCTCCAGATTCTGCTTTTCAGATTCAAGGCAATAAGCTTATCACATAATGAGCATAAATGTTGCCCCTCACAGTCCCCTTTTGTGTAGCACATCTGATGCAAGAGTTGTGCTGTTGAATCAGACGGGAGGCTGTAAAAGCTTATTTTTTCCAGCAGAGGGCAGCCTACGCCTGTAAAAGGAATAAGATTCTTACTAAGACTCCCATGCCCCCCCTTTGGAGATCTCAAAAATACTCTGATCTTTTCCCGTCTTCTTTCTGATACATCTTTTCCGAAAATTCATTACCAAAGTGTCAAATTGTGGTGTTAGATGAGTCTTGGTAGACAATCTTCTTGAAAACAAGTATTTTTGGTAAAATGAAGTCTGCCAGGGAGCTCTGGACATGGCCCTTCCCCAGAGAATCATTCTCTCGTATTACAGAATAACAAATCCTGTTTTGTTTCATTTTTTTCCTTGATGTAGGCCTTTTTAAAAATTATAGCAAATTTCGAACATAGAGAAAAGCACGGGAGACATTGGAAGAGATAAAGAAAAGTACCCACCACTTGGCTATATGGAGCAAATTCTATTAGATTTTAATTTGCATTTTCTAAGCACTTGCCAACTTGTCCTATTTATTACCAAAATCTGAATGAACATGGCGAATGAAGGAGACCTGGAAAAGATGTCAGAAGTTTGGAGTTGTCATCTCAAACCCATCTCTAACTTACTGAAAGATCATGAAAACCTTTACTTAACTGAATAATAAAGAACACGGTTGGGTCACAGTAATGTGGGTTGTATCCCTGATTCTGCATCCAAGCCTCGGATTCCTTGCCTATGAAATGTGGACCTAATAACTGTGCCCACTTCATAGGGTGCTAGGGATTCAAGGTGAATTGCATATAAAGTATCTAGCGCAGCATCTGGCACATAAAAAATGTACAAGGACATTATTAACCTCCTTGGACTTCGTTCAACTTCTTCATATTTAAAATGGGGCATTTAGAAGAGATCACTAAGTCTGCTATCAATTGAAAAGGCCAATTTGTATGTGTGTCTAACTTTTTGTTGCTAATCTCCTGATTTGGCCGGGGGGTCTTGGGGTGGAGAGATTCCTATAAAATTAGTGCCAGGCACATAAGAGACAGTGATTGCACATGGCATAAATCGACATTATCTGGCTGGTAGTAAAATACCTCTGAGGCAAAAAAGCTGATGACTCTCTTTATCATGTTCTTTGATGTATTTTTCTCCCTGTTTTTTTCAATAGTAAGGACGATAGTGTATTTTTGTCTTCAACTCAATTCCATGCAAGTCATTTATAGGGTGCCTAAAATGTAGAAGGCATTTGTTAGCTACTGTGCGGGAAAGATAAATGAGACACAAATTCTCCCCATCATGAGACTGTTACCTGGTAGTGGAAGATAAGATATTCTTATAAACATCCACAATATAAGAAAGAATATGATGAGTGCTGGAAGTAAAATTTACCCTGAGGGTACGGAGAAAAATACCAATGGAGGCTCTGTACAGATGAGCCTTCAAAGTGGGTAGAATTTGATTAAGATGAGATGTAGAGAGCATGGCATACAAGCAGGAACATTTTAGAGAGAAGGATTCAGAAATTGGCAAGACCACATGTGTGGTCTGGACTGGTTAGAATGGGGATTTCAGGATGGGGTACAGCATGAGGTAGCACTGAAAAGAAATTGGAGCTAGAGTGTGGAGGGCTTTGAACACCAGGTTAAGGACTTTAGACTTTGCGAAGAGTTATGAGATCAGAACTTGCTTGAGGGAGCACTTCAGGAAATGGAGGTAGGGAGAAAATAGGAATGGGAGCCTGTGTGAGCAAGTGACTTCCGTGGTTTATTCAGAGGCGTTACAGACCTGAGTTATAACCTTCGTGGCAGAAAGAGAATACGGATGTCAGAGAAATTATAGGATGAATCATTTACTCATTCATTCATTCCAGTTTTATTAAACACCTGCTCTGACTAGGTACCTGCCGCATATGGGGAACTCAAAGAGAAATCAGAGAATCCCTGATTGGAGGTGAGGGGGAAGATAATTTAGTCATCACTTAGATTTTCAAGGATGTTTGTCATAGTGGTGAGAAAGGTGTGGGAAGTGAGGAAACAAGAGGAGGAGAGCATAATAGTGCCATTACCAGAGAGAGTCAACATTGGAGAAGAGGCTAGAGTAAGGAAGGAGGATGAGATCGTCTTGGGGTGGAACTCAGCACGTAAATCTCAGGTAACAAGTGAAAGAATACTTGCCTAAGAATGAAAGAATGCAGTGCATGAAGGAATGGATGGAGGAACTTTGCCACTCTCCATGAGTCAGATACCTCCATCATCTCTCTGTAGTGGTGCTTTATGATTAAATCTCTCTGAGCGACGTGGTTTCTCTATATTCTGGAACATTTTTGTAATGAAGGGCAAACGACGAAGAAAAGCCAGATTAGGAGCTCAGTTTTAACTGTATAGACCTATATGGCAAAGTTCAGAATGATAGCATTGGCTGCCAAGATGTCAAAATTTGCGAGCAGAAATACTCACTTTGTGTTTTTTATAACGTCTCCCAATATTATTCCAATGTTCAAATCACAATTCAGCTGCTCTGGGCTTACTTGTTCTTTTTCCAGTATATGACCTTTTTTCAAAAGTTCAAAAGTTCAAAAGTTGTTCGGATATGATGCAATTCTCTGTGCATTTGTGTGTGAGTGTGTCTGTGTGTGAGAGAGAGACTTCATGTGGAGTGCTTCATTTAACTGCTTGATTCATTATCAGAGCAAGTTTCTCCATGTAAAATATTTGTTAAGTCACATTTGTCTTATTATGTCAGCCTCTAATTTGCATAATTATCAATGTGGGCTTTCATTCAAGAGCCAGAGAAGTGAAAAAATGAAGCTTCCAACCATGTCCTGCCACCCTGACCTCTACTGAGTCAAATCTAAGGATCTGAAGATTGAAAGGATTGAACTGAACAACGACCACAGACACAGGATGTTGCTGGTTTTGGGGAGGTCAAGATCCCAGAACAGTACAGGTTGCTCAACTGTACCCTCAAGAAGACCTCTCAGTTGAAGAACAACTCAGTTGTTCTGAGTTGAGGCTCAGTTGAGCCCTCCACCATCAGGCATTGAGCATCACATCTTGCCCTCCCTGTGGATCTCGAGGCCCTTTCCCACAGAACAGCTCGGGCCTTGAAGTTGCTGGGTGGCATCAGTGGAACCAAGGCCAATGCACCGACCAACCTGATGGAAGGTCACACTGGGAGGTTTGGGAGTATCTGAGAACTTAAAACTAATGTCCAAATGGCTTTGTCCAAAGATTATGATGTTTTCCACCATAATTTAGTTTTAAATAGAGGATCTGTAGAGTTATATCATCTAAGCTTCTATCCCAGAGAGAAGCTGTAAATGAGGTTTCTGAGTTGGATGATGGGTGACTTTGAGAAGTGATCTTGCCATGACTTGTTCCCTGAGAACAGGATGCTCAGGTCACCTCCATGGTAAATAAAGGTGGCTGTCCCAGGAGAAAAGGACACAGGACGAGAGGTGACTGTGGATTCTTGCTCTTATGGTTGTACAATTGGAGAATTATTTCCCTGTCTCCACCTGGTCCTGGATTGGGTCTGTGAGACTGAATTTCAGAGCATCTGGGCCTTCTGTTTATGTGGCATTGATTATGCGGGATTGGAGCTGGGGAATCTATAGTTACACAGTCTGTAGCTATGTGGCCAGTTGGTGTCCAGTGTCCTTTGAATGTCACTTCTGACATATTTTGTTGGACACAAAGTTTTGACCTGCCATTAACATACAAGGGATTCCACGAACTCTCCAGGGGCCGGGAAGAAAATTCACATTCCAGGAAATGGAGACCATTACTTTCATGGGAGGGGGGCAGGCTGGCATGAAAGTAGAAAAGTCTCTGGCACACAGCAGGTTTGTGAATAAGTGATACCGAGATTCCAGCTTAGTCTGACTGCAAGTTATCAATGTGTTACAGAGCTAAGTCATGTGACCTCTCTGGGCTCCCATCTCCTCATTCATAAAATGAGATGGTTAGAAGAGTTTTTCAAAGCATGCTTCACAAATAACCTGCATCAGAAGTTTCACAATGTTTGTCATAAGGCCGATTTCTGGCCTTTACTCTGATATGCCGATCAGAGGATCCAGGAGTGGGCTGGGAGACTGAATTTTTACTGGCTCCCCACGCCTTTCTTGATGCACACAATACATCAAGAGCCATTGGACAGGATGATCTCTAAAGTTTCCTGTGCTAATAACATAATTACAGTGCAGAATCGACTGAGACAAAAACAGGAAAGTCACCTTGGACACACTTTGGTTCTCCCCACTCCCTTTGGGGTACTTCCCCCATGACAGTCCCAGCCTATTTTTCCCTCTGCTCCTCCCCTACAACTCCTCACTCACACTCTCACTGCCTAAGCCAAGCCAAGTTCACTTTTCCTGCCTTCACTAAACGTAATCAGCCTTGGCTGCACTTACTTCCTCCTGCTCTCTGCATCTGTCAATGTGTGCAGGGCTCAGCTTGCTAAAAGCATTTTGGAAAGCATGGAGTGTTATGCAGATAGGAGGTGCTCATCGAGCAGGCTTACCTAGGCTAGAAGGCCTGTGGGGAGAGGATAAGCTGAGGGTGCTTTTCAAGCTAGAATCCTAACCCATTACCATCAACATGCCAGTTTTCTAGTGTCAATGGCTCATCCAGGCAAACAATTCCACTGGGGAGTTTCAGAACCATTTAGAGGTGGGGAGGGCAACATCCTGGCAGATGTGTAGGGCAACTATTTTTTGGAAGCCATGACTTTTTGAGGTTTTTGAAATCCCATCAGTAGGCGGGTGCTCCTGCATAAGATAGGTTTTCTTTGTAAAAAAATGCACATATGGCCAACTAATCTTTGACAAAGCAGGAAAGAATATGTGATGGAAAAAAGACAGTCTCTTTAACAAATGGTGCTGGGAGAACTGGACAGCAACATGCAGAAGGATGAAACTAGACCACTTTCATACACCATTCTCAAAGATAAACTCAAAATGGATGAAGGACCTGAATGTGAGACAGGAAACCATCAAAACCCTAGAGGACAAAGCAGGAAAAAACCTCTCTGATCTCAGCCGCAGCAATTTCTTACTTGACACATCTCCAAAGGCAAGGGAATTAAAAGCAACAATGAACTATTGGAACCTCATCGAGATAAAAAGCTTCTGCACTGCAAAGGAAACAATCAACAAAACTAAAAGGCAACCGATGGAATGGGAAAAGATATTTGCAAATGACATATTGGATAAAGGGCTAGTATCCAAAATCCATAAAGAACTCACCAAACTCCACACCTGAAAAACAAATAATCCAGTGAAGAAATGGGCAGAAGACATGAATAGACACTTCTCTAAAGAAGACATCCAGATGGCCAACAGGCACATGAAAAGATGCTCAACGTCACTTCTCATCAGGGAAATACAAATCAAAACCACACTGAGATACCACCTCATGCCAGTCAGAGTGGCTGAAATGAACAAATCAGGAGACTAAAGATGCTGGAGACGATGTGGAGAAATGGGAACCCTCCTGCACTGTTGGTGGGAATGCAAACTAGTGCAGCCGCTCTGGAAAACAGTGTGGAGGTTCCTCAAAAAATTAAAGATAGATCTACCCTAAGATCCAGCAATAACCTGCAAGGAATTTACCCAAGGGATACAGGAGTGCTGATGCATAGGGGCACATGCACCCCAATGTTTATAGCATCACTTTCAACAATAGCCATATTATGGAAAGAGCCTAAATGTCCATCGACTGACAAATGGATAAAGAAGATGTGGTTTATATATATAATGGAATACTACTTGGCAATGAGAAAGAATGAAATATGGCCTTTTGTAGCAATGTGGATGGAACTGGAGAGTGTTATGCTAAGTGAAATAAGTCAGGCAGAGAAAGACAGATATCATATGTTTTCACTCACATGTGGATGCTGAAAAACTTAACAGAAGACCACGGGGGAGGGGAAGGGGGAAAAAAGTTACAGAGAGGGAAGGAGGCAAACCATAAGAGACTCTTAAATACTGAGAACAAACTGAGGGTTGATGGGGAGTGGGGGGAGGGGAAAGTGGGTGATGGGCATTGAGGGGGGCACCTGTTGGGATGAGCCCTGGATGTTATATGGAAACAATTTGACAATAAATTTCATAAAAAAATGCACATACACATAGTTTCATCTACATGGCTTTATAGAAAGGAGAATCAGGTAAAATGTCTTAAACCAGCAGAGACACTTAAAATACTTGGAGGCCAGTCCAAATTTTCAACACCCCCCCCCCCCCACCAAAGGTCTCAGCTTTGATGCATATGAAAGCATAAGGATTCAGCATCCTAACTAAACACAATTTCCGAATATGCAATTCTTAATGTGTCATCTAATTCTTTTCAGGGTCTTTGAGTCTACAAGGACCATGCACTAGAGTCTATTTCTTCTTGCCTCACAAAGATGAGAGACTTGATGACAAGAGTGGGATGCTCACTCTGGAATTCTCTCACGAGACGCTCAATTACTTTGCCTGTGGCATTCAGTGCAACCCTAATGGTTTCAGAGAGCTCAAAGGATCCCCGTGAGAAGCCATGGTCTGAGCATTATTTCCTTTTTAGTTAAGGCACAAACAAGAATATGTGATTTTCTTAAAGTATGGACCAAAGCAGTTTGGTGAGTGGTGTGGGTGGGCTTGGAACTCACCAGTCCCACCCTTCTTGGAAAGTGCTGCTGAGGCAACCCTGACCGTTAGGGTCTATGAGTGACACTCACATGAGCAGGTAATCACAGGTCTGGAAATGCTTCTGTTAGTTTCACCAAATACATATAGTACGTCAATAACAGCGGTACTAGAAGAGTATTGTATGAGCAATAAGTCACATTTATTGGGTGCTTCCTGTGAGCCCGGACCTGAACTAAGCTTTGCATATATCAAACCTCATTTCATTTCATTTAATAGTGGACACTTATTATTTTCATTTGTACAAATGGAGACGCTGAAATTTAGAGGAGTTGATAGCATCTGTAATCACCTGGCTCTGGAGTAGTGGAGGCAGAAAGCAAGCCTAGATAGAGTCTTCTCTCTTAAAATAGTACGGAATATAGGCAACGAACCCTTGAAAAACGAACCCAAATCTCACTACTCAGAAGGAACTGTTTGTAACATCGCTGTTTAGAGCTTTCCAGGTTTTCCCCTTGGGATATTACATATCAGATGTATTACACATATGGATCTCTCTATCTTTGGTGACCGTTTGTTTTTTAATTTCACAATCCATAGCCTAGAAATGCTGCTACGCAATCAGTGTTTTAATGACAGGCAGTACACTGGTCTTCTCACTCCAGGTCCTCCGAGTGCTGGCAGCAGAAAAGTGCTTATCCAGCATGATGCCCACAACGCACACAAGGCGATGGTTTTATAAAATGCAAAGCTGGGCACCCAAGTAGATATCAAGACCACAAAGTCCGACGGCTTTGAAACCTACTCCAGCACATTCTCACATTCCTCTATTTTACAGACAAGGGTAATGAGCCCAAGAATTACCGCCCTCCAGCTTCAGGGGAGTGAAAAATGAAGGGTTGTTTTCCAAGTAATGTGACGCCAGACAGCTGGCTCAACAGTCAACAGTGCCAGGCCTTCTGTGAAGGCCAGTGTCGGCCCCCACCTCCTTCTCACCACCGAATGTCACGGTGCTCCCCAAACCAGGGAAATCTGTCCTTCTACAGGATGTATAACTGCGAGGGGAAAGCAGGTTTTACTGGCTTGCGGTTTCCTAGGCTCTTAGAATGTTGAATACAGCCTGTGCACTGGCAGCTGAAGAACTCGAGAGAAACCACGATGTTGGAATTGATTAGTTCCTGTTGGTCCCCGTCTTCCGCCAATATCAGTACCTGTCTCTTGATAAATAGACACATGAACACAGTCCCAGCACAAGGTCCCTGACAGCAAGCAATAAAAATGTGCCTTGACCCACTGAAATAAATTGCACCAAATGGAGTTATTGTTTCCATTTATTATTTATTAGCCATGTCCCATGGAGCGACTGGTGAAATAAATATTTTTTTTCCATTGGAAAATGAATGTATGACCTGTGAAGAATAACTCCACAATCAGATGTAATAACAATCACAGAGCAACTATTCTCCCTGGCTTGGACCAAATTAAATTCTCTCTGTCCTGAGCAAAATTCCCTTTGCAGATGACTGTATCTCTTTTCCCACTTGATCTTTTCCCAATTCCTGCCTCAAATTGTCCCTCTTTTCTGCTCTTTCCCTTTCTGGCCACCAGACCAAGTTCTCCAACAGTCCCCTCCAGGTGCCACAGTTAAAGAAATATTACGGAGGCTGATAGGTCTTAAAGAAGCCCAGTGGTCCAGGAATGGATTTTGAGTTAATTCAAAAGAATGATTGCTATGACATAATATTTTATTTGGAATAGGAGGAAATGTGTCCGTTATTGACATTAGCAATTTATTCAGTGTCACTGTCACATTAAGACATCTGAAGATCATATTGAGAATTTGATGAATTTGTCTCACTCCCAATGATGACCTGGAATAAGCTGGAATCGTTTGCATTTATTGCCACCTAGCATATACTCGATAATTTGGTAGATATAAATAGCAATCTTACAGATTAATCAAGTGGTAAAAGCTGTTACTAGACCATTCTTTTAGCCATAGAAGGGAGTGCACTGGGGAAGCACTTAGTAGTTTTTCAGGCTTTTTTTTTTATGCCATTAGAATAACTCGTGCAATACCAACTGTCTTATTCTTTTTTTTTTTTTTTAATAATTATCAGAATTAAGAATACCTCCCCCTGAGCCTACTAGAATAATGCCAAGTTGCCTTCTAAGGTACATAGTGTTTCTGTTGATCTCAAACCTCAAGAAGACAGTGTTTTTAGCCAGGGTGAACTTTCTAAATGATTGTCAACACCCTGCTTAATCATATCAGTGGCTTCCTTCGGTCGTGAGGATAAAGTAGAAGCTCGGGCATGGTTGAAGAATTCATCTCAGTCGGCCCAGGTCCTCTCTCCTGTTACTTTCCCTCACCTTTAGTCCCCAGCCATACTGTGAACTACCAGGGGCTCTCCTATGTCCATGTTTGTAGTTATACCTAGGTCCGAGTGCAGGCTAGCCCCTCCGCATGAACCCTACAGTGTCATAGCTCAGCCCCCACTCTGCCTTCTCTTAGGTCTTCCCTTAGAAGTCACTTCTCATCAGATGTTTTTCCTGACTATACGAGGAGGTAACCATCATGTGGTGCTCCCTCCCCACCCTGAGACTCTGTCAGTTATAGTACCTGTTAGTGGGCCACATCCCCTCCTTCTCAGGCTGCCTCCCTCTATAGCTGTTTCTCTGTTCCATGCTTAGCTCCACTGCTGTTCATCTCCTGAAACCCTGGACCACTCTTCCCTGTGACAAGATGCCTCTCCCTTGCACCGGCACCGAGATGGGAGGGATCATAAGGTAAGGCATAAGTTTTTATTCCTCACGAAACTATCATATTAGGGTGTATGAGTACCTGAATTTAGTGAGGATTTGCAGAGGTGTTAGAAATTTATATCACGGCCACAGAAACCACCTGTGGAACCAAACATTGAACATCCCTGGATTAAATGTCCTTTGGCACCCAGCCCCCTGCTGGGAATTTCTCACTTTTCTTGGCAGTTCCAGCTTCCTTCCATGGAGTCTGTCTGCTTTCACTCATCCTGCCCTCTCCACATTGTGCTTCTTTCCCCTCCCAAGTCCACCGTTCCATCTTTTATTTACTTCCCTTTCCTTCTTTCCTTCTTTCCTACCTCTCTCTCTATCCCTCCCTCTCTCTGTTTCTTTCTTTTCTTTCTTTCTTTCTTTCTTTCTTTCTTTCTTTCTTTCTTTCTTTCTTTCCTTCCTTCCTTCCTTCCTTCCTTCCTTCCTTCCTTCTCTCTCCCTTTCCTTCCTCCTCTCTCTCTTCCTTCTTTTCTTTCTTCCTTCCTTCCTCTTTCTCTCTTTCTTTCTTCCCTTCCTCCCTTTCCTTCCTTTCCCTTCCTTCTTTTCTTTTCTTTTCTTTTTCTTTTTCTTTTTCTTTTTCTTTTCTTTTCAGGATGATTTGGTCGCCAGTGTCATCCTTTCCACACACAAGTCATGGTTCCATCTACTCAAAACTCAACATCTCAACAGTCAAGTCCTTCGTTGGCCCCTGACAGGCCTGCAAAAGTCTCACTCGGCATAACAATCAAGTCCTTATTGGCCTTGGATAAGCCTGTAGAAACCTATAAGGTCAAGTCTCAACCTCCTCTCCCACCACTCTCTCAGACGTTCCCTCCACTCTGCTCATTCAGGCTTTTTTGGTGCTCTTAGGAGATGCAGCCATGTTCCCATCTTAGGCATTTGTGCTGGCTGCTGCTTCCACCCTGAACACTGTTTCCCAAATGGTTACATGGCTGATTTCCTCACCCTCTTCCAGCACTTTGGCCTTTAAATCATTGCTTATGGTGGGCTGTCTCTTCTCAATAGACTATAAACTCCATGGGAATGAGAGTCTTGGGTTTTGTTTACTGATGGATCCCCAGAGCCAAGGGAATCTAGCACATAGCCGGCTCCCAGTAAATATTTGCTACATGAAAAGTCCCCGCTGACTTATGTGCCTTTCCTCTTCTCGCCTTCAAGGTATTTTTTTCTAAACAAAGATAGTTACCACCTTAAATGATTTAGGTAATAACTTTTGTATTTTTTATATTCCATCCTATTGACATTGTCTACTTTCTCATTTATAATTCCCACTAGAGTGTCCCTAGGTTCTTTGAGAGTGGGGACCCACACATCTTACTATTGCCGAGAGCATGTTAATAATGCTTGGTTGGTTTATAACAGATTCTCCTTAAATGATTTTTTAATAAATAATGGTATGCCTGACAATTGTGCATGGCTTTATTTATATATGGAGCGCTTTAATCCTCCCTCGGGGTGGTAATATCATTCCCACTTTAAAACTAAGGAAGCTCAGTGAGTTTCAATAACTATTCTAACGTCACACAGTAAGGATCAAATGGAAGTTGAGCTTTCTACCTCTGAATTCCATGTAGTTTTTGTTTTTTCTTTCTTCCCCCCATTACATTGCACTGTTTCCCTATTCTCAGATCCATTATGTTCCTGGGCCTCTAACCCTGTTTGTTAACTATATTCAAATAATGCCAGGAGGAGTGGTTTGTTAAGCCCATTAGAGTGACCATCAGAAACTTTTTCTTTCCCTTAGGAACCGTAAATGGGCTTATCAGACAACCCATGTAACCATGTCTCCTGCGGCAGGTGTGCATGAGGCAGCCCCCAGCTGGGGTGATATGAATTATCCTCAAGCACTCGTCTCCCCAAGGGTGAGGTTGTGGTCCCTAAACTTCCTATCTCATGAACATTTACTCTTGGCTAGTATCCAGGATTCCTCGTAAAAAGTTCGCTGTATGTGGGAGTGGTGTATATCGGCAGGAACTTGCATATTAGCAAAAATTAATTTTATCTAAGCAAAAGTCACCTTACCTTATCTTTTGTGTGTGTGAGCTCTCACTTTTCCTACTTCTGAACCATATCTAGTTCTCACATGCCTCTTTCTGTAAACACATCCATTTTATTTTAACATCTCTTTGGCTTTGGCTTTGCTGCAGATACATGTTAAAATAAAGCTTTCAGATTTTCCCATGTATTTACATTGTGCAGATCAACATAGTACTTTTTCATGATACTTGGTATCCAGATGACATATTCTAGATTGCATACCGAGCCAGTGGCAGAGTTCGGATTCCAGAACATAAATTCTCTGAACATTTGACCGTGAGTCCTTAAGAAACAAGCTTTTGGGACGTCAACTCTAAGGGAGCTGGCTTCTGCTTGGAGACTTTCCCCATACTGTCCAATACTGTCAAACGTGTGTTCTGTTTCCCTGGCTTGAAGTAGGAATCAGAACAGAAATTTTCATTTCTAAGACAAGAACAGAGGTTTAAAACATGGCTTTAATTATAGAATTGACCATTCCTGGCACTGCTCATACTAGCAGTTGTTTCTTTGACACGTGCCATTCACATTGACGTGCTGTGGCTCCTAAAGGAGTTGACAAAAATCTTTTGTGTCTCCCTGAAAGATCCAACCCAAAGAGGTAAATTACACCATGCAGACTAGCCCTGAGCAGCTGATTCTCCAAAGCGTACTTAGGATGGCAGTGTGATCCTAGGATTTTATGGATCCCTGAAAGTTTCCTATGTTCTCTGCCTTGGATCAATGGGCCAATGGAAAATGGCAGCAAAAGTCTTCTGAATTGCTATGAGTTTTTCAAAAATATTAGCTTGCTTCCCTCTGTGTGAGTGCAAGGTTGCATCCCAGGCTACTGTCTCTGTAGATGCTGGTGGGAGCTAGGCACGGGAGTAAGATGTCTTAAATGTGACAGGGTGAGAAGTGACACTGGCGGTAGCAAAGAAGTGGAAGAATGAAAGGAAAGGCCTGAGATGTTGTCTGTCAGGGGCATAGGCTGATAAAAGTGGCTCCTGGGGTGGGACCGACAAATCTTTAGGCTGCAAAGACAAGGCCTTCCACACCAGGCATTCCTGTGATCGTGCCATTCATTCTGAACCTGCCATGAATTGCTGCAAACTCACATATTGCAGAACTACAATGAATTTATCGTGTAGACATAGTTTGAACTCTTTTACCGTACCTTCTAATAACTTCTGATAGAACTGCTAATCAAAACAAACTTTCATGGATATATTTGGAGGCACATAGGTGCTTTTTAAATGAAAAGCGAATTTTACGATCTTGAGTTAAATAGCTTCGTGGAGCTTGGATATTCCTGCCACCTGTTAATTATCCCTCATGCTGAGTGGGCATTGGAAGATAGCTTGCCAGCTCACATACAGATGCATGAAATATCTCATGGGACCAGCAGCAATTATTCTTCTGAACACTCTTGGTTTCTATTTTATTTCTCACGATAGATCTACCAACCTGACAGCAATTGTATTACATCAAGTGTATGAAGCTGTTAAATAAATGCAAAGAAAAGACAGGATGTTTAAAATGTCATGTCAAAATAAATAACTGGGTGCTTCACAGCAAAGACAACTTTACATCAGCATGGATACCAACACATGGAAGCAATTAATAGAAATCTTTTCAGTGAGAAATAGAAACATATCTATGGCCATTACTGAAATGCATTAAACACGATGAACTTTTTGGAGAAAGTGAAAAAATAATATTTGCTAAAAAAATAAAAGCTCTTGGCTGTCATACAGTAATGTGTAATACTAGTGTTCCTGAGGTTCCTAGTCCTTCAATCCTCTTTATTCATGAGTGCATTGGAAACAGCAGATTTTGATTCAAATCACCTTAAATTCAAGGACTGCGTTAATGCCTATTGGCCTCCTTGGAGAATTTTCCTAGAATGGTTGTGCTGTCTGGAATTTTATTTATTTGTTTTCAAAATGGAGAAGAAAATAATTCCGAGCTGGATATGGATCACACAGTGTATATGCCTTTTAAGAAATTATTTGCTGAAAAATGATTCACATTCCAAAAAAAGCAAAATCGCCCCCCCACCCCATTTCTCTTACTCCTTAAGCCCCAAATGACCTAAGCTTAAAGATACTTGAAAAATAAAAGTCTCCAGAGGATATTCAACGTGTGGAATGAATTAACAGGAACCACAATGGCACTAAAGTTAATAATTATATAGTAAAAGAATGAAAAATTGGCATGCTTCTGAAGTTAACATAACAAATAGGGAACATGTAAGGAGCACGCCTTGCCAAGTTTAAGATGAGCTCAAAAACAGGAACTTTGAACTAGAATTGTACCTATTTTTTATGTTAGCTGGTTCAAAGTTGATTTTTTTTTTATTTTTAAGGGGAAAACGTCTAAAAATATATATTTTACAAGTGACAAAGGCTGTTGGATATTAAATGGCTCTTAGAAAAGAATATATTTTATGATTCAAGTGTAAATGAGTCAGAAACATATGGATTAGATTTCCCTTAAATCTGTTCAAATATTAAAAGCAAGGGGGAAGGCACTTGGCAAATGTATTGGACGTTTTTCAAAACTGTGATGTCTAAATGTACATTTTGAAAGTGCTATGAAGTCTGGATTCTCCCTAGACTCAGTGATTAGCTTAAGCGGGTAGATCCTATAGTCACAGAAGGTTAATTTAAATAATTTCTTTGACAGTGGAGGTTTATGCCTTCTTGTAAGATCATTTATCAACACTCAACTGGAAACTCTGGAAGGAGATTCATCTGCAAAGCAAAATGTTAAAAAGCTCATATCTGAATGGACTGAGCAAGGCCAGCTTTAAACATTAGATTCTGACTGTCTGATTTTGCATTGATCTTTTTCAAATCTAATATGCTTTCAGACTTTTGATAGATATGTTCCACGAACAGGTTCTGTTGCACTCTACAATCACTCAGGGTTGTATTCCAATGTTTACTAACCTCTAACTCACGGGCACCATATTCAGAGGAGATGGAATCCCAGGGCATACCTGCTGTTGTCAACCCTAATCAGAGCTGTATTTTTAGAAGTGTGAATTCAATAAAGGTAAATGGGATATCCTTTGAAACTCTGGAAATAAAGTTGTATGGAAGCTGTCAGTTTCCTGTGGTTAGAGGCCCATATCAGCATGGTCAGGACGGGATTTGGACCAGCAAGCCGAGCCCCTGATTCATGTTCTGGATTGCACTCAAACCCCACCCGTTGTCCATAAATTCCTGACCCTCATCACAAGGTGGTCCAGACCAGACTGTGTGAAGGGGTCAGTGCACATTCATTCCCATTGCCAGAAAAATGAATCAAGATTTATGGGCCACAACCACAATATGAAGGACAGATTATTATTTATGTAGTAAGCCCATGATTATCTGTTTTGGCCTTCATTTCACTACAAGATCTTTTAACCTATTTCTTGATGACGTTGGCATTATTAGGAATTCTTTCCCAATCAACTCACTTTTATTTTATCTGGCATGAAACAATAAGGCTTATGAGAGTTTTCACTATATCATGGCTACATGTGCATTTATTTTTTTTTTCCTCATCATTGCAGAAACTGTCAAGAGTTGGGTTCTTGTCCAACTTTCAAGAAAATATGTATATCCCTATATGTGTATAAATATGGGGATCCTTATATTTTCTTTTGAAGCCCTTACGGATATTTGGATTGCTCAGATTTATTTTTAGGCTTTTCCTTTTCACTGGAAGAAATTAACCCGAAAGAAATTTCGCTCTATACTTTTCCCATGATAGGTGAGAAAGCAAATCTTTAAAAACTAGTGGTGAAATGCCCTCTCAAAAATACAGGAAAAAAAAAAAGATATAAAAAATTTGGAAGTGAAGTGACCCATTTTAGAATAGCATAAAAGCAGCTTTTTAAAAGTAAAACTGCCCTTTGGTATTTAATGGTGACTCCAAATAGAGAAAAAGTAGCATACAACAGCCTTTCTTTTGAGAATCTACTGCCTGTTTTTTGTAGGGGAGATGATTAGTTTCTAGGATTTAAAATCTGAAATTTGATAATGTTTATAAAATTAGTTATACAAGAGGAGTAAGTTCCAGAGATCTGCTGTGCAACATAGTGCCTATAGTTAATAATAAGGTATTATATTATAATAACAATAGTAACAAGGTATTGTGTACTTAACAATTAAGAGGTAGGCTTAATGTTAAGTACTCTTGCCACCAAAACCAAACCAAATCAAAACAAAGGGTCCCAGGGAAACTTTTAGAGATTATGTTTATTACCTGGATGGTGGTGATGGTAACACAAATGCATACATCTTCTGAAACGAATCTAACTGTATACATTAATTATGTGCAGTTTTTTGTAGACCATTTATACCTCAGTAAAGGTAGAGAAAAAAGAAAGAGAAAAAGTAGATCACAAAATAAAACAGAAGATAATTTGAAATGATACACATCATACAAAATATCCAATCCCACTATAGGTGCCATCTATTAGTGCTGATATATATCAGACACTGTAGTAACTGCTGAATTCACAGATCGATTCGGTGATATACTTGGGCAATTTGCTTACATTATCTCTACCTCACTTTCCTGATTTGCAATTGGGCAGTAATAGTACCTACCTTGTAAAGTTTTTTGAAGGAAATGATTTTAAAGAGAGATAAATGATAAAACTGTGACACAGGAAATGCTCAACAAATGGGAACTATTGCTATTGCTATAATTTCTCTCTTAAAGGAAGGCAATCAAGGCTTGGAGATGTTAAGGTCACAGGCAGACTCAGATGTGCTAACTCCAGAGTATATGCTCTTAACTGCTAAGCTATATTGTCTCCCTATTGTGCATGCAAATGTATCAGTTCAGAATTTTTTTTTTTTTTTGGCCTCCTTGTTAATGTCTTCTGGGTCTCATTTGCATAGAATCAAGAAAATCTGGGGTGCCTGGGTGGCTCAGTCAGTTAAGCGTCCAACTTCGGCTCGGGTCATGATCTCGCGGTCCGTGAGTTCGAGCCCTGCGTCGGGCTCTGTGCTGACCGCTCAGAGCCCGGAGCCTGTTTCAGATTCTGTGTCCCTCTCTCTCTGACCCTCCCCCGTCCATGCTCTGTCTCTCTCTGTCTCAAAAATAAATAAACGTTAAAAGAATCAAGAAAATCTTTTTTTGTCATATTTCTAAGAACATGTGTTCTGTTCCCATATTCCAAAGGTAAATATCCTAAAACTGGTGAGTCTTTAGAATTATTTTACCCAAATATGATTCTATGTAAGTTGAAAATATTTCCAGGTAAATGCTCAGCTCAACATGTTAAGGTTGTACCATGGAGATCATGTTCTGCACCAGTGCGGATTTCAATGAACTGGACCATGCAGTTTTATAATCATGCATATATCTGATTTACCTGAAACCTCATTTAGTCTCTGTGGAAGCAACTAACATCTGGCTTTACTTTGAAAGCCCACAAAAGGGTCTTGTTTGTGACTCCACCATATAACGTCATCCTAGCCATAACCATGTGTTCAAGAGGAAACCTGAGCGTCCTTCCGTGGAAAGTTTGAGTGGCTCTAATATTCACTTTGTGAAGACGCCTTCAGAGGAGGAGGTGCAGCTCTTCCAGTTTGGAAAAGAAATGTCAACTTCAGAAAGACACAGCATTTTGACTACATCCTTGATTTGCTCTAGTGATCATAGTTCTCCACTGGGTTTGAGAACAGTGTTGGTATTTTATTGTTTCTTCTGTGTGGTTCTGGCTGCTATGGGAACCACCACTTTGGTGTTCTAATGGTCAGCACGTCTGACTCACTTTGGGGAAAGGTACAGTAACACTATGGCACACTTTCAGGAAAAAGCATGGAAAGCAAAACAGAATCCATGGCCCCCTTAAAATAAAGGGACACTGTCTGACATCCAAATCAGGTTAAACCTGAAGGCCTGGCTTGGCAGCGTGCAAAAGGAGCTCAAACATGGTTTGTCTGGGAGTCCACACTCGCTTTTCAGTGATGGTTTCTCTATTCACACCACCAACCTCTTAACTACATTTTTAAACACCTAATAAAACAGGCCATGACCCTAGACCAGAGTTCTCAACACTTCACTTATGTCATTTAGCCCTGCATCTTGAAAATAGCTGAGAAAATCGTGTGGATTATTCCATAATTGATTCAACTAAATTCCTTCCAGGGAGCTCAGCAGTGGCTCTTTTGTAACCCAGCACCCCAGCTTGTCTCCAGTGTTGGCTCCTGCCCTAGCTCAATCTGTACCCCCCGCGCCCCCCCACCCCGCCCCGGAACAACACACAGGCCATTACATTGGCTGTTCCAGAAGACCTGGGAGAAGATCTGTTTCTTTTCAACCCCTTTCTCATAGCATCTCATAACCTACTTATTCAAGTCACTGGAAACACAAATCTTAAATAGGAGCTCTCCCATTTTTGGCTACTAGAGAGAAGAAGTGATAGCTGAGATACTGTTAAAATTTCCTGGTCTCATGAGTAATAGTATTCCATGGTAGGGGAAAACATAGAGGCAGGATTTTCAAAGACTTTATAACACAAGGGTAAAATGGAAGAGTAGACAACATAGGATATATCAGTACAAACAAAGATGGTCTATCAATAAAGAGAAAAAAAGTTTTTTAAATATATCAGTTAAAAGAAAAATTCAAGACCGATCTGCCCCTGCTCTGTGGTCAAGTAAGCCTGGGGTCCTAAGTTAACTGCTGGGAGTGTCAGCCAAGACCTCATCCACCACTGGGGGGCGCAAGGGAGTAAACAAGGCCCTTGAGGAAGCCATCTGGTAGCAAGAATTCAAGTCAGTGACATTTCAAGAGCCAAGAAAGTGATTCCAAGAGGAAGTTGTCTTCCCAATGAATGAATGGAGGTGGAGAAGTCATTATGACTTGAATACAGAGAGAATCCATGTTTAATCCATGTTTAATGAGAAACTCTAGCCCAATTGAACACTCAGGGAATCAGGGAATGTTTGTATCAGCACTCATCTGCAAACAGTAAAGGGATGCTAGGAGACTACAGACAAGAAATGGTTTTTCTAACATAAGCAGTTTACAGAAATGGCTAAATGACATCTATCGATCGATCGATCGATCGATCTATCTATCTATCTATCTATTTAGGAGAACTGGAAAGCCTCCACAAAAGGCTGAGTAAAGACAAGTATAGTCTCAAAATTTAAACAATGGTCTGAATGGTTTTCTAAAATGTCAAAAACCTTATTTCTATGTATGAATTGGGGAATGTGTAGGGTTCAGAAGTGTCTTTGGGTTTTTTGGCAGAGCAAAGGAGCTTTCCTTCTGATGTTGGATGCAAATTAAAAAAAAAAAAAAGAAGAAACTCATAAAATAATTTTAAAAGAGGTGATTCCTGTCTTATATGGGATTCCTTACTTCCTCTCGACAGTTTTTGATTTGTCTGTTCCACTGCCCACAGGGAAGGTTGAAAATGCTCCATACCCTTCCTAAGAGATCTTCCCCCTCATCTACCCTTTACAAATGTCTGTGTTTCCATGGAGCATTTTTTTCTGCCTGAAGTTTCCTTCCTCTGTAGGCCCACGTGACAGATTTCTTCCCATTTTTCTCAAGACTCAGGGATCTAGTCCCTGGAGATGTGGAGGAGTAGGATGAGAAGAAGAGGCAGTCTGATCTGAGAGAAGAAACAAGACACAATGATCTCAGAGACTTCAAAGGACCCAGAGGCTTGGTTCTTTTGATTTAGAAAATCTCCCTGCTGCTCTACACAAATGTGAGGGAAGGAGGAGGATTTCTGACTTTCGGTGCGCCCTTAAAAGGCTGCATCATCATGATTATTAACTGCACTTAATACTTCTCAAATATGACGCCATCCTCCCCTATGGAGACAGACTTGGGGCTTGGGGTGATTCTCAAAGCAGGCTGAACAAATTCTCATATTATCAGGCCCCCAGAAAGTTTTCCCAGATGGCATAGTTAACTGCTGCTGCTTCCCCTCCACACTGAAAAGATTCAAGATCAGGTCACCTAAAGGTTTATCTACTTCACTTGGATCCTGTTCAAAAAGATGATAAAGGGAAGAGATGGATTATACACCCAAGTAAATCAGAGCGTGCTGTGGGAAACAGTTGGTGGTTCCTCAAAAGGTCAAAATTAGAATTACACCACGATCCAACCCTTTCACTCCTGGGTATATACCCACAGGAATGACAATCGGCATTCAAATATTTATACACAAATGCTCATAGCAATATTATTTACACTAGCTAAAAGGTAGAAACAACCCAAATGTTTATCAGCGGATGAATAGACGAACAAATGTGGTATACCCATGCAACGGAATATTATTCAGCCATAAAAAGGAATAAAGTACCAATGCATTCTGTAGTATGGATTAACCTAGAAAACATTATGCCGAGCAAAGGAAGCCGGGCACAAAAGGTCACATATTGTGTGACTCCAATGATATGAAATATCCCCAACAGGCAAATATTTAGAGACAAAAAGCAGGTTAATAGCTGCTCAGGGACTAGCAGGAGGGGTGGATGGGGAGTGACGGCTCGGTGGGTGTGGGATTTCGTTGCAGGGGTGATAATGTTTCAGAACTAGAGAGAGGTGATGGTTTCACAGCACTGTGAATATACCAAAGAGCAATGAGTTGTACACTTGAAGATGGTTAACTCTGTGTGACATGAATTTCATCTCGCAGATACCCACACATACATTCATAAACACTTCAGGGTTACACAGGCCCTGAAACACGCAGGGCAACCAAAAGTGCATGGTTCTGCAGCAGTCCCGAAGACCCCTTTCTATTTCAGTTCAATGCCAAGATGCAGAACTGTAAAAAGCATCTCCAAATTCAACTCTCCATGGTTCTGTTCTTGACTGGTGTCTTTGATGGACCCCTGAGCTTTTTCTTGTGCTGATCAGAAGGAAAGTACCTCAGATGTTTCATCTCACAAGTGTTTTCAATAGTCTCCGGGCAATTTCTCACGTAGCCTGAGTGAGAAAGAAGATTTTTAAAATGGAAAACAAAGCAAGGAAAGCTACTCTCTCTCAGAGCTTTCAACAACTTCATTTAAATCAAACTTGGTTTTCGTTGCATTTGGATTGTTTCTCTCATCCCGATTTTCATTACAGGAAACTATTTGAGGCCAACCCTCAAATCTAGTGTTTGGCTTTGTTTCTCTTGGTAGAGTTAACAGAATAGTTTAACATCTATTTTTTTTTCCTTTTCATAATTTTGCAGTCCTTACGTGGAGGCGAATAAATTCATCTCTACTGATATTTCACACTATTTTTCTAGTAGAGCTTGTAACAGCCTAGTGTGTTCTGTAATTCCCATCAAAATATCAATCACAAACAACTTCATCTGCAAATAAATTTAAACTGATTTGGCCCATCAGGGAGGCTTACATGCATCCATAGTTCCTTGACAGGTTTCTCTGGGCTAAATAATAGGAATTAATCTGTGGATGCCAAGTACCAAAGGGTGAGTAGTCCCTCAAGGTCACTGTGAAGAACATTGCTGGCTTTGAGCTTTGAAGAATTAAAAGACTTCCTTCCTGACAAGAGTGGATATGGATGTGCTAGAGGTGTCATTCAGGAAGATGATAGGGTTACCAGCCCGAAGGTAAAAAAGTCATTTGGAGCAGAGTGCCTTTTGTGTCTGAGCTTATGCTTAGAGAAGGTCAGGCTAAGGGCAACAGAAGGACATGTCAACTTCCGGCCCGAAGGGCTTCCTCTCTTGCCGTTTGAAATCCAACAACTTGTAAACTTGCAAATATTGGGTCCCTTTGCTGCAGAATTTCTCATCCTGGTAGCTTTTCTTGTTCTTTCAGGCTGATGTCACCGTCACACCTAAGTAGAAACAAGGGCCTTTCATTGTACCCAAACACATTGACAGGACAGCGATTACGCCTCTGCCGGTGACATAATTTTGGTCTGAGAAAGAAGAAATCATACCAGTTAGGCTTAAAAATCACTTGAAAAACAAATCACATCTCAGGGCAGTGCATGCCGAAGATCAAAGTTATTCTCCCTTTGATTTAGTATTTGAAGAGATGTAGTAGCATTTGAGAAGAAATATTAGCTCAGTCACTTCGTGTGTCATCTGCATAATTTCTCACACTGATATAGAGTCGCTGTGTATATTAAGCACATTGAACTTTCCGTGATGCCCCGTTCTCCCCTGGAGTTGGCTGGATTCCCAGAATGCAGCCCTGCTTATCGTGGGGAAAACTGTGGAAAAGTGCTTCCATCTAGAAGAATAATCATCCTAGTGACACGGTAGTTGTAAATCTGTTAAAGTCAAGTGTCTTGTTGCTCTGAAATGTAAAACGTCTTATAGAACGCTGAACCTGGGGTCACGCTCTTACGAATTAGGCAATTCCAACATGCTTTATCTTGCCACATTAAAATGTGGGGCTAACTAGCCTTGCTATTTTAATTTTAAGATATGCCACATATAACGTCCACTAAAAGAGGTAAAGTATTTGAGCTGCTTATTGGAGGAAACAATGCACCTTACTTTACGTATCTTGAACATTGCCACACACTTCGTCACACTTGATTCCAATGACAGCCTTGTAGGATAAATAGGACAAGTTTTGTGCTCATCCCTATCTCATAGATGACAGAGAGAGAAGTGACCTTGAGGTAAGTGACCTCCCTGGAAGCATGCCACACCCAGCCCAGTACCCTTACACTCCACTGCAGTAGCAGATTGCTTGAAGAGCCGATGAGTAAGCACCAGAATACAATGGTAGGAGACTGCTACCCTATAGGGGCCTGGCGAGGACCTTGCCAAGTTGGTGTTTTTCCCTGAAACAACAGGGAGCCTTTGCTTTTCTCCCCTCTCTTTTCTAAATCAGGGTTTGTGCATTTTACTTTCATGTTGCACAATGACACTTGGAAATTCACTGGAAAGAGTGTCAGGTTTGAGAACTTATCAGTGTGCTTTACTACTAAGATACTGAGAACAACTGTGGTTGGGAGTTCTCTGTTTGCTTTGTTCATTTATTTCAACCAACAGGAAAAGATTAGGGGACCGTCCCAGGCGGAGGCAGAGGGCTGAGTGCTATCCCAGACCCATGGGTATTTGGATGTTCTGGAGAAGCTGGGCAAAGAAGGTAGAGTGCATCAGATCAGTAAATTTGAGATCTGACATTCCAAAGTGCTGGTGTGACCATGGCAAGTGGCTGAGTTAGGAGGCAGGAAGAAACTAGGGGGTGTGCCTGAAACTGAGGGTTGAGAGCAGGTGGTAGGAAATCTGGTGCATGCCTGTTTCATCACAAAAAGCATTGGGAGTTACATACGATCTGTACACTCATTTATTTAGTATTGCTTAGTATTTTTCTCTTAATCTACTTACTGTTTTACTTATTTATTTGAAAGTTGAAATGTTATTGAAGTATAACATGGATAAAAAGGCATGAAAATCACGATTATATGTGAGGTGAACTTTTTTACAAATGGAACACACCCTTGCCACCAGATCAAGAAACAGCATGTCCCCAGCACCCCCAAAAGGTCCCTCAGGCCCTGTACGGTCATTATTCTGTAGGGGTAAGCACTTTCCTGATTTCCAACCGAAGAGATTGGTTTTGCCTGTTTTTGAGACTTCATGTGCATGGAATCATGTATTTTCTGTTTTTAGGAGGAGAGGTCTGACTTCTTCAACTCAGTATTTTGTTTGTGAGATTCATCTACATTGTTGTAGTCTTGGTTCTTCTTTTTGCTGCATACATTCCATTGTATGAACATATTTGTGCCTGTGTTGGTGGGTATTTGGATAATACCCAACTTGGGACCATTATACGCAGGGCTACTAAAACATTCTTCACGTGTCTTGGGTGAATATAAATATATGTTTCTATGGGGTAAGTGCCTAGAGGTGGGATTGCTGAATCATAGATGGATGTCTTCCAATGTGGTTATCAAATATGTTAATTAAATTTAATTGAAAACAATGTTTAAATGTTTATTCCAATTTTGAGAGACAGAGCGAACGGGGGAGGGGCAAAGAGAGAGGGAGACACAGAATCCGAAGCAGGCTCCAGGCTCTGAGCTGTCAGCAGAGCGTGGTGCAGGGCTTGAAATCACGAACCATGAGCTCATGCCCTGAGCCCAAGTCAGATGCTTAACTGACTGAGCCACCCAGGCGACCCCAGATACATTAATTTTAAAAGAAACCTTTACATCAGTAGGGCAACGAGCGCCACTTACCACAAACAGAAGACAACCATACAAAACACGTACCATAAAGAGAAAAACAACGTTACCAAGTAATAGCTAGGTAATGTCTGCCGAAAGCTCTGAACCCGAGGCCGAGGCCTCCCTTGCTTTGGTTGCTATCATGGGCAAATACTGAGGAGGTGTTAAAAGTGCTCCAGTACGAAACAGAGACTCTCTCCTAAAGGAACACCTGACCGACTATTGAAATGATAATTACCTTCTCTTATGTGCTTCCATGCCACTTAATGCTGTGTTCTACCTCAAATCATTAAGTATACCACAAGTAGTCAGTAAACTACAATTTGGGGGAAAAAGAATTACATGTTAACGATAGTTTCTTTTAATTCTGACATTTCATAGACTAGGAGTCTATAGGCTAGCGATTCTCACTTGCCTGTGATTTTGCCTTTCGGGGGAATATTTGGCAATGTCTGGAGATACTTTTGATTGTTGCCTGTGGGGAGGGAAAGCTACTGGCATCCAGTGGGTTGACGTTAGGGTTGCTGTTAAACATCCTACAATGCACAGGACAATTTCCCACCTGTAAACGAAGAATTATCCACTCCACAATGTCAGTAGTGCTCAGACCGAGAAGCCCTGCTACAGACTGAGATGTCACCATTGTGCAGGTTCTTCCATGGGAGCATAATGGAACTCTGCAGTGATCAAAGGGATCATGCACTGAGAACCATTGACTAGTACTTTCCCAGAGAACAAATGGAAAGACAAGTGGTCAGTGTAACAGAGCAGTGTGGATATTCAGATCTGAGACCTGCTCCCTGCTCTTTTCACCTACCTTTGAAACTAATACCAGAATGAAGTCAATTTCACAGCAAGAAGAACAGGTTCTACTTCCTAGGCTACAGACAGATTCCCTCCCAAGGAAATTAGGCTAATTACAACTTCCTACAAGTAAAAAAAGGCATACTTCTAGTCATCTTGTTTCTACTGCTGTTGACTTGATTGGCATTTTGGAAGAGAGTTGTTTCCCAGACCTTGCACCCTCACTGAGGCAAAGTGCATTTGGAAAAGCACTTATCTCTGCTTAGCTCTTTAGACTAGTGATGCCAAAGGAAACGTACTCAGTAATCTTTACGTCTCCATGAAGTATTATAACAATATACATTGTCCTGATTATGAAACTCCAGGGTTTGATAATGAAGGGAAATGGTGCCACAGCTTGAACTCAGATTTTCCTGTGGTTAGTTCTCTAGGCTCAATTACATCTTCTTTCATCATGAATTCAAGGTCCCTTGTCACTTCGGTCCAACAAGGAGGAAAAAAGATGAGGTAATGGAGAAGAATAAAAAGAAGTACTTAAAATCAAGAGAAATACACCATGTATTGGAAATCCAGTGAAATAGGAAGTCTGGGAATATGAAGATCATTCTTCAGCACTACCAAAACCAAAGTGCTTTGGAAGCAATTAATTAGCTTATCATCATTTAGTGGTATGGATTTTATCTAAATTAAATGAACATGATAATCCTATTTTGCCATATAATAGGTTTGGGAAAGAAAATGTTCATTGATAGCATCCTGAATTGCAACCTTTTTAATTAAGTATAAAATATCTATTCAAAATTAAAAATTGAACTTTCAGCTTTGTAACTTATCCAGAAGTCATCTGTCAAAGACATATGGTGTTCCAAAGAGATCTATTGTTTGACTTGGGAATTTTCCCCTTGGAGTTTCCCAGGAGGCATTTTTTGAGCACCCACTGGAAGAGTTTACATTAATCAATTCTTTTTTCTGACACCTTAAAATAATGTTTTAGAAAGAAAGAAACTTTTGGCTCAAGACTCAGGATCTGACTTAAAATCAACTGTGGGAAACCTAGAAAAGCCCAGGTAAAGACAAAATTGGGTAGAACTTTGACATTAGAGAATTGATAAAAAAGAGAAGTGTGTTCTTATCAATTAGATTTTCAGCCAAGTACAAACTGTACGTAAAAGCTTGGAGGGCATGAGGACAGTTTGACAGAGCATTACCTGAGACTCCTTTGGGTGATAATGATCTACACAGAAAGGAATTATTTTCTCTGAATTATAGGAGGTGATCAGAAGAGTTCATATGGCTGCCTATATACAAACTAGCAGTATAATTACTTTTTAACAAAGGAACTGACAATCGGTCACAGATTTTTATCTTACTAAATAGGAAAAATTTTAACGTATTTAAATATTTGACATCTACCATCACTATCGTTAAAAAAAATAGGATATTTGGGGCACCTGGGTAGGTCAGTGGTTAAGCGTCCAACTCTTGGCTTAGGCTCAGGTCATGATCTCATGGCTCATGAGATCGAGCCCCGCGTCAGGCTCCTTGCTGACAGTGTGAAAAGCCTGCTTGGAATTCTCTTTCTTACTCTTTCTCTGCCCCTCCCTGACTTGTGCTCTCTCTTTCTCTCTCTCTCAAAATAAGTGAATAAGCATTTCTTAAAGATCTTTAAAAAAATAGGATATTTTAACTCTAGTACTTGCAGTTAGAAATCATGGGGGCAATTGACCTAGTCCAGCATTTCTCAAGTTTTTGGATCTCTCCTTTTCATGCCTCAAGATTATTGAGAACCCAGTAGATTGTAGGTGGATTATATCTATTGATATTTGTAGTATTAGATACTAAAACTAAAAATAATTAAAAAAAATTCTTTTGATGTTTATATTTATTTTTGAGACAGGGAGAGACAGAGCATGAGTGGAGGAGAGGCAGAGAGAGAGGGAGACACAGAATCTGAAGCAAGCTCCAGGCTCTGAGCTGTCAGCACAGAGCCCAACGCGGGGCTCGAACTTGTCAACTTCAAGATCGTGATCTGAGCCAAAGTCGGACGCTCAACTGACTGAGCCACCCAGGCGCCCAAAAAACTAAAAATAATTTAAAAACACAAGAAAACATAAGCACACATTCAGACTGATGACATCGTCACATGCCATGGCACCTCTGGAAAACTTCATTGTACCCTGGTGAGAACATGGAGTGAAAAAGAAACACCTTTAGTGTCACCATGAAAATAGTTTTGACCTTAGGGATAGCCTGAAAGGGGCTTGGGATCCCCCAGATGTTCTTTGAGAACCACTGACCTAGTCCAGTACCTTCATTTATTGATAAGGAGGCTAAGGCCCAGAAGGGCAAGTGACCATTCCCAAGATGACAGGTGGAAAAATGTTAAAACGCACCCACACAAAGATGCACACAGATGTACGCACACAAACATGTAGTCCCATACATTTAGGGACAACGTGCTCTAGAACCTGCCCCATGCAGGCGAGATGACAAGTGCCCCTGACGCATATGATTCTTTTTATGAGAACAGAGTAGAGGGTGACCTGGGCAAGCTGACCTTTAGAATATGTCAAGTACTTCTCGTGGCCTCACAGCGAAAGAGGTATTTCCTGAAGGTAGATTATAATAATTAAGCTGCGTAGGAGTGAAATTGCAAATGTTCATCAGTCTGAGGGAGAATCCTTCCCTATTAAAGGCTCTCGGGCTTAAAGCAGCCTTCTGCTGGAATCTCAATTGCTCTGACTTGGAGGGCGAGTCTCCCAGGTCTGCAGAATGAAAGAATAATTTGAAAAGGGAGGTCTTACTTGGTAGTTTGTTGTTTTTTGAGTTGTAGCCAGACCCTGAAGGAAAGATGCAGGGTCATTTAAATTACATAAAAGAAACAATTTTTCAGCAATGCCAAAAACAGCTTGTATATGCCATTTGAATGCATGGTTGAGGAAAACATCTCCCTTCAAGTTAATGTCGTTTGTATGGTTTCATTTGTTTGTCTTATGGGTAAAGGAAACATGTGGGTTTAGAACATTATTGTTTGGATTAAGCTACCTTCACTCATGCTGAGCAAAAGGGGTGTTGTTTTTGAAGCTTACTATGCTCTTAAAAGTTTATGCGCCCAAATCTATGAATTCACAATAGTTCTTTGGCTGGTCTTAGCTCTGTCACTGAACATTTCTTCTTATCAAGGGAGATGTCATCTATATTCCTAAGGTTTTGGTTGTAAATAAGTAAAAAACTGGTAAAGCGTTTGAATGGGATTGTAGCAGATAAGTGGTAGGAAGACCAATGCAGTTGAGTTCAGAAGTCTAAATTTAAATTTTTTTTTTCAACGTTTATTTATTTTCGGGACAGAGAGAGACAGAGCATGAACGGGGGAGGAGCAGAGAGAGAGGGAGACACAGAACCGGAAACAGGCTCCAGGCTCCGAGCCGTCAGCCCAGAGCCTGACGCGGGGCTCGCACTCACGCACCGCGAGATCGTGACCTGGCTGAAGTCGGACGCTTAGCCGACTGCGCCACCCAGGCGCCCCCAGAAGTCTACATTTCAATCCAGGCTCTTCATTTATCAGAGTGGGTTTAGGAAATGACTAGCTCTTCTCTTCTGTAAAATGGGAACACTGGTACCGGTCTCACATAGCCCCAATATGAAGGGGAATAGCCTGCCGCGTAGGATACCGGAAAACTCAGGGTGACTGGTGTCCTTATGCTGGCTCTGCAATTGCAGTGACTTGGGCCAGGGGGCGCCTCATCCCTCTGGACTCAGAAAGATGCCCATCTATCCCCAAAATGTGGACAGTGTTGTGAATGTAAAACTCAGCTCAGCCCCTGACCTAGTAATAGCCCAGTAAATATTTGCCATTCTTGTTTTAATTATTAATAGAATAGTTTTTCCAGTAGGGGGTAATTTAGTGGGACAGTCTGCAATCGGTCCTAGGCCAAATCAATAGTATTTCTGGAGCCAAGATACCGGAACGCCACCGGAGCCCGGCAATTAAGGAAAGTCTTGCTCTGTTACACTAGGTGCATTCTTGTGGTATTTCTCTCATTACGCTAATTAAGGAATTATTTACAGAACACAAGTTTGTGCGTTTGGAAAATTACCCTCTAAAGCTGTTGCCTTCTGAACTATGCACCAGCTTTGAGCTGAGGCAGTGACTGTGGTACCCATAAGCCTACCAGGGGCAATCCTGCTCTGACTGCCACCGTGACAGCTGTTAGGCCAGAGGGCAACACTGAGCTGTCATTTCAGCTCCTCGCAAGACACCTAACTATGGTATTTTCAGGTATTCTAATGTGTAATTTTAAAAATAGGTGGCCATTTGAAAACATGATATCAGAACAGTTCCACTATACGTATGTTTTCAGCGTTCAGGTTCCTGGATCAAGGATGTTCTATCATATGCATATCAGTAGTTTATGTATGTAAAGACCATCCTAGTGCCAGATACAAAGATGTTCAAACCGTGCTTGCTGAATTGAAAGGAAGCTTCCTTATCACACGTCCTCCATTTTCAAAGCAATTATCATTACATCTTGTATTAAAATCAACTGTAGGAAAAGTTATCTTTAAAA